>NW_005355115.1:1445868-1462457 GCF_000412655.1 Myotis brandtii
ACTCCAGCATGACCTCATCTTAACTAATCACATGTTCAATGACCCTATTAACAAATAAGGTCATATTCTGAGGTCCTGGGGACTCCAGCATATCTTTTGGGAGGGAAATAATTCAACCTGTAACACAGTCTTCAGATTCGTCCACACGGACTCTCCTTACTTCTGACCATGACGGCTATTCTGCATCTTCTTCAAACTCCTCAAGCCGTGTCTCCCTTCAACTTCTCTGTTTTGAACAGTGGGCCTCACCTTCCACTTCCCTGGGACCAAAACAAAAAGCCATCTTAGTTGTGCTTATTCCATTGCCAAACTCATCCACCCTTACCTCGTCAGCTCTTGTTTCCATCATCCTCCCCTCTTTCCTGGCTCTTCTCTTTCCTTCAGCTTCTCCAACCAGTAAGTGTCTCCTCACATTACTAAGAATCTTCTCATGACCCTTACGTCCCACATACTTATCATCTCAGTTCCTGCTTTGTCATTGCCAAACTCTCTTTCTCCATTTTCCCTGCCATATTCATTCCTCAATCTATAACAGTGGTTTTTAACCTTCTGGCCCTTTAAATACAGTTCCTCATGTTGTGACCCAACCATAAAATTATTTTTGTTGCTACTTCATAACTGTAATGTTGCTACTGTTATGAATCGTAATGTAAATATCTGATATGCAGGATGGCCTCAGGCGACCCCTGTGAAAGGGTCATTCGACCGCCAAAGGGGTTGTGACCCACAGGTTGAGAACCGCTGATCTATAGCAATCTCTATTTTACTCCACATCTGTTAAAATAGCTTTCAGTGGGATCACCCGTGGCCTCTCATTTGCCAAGACCAACCATCCTCATCCTATTCGCCTTCCCACAGCTTACACTTGCTATCATCATACTTCCCTGAATAACCCATCTCTTCCTTCTTAAAATTCTCACTAGTCCTCTTGTCTTCAACCCAGGGTACAACCAAATTCTTACTCTCTCTGATAATCTATTGCATAGCAGTTCTCAGAGGGTGGTCTACCGACTTCCCGGAATTCCCAAGACCATTTCCTTTGAGGTCAAAATTATCTTCATAATAATACTAACACATTTTCCTTTTCAACTGTGTTGACATTCACACCCCTGGTGCAAAAGTGACTGTCTTTAGGGTATGAATCAATGCAGTGGCATCAAACTGTACTGGTGGTATTTGTACTCTTCACAGCCACACACTCATGGTTTAAATTTAGAAAAAGGAAAAGAAAAGTAAGAAGCAAAATACCAGTTTTTCATAAAACCATCCTTGATGAAACAGTACAAATTAATAATTTTATTAACTCTACCCTTGAGCCTTTTTAGTAATCCGAATAACAATATGGAGAGTACACATAAAGCACTCTGTAGCAACCAAAACACAATGCTTAGCTTGAGGCAACAGTCTAAGCTGTCTGAAGCTGAATTGGGCAGGTATTTTTCTCATGGAACAAATTGTTGACTTGAAAAGATAACTAACAGGCAAATGACAGTTATGCAGACCTCCATATTTGGCAGCCATTTTCTCAAAAATGAATGAGTGAGCATGTTACTTCAAGAAAAATAAACAACAATGGTTGTTGCCAATGATAAAGAATAAACTTTCAAGCAAAAGCTAGAATTTTGGAAAATTTGTATCCGCCAGCATGAATCTGACAACTTTGATAAGACAGGTGGTAATATTAATGAATGGCATTTTTGATATTGTGCAATGACAGGCGTTGACATTTGGAAAAGCTGCGTAACTCGGGAACCAATATTTTCTGAATGACCAATGCACACTCTTACAGAACATGTGCAGGTAAAAAAATCCATGAAAGATGCAAAATGGATAAATGGATTTTAATATAATCAAAGAAAACAGATTCAACATTATAATACCCATTAAGCAGCTGCCACTTGTCGAGTTTTAATAATGTTTCTCTCTATCCTCTCCCTTCCTCTCTGTAAAAAATCAATAAAATATATTAAATTAATGATGTATCAAGGAAGAATATTCGAAATTCATTGAAAGGCTATTAAAATCCTCCTCTCTTTTCCAACTGCATAATTGAGTGAGGCCAGCTTTTCTTCATACCCTGGAGACAAAGCAGCACAGTGTTAACTGATCAAATACAGAGAAGCAGGCCTGAGATTCCAGGTATCTTTTATTAAGTTAGAAATTATAGAAATTTGCAAAAAGGTAAAACAATGCCAATCTTCTTACTGCCTTTTTCTTGTTTTGGAAAAGGTAATTTTTTTTATAAAGTATTATTTTAACATATAATGAATTTATAAATAAAAATTTCTTAATTTCTCCATTTTAATTTCTAGTGCAGTAAACATTGATAGATGAAACCCACATTTACAAAAGTCCTTTAGGGATCCCCCATAATTTTTAAGAGGATAGCAAGGTCCTGAGACCAAAGTTTGAGATCGCTGCTGTAGAACTTTATTTTAACTAGTGGCTACAAAGGAAAATAAGAAGGAAATGAGGAATTTATTGGGTTTGTGGGGTACCAGACTGGAGGAAATTAGCAGCCAGTGGACAGCAAAATATGGCTATGTGCCTGATGGGAACCTGAACATTAAAACCACAGAAGATGTGCTAGAAGGGCAGGTGGAGGAACCCTGCGGCTGGCTTTGTTCTTGTCCCTGTTTTGCCTAAGGGCCTGGCGGGTTCACTGTGCTAGATCTGCCTCTAACCAATTTGGTCTGGTATCATATTGCCTGAGCAAATGAAATGTTTGTCATGTCACTAATGGAAAAAAATAGAGATGGCCAGCAAGTCCCTAATTCTTGGCCAGGTTTCACTCCCTCCCTCCCTCCCTCTGCCGTTTGTCCCTACATATTCCCAAAAGACTTGTGCAGAGAGGACAGGTCAAGGAAATGCTATTTGTTTATTATTTTTATCATTGTAGAGGGTGGGCCCCAGATGGTCGAATGAAAACCCTGGCTGCTGAGCTCTGGGCAGCACACCAGGTTTGATGAAAGGGCCTAAGCCCCAGACAAGGGATGTCAAAGAGGTTTCTGTCATTTGCCAACTCCAGCTTGATGGGAGTAGCTGCCTGAAGGCCTTTGGTGAGGAGCAGTGGAGAAGGAAGTGCAACCACATTGACATCTGCCAAGGCCTCCCAACAGGGGAAGCACCTCGGCCATTGTCACCCCTCCCTGAGCCCAGGGCCAGGACTCCTTGGTTCCTTTCTCCTAATCCAGCCAGGCCCTTGAGGCCAAACAGCTCAATAACTGAGATGGGAGGCATTGTGAAGAAATATAGAATGAAAAGCAGTGAGTTAGACTCAAAGGAAATGAGCACCTGCTCCCACCTCCATCTTATCATAATCTTACTGTTGATGTTGAGACCTTGGGGTAGGATAGGGAGGGGAACTCCCAAACTGGAAATGGAAAAATAGAGCCACAGGATGACCCAAGGATTTTGTCCTAGAAAAGATGATTCTCTATATAGCAATACGTATTTTTAATCTCTTAATTCCCTCTATTTTAAAAATTCCCCAAATTAATCAAACCACCATCTATGATTTGACCAGTTGAGAAGACTGTCATTATTATGGACCAGAAAGCAATGCATTCCCAGGATTTCTGTTCAGGAAAACACAGGATTATGGGAAAGATCCCTTAATGAGCCCCTTTGGGGTGGTAGCTCAGGCCTCAGGCCTGGGAGTTGGCTGATCCGAAGGCCTGAGAGATGAGGGGAAAAACTGCCAAGGAATAAACAAGAAGGAATGTTGTTTTGCCCTTGAAAGGGAAAGGGGAATAAGAACAGAGCCTGAAAAGGGGAGAAAGAACTCCTCAAATTCCATGCATGTCATGAAACAAACAAACAAACAAAAAACTTGCTTTGAGTGTATTCTTTGGGGTTCTGGACTGAATAGATGTGATATAAAGAAAAAGTGTGCAGACATAAGAATTAAAACGGGGGATTATAGATTGCCACGCCCTGGGGAATCTCAGAAATGGGCAACAGCATTTGAAAGGATCACAAGCCAGGGACTTGAGGGTCTGAGACAAGTTCTTGGATGCCCAAGAAGTTCTTCTCTGACGTGGCAACCTCAGAGTCAGTGATTTTACAACCCCACATTGATGCTCCTCTTAGACAAGGTCACGCATGAGCCTTGGGTCAGTGTATTGCTGTCCAGCTCTTGTTCCCATTAAAGCAGTTATCTCTTCCTTTAAATCTAGCAGTGTAATTTTTTCCATAGTTGAAAGCATCTCTATATTCAGGGTCACAAGGACTTTGACCAGTCATGGCTCTGCCACTAACTGGCCATGTGACCATGGGCAAGTCTTGATCTCTTCAGACCTCAGGGTCCTGATTGGTAAATTGATAGAGGTGGTGAGGGAAAAGTTGAGTTAATTATCCATTAGGTCTGTTTCAAATCAAAATTCAATGAATCTTACAGTATTAATCTTTTGTGCATCTCTATTCCCACTTGTACTCACTCTTATGACAATATACCTTTTATTATAGAAATAAAAGAATCAGGATTTTTAAAAATACATTTTTATTGATTTCAAAGAGGAAGAGAGAGGGAGGGAGGGAAGGAGGCAGGGAGGGAGGAAGGGAGGGAGGGAGAGAGAAAAAAAAACATCAATGATGAGAGAGAATCATTGATCAGCTGCCTCCTGAATGCCCCACACTGGGTATAGAGCCTGCAACCCGGGCATATGCCCTGACCAGGAATCGAACTATGACTTCCTGGTTCATAGGTCGATGCTCAACCACTGAGCAACACTGGTTGGGCAAGAATCTGGATTTTTTTTTAATAGAAGTTATTTCCTTAGTGTCAATTTCTCCATTAAGAACACTCACTAATGGAAAAACAGTAATTTAACCTGCACTGTTTTTGTTACTTATAATAAGGATATTTTTAAAGCTAAGAGGAGTCAGACAGATGGCATTAATATGTAAATTTTTTAGTTCTCTAAGTCTTTTCCTAATCATTTGGGCATTCTCTTATTTGTGTCTATGTCTGCCTTTCACATTAGATTGTTAGATCATTGTGAGTTGAAACAAAATGATACTCATCTCTGTATTCTGTAGAGACCATGCATTTTACAAAGTGAGCATTTAATAGAGATTTGTTCAATTGAATTGAAAATGGCATTGAATCAAAAAACTTAAATGATTGCTTTATATTGTGATAGGCTTGGTTATGCTGTGGGAATAAAATTATCCCAAAATCTCAGTGGTTTAGTGCAATAGAGGGCCTATTTTTTCCTTGTCAAGACAGTCATCTACAGGATGGGGTGAGAGAGGGGAGAAAGATGTTTGTACTCCACACAGACGCTCAGGGATCCAGGCTGAGGCGAGTCTGCTTCTGACTGCCGAGCACATGCCATCTTCAAGGACAGAGGCTGGAAATTTTCTCAAGAGCTTTTTTTCTTGCCTTCTGCATACATTTTATTGATCAGGGCTAATCACATGGCACTAGGAGAGTTTGGGGAGTGTGGGCTACCATATCTTTAGGCAAGAAAAATGCCACCAAGATCAATAATCACTACCAATGTCTGCCACATACTTTACTCAGTAGCTCTAATATTTTGGAGATAATGGACTTCTTTGAGAATCTTAGGGCAGCTCTGATCTCTCGCTCGAGGAAGAAACACAAGTGCACAGAAACTTACTACATATTTTGCATAATTTTCAGGTTTTTCATGCACTTTAAACCCCATTCACTTATATTCTCCGGATCCCTGGAGCCAGGTTATGGATCCTTTGACTGAATCCACAGGTGTGTTTAGCCCCTGGTAATAGACCAACAGATGAAAACAAACAAAAACAACATGGCCAGTGATCTGTTTGAATTTTATGCTGGGAACAGCCTGTTCATTTACTTGGCTATTTGTTTTTGTCAGCTCAGGCATCATGGAAGATACATGACCAATGGATGTTTCTCTGTGTTTGTTTCGATCAGGAAAAATTCGAGGGTCTGTTCCGGACTTATGATGACTGCGTGACGTTCCAGCTATTTAAGAGTTTCCGACGTGTCCGAATAAACTTCAGCAATCCCAAATCTGCAGCCCGAGCCAGGATAGAGCTTCATGAAACCCAGTTCAGAGGGAAAAAATTAAAACTCTACTTTGCACAGGTAATTCTTACCAAAAGTAACCCTTTTGCCTTACATTATTGTCTGCCTTTTTCAAAATGTAAATGGAGCTCTTTTCTACTTTCACATTGGTTTGTAGTCTATACTTAGTCCACTGAGAACTAAACCTGTGTGACAGGGCAGCATAGAGGTTCAGAATCGAGCTCTGAGGACTGACAGCTGGGCTTTAACCTGCATAAGTTACATAACCTGACTGTGTCTCCGTTTCCTCAGCTATAAGTGGGGGTGATGATATAATCCATAGTGCTGTTATAGAATTAAATGAATTATTGGGTATAGAAGTGCCTAAAATTTGGTAAATGCATAATAAATGCCAAGTAATAGTTGTAAAGAATGCTCTAATCACAACTACTCCTAATCTTCCTGGCAAGATTATATTTAAAACTTAAGTTATATGACTTTTAGTGGACTATATACCTTTTCAGTGATTCACATTCATAATAAAAGTTTACAAACATATGGAAATTAGTTTTGTGTTTTATTTAACCCAAAGTAAATTCTGACTCTTCCAAAAATAGATGAGTAATTCTTGGCAATGCACACAGTGTCCTTGCAATACAAAACCAATGTCCATCAGTAGATAATCTTGATCCATCTCTTATTGGTCAGTAAACATTGTTTCCAACATTGGACTCTAAAAGATGGTACCGTGAAAAGAAAATACTTCGCTTAGTTTTCAGGGCTGAAGAGTATTCCGTGTTATGTATATACCACATTTCCTTTCTCCATTCATCTGTCAAAGGACATTTATGTGGTTTCCATGTCTTGGCTATTGTGAATAGTGTGGCAATCAACATGGGGAGCGCTAATATCTTTTCAAGAGCCTAACTTTAATTCTTTCGGATAAATACCCAGAAGTAGAATTTCTGGACCATATTGTGGTTCTATTTTTAATTTTTTGAGGAATCACCAACAGCGTATAAAGATTTCTTTCTAATACTTGTTGTCTTTTGTGTTTTGAAAATAGCCAGTTAGAAATTCGTTAAGAGGTTAGATCTCATGTTAAGTGTTCTTACAATAAAATAAAATAAAAACCAAAAAAAAAGGACTTAGAGTTTGGCCTCAGACCCATGCTCAAATCCCACACTGCTAATAACATGTATGACTTGTAGAAACCTCAGTTTCTCCATCTGTCAAAACCCCACTTGTTTCTTCAAAAAGTTAAACATACAGTTACCATCTGACCCAGCAATTCCTCTGCTAGGTATATATAGAAAAATATTGAAAATTGGTCTCAAATAAATGCATGTACACATATGTTCATAGCAGCATTAGCCAAAAAGTAGGAACAACCCAAATGTGCATCATTAAGTGAACAGGTAAACAAATTGTGGTCTATTCATTCAGTGGGATATTATTCAACCATAAAAATGAATGAGATAATGATACATGCTACACACAGATGAACTTTTAAAACATATGCTTAATGAAAGAAGCCAGGCACAAAAGGTCACATTATTCCATTTATACGTAACGGTCAGAATAGGTAAAGCCACAGAGGTAGAAGTCATATTGGTGCTTGCCACACTCTGACTGGAGACAGAAATGGCAGCAACTGTTTATTGGGTCTAGGTTTAGGTTTTCCTCTGTGGTGATGAAGATTTATTTTTTTTCGAGAGATAGAAGTGGTGGTTGCAAACATTGGGAATATACTGAATGCCACTGAATTGTTTACTTCAAAATGGTTAATTTCATATTATATGAATTTCACCTCAATTAAAAGGAAGAAGGAAAGAGGCAAGAAGAATCTCCAGGACTCCGAAATGCATATTTTAGTAAGCTTTCCCGGTAATTCCGATGCACAGTAAAGGTTGAGATCCGCTATTTTAAGGGTGAGATAAGATGATTGAGCACATTGTGTGTGGTAAGGAGTAATTATTAAGCTAAAAGTGAGACCAGTGTGGCACCTCTGAGCCATACTGAATCATGTGTCTTCATTTCTACTCTGTTTGAAAGGTTCAGACTCCAGAAACAGACGGAGACAAACTGCATTTGGCTCCACCACAGCCCGCCAAACAGTTTCTCATCTCACCCCCCGCATCTCCTCCCGTTGGCTGGCAGCCCATCAGCGATGCCACACCAGTCCTCAACTACGACCTCCTCTACGCCGTGGCCAAACTTGGACCAGGTGAGCTCTGCAGGCTTTTTAAAAATATACATGTGTCAGCAACCTGGGAAAGCTAAACAAGATGAGCCACCTTGAGATCCCGGGCCCATGGTCACGTCTGCATTTGTAATGGATGTATTGCTCTGTGTGGACAGTGGGAGGGATGATGGATGATGGATGAGGATGAAACATTAGGCTGTGTAGTTGTTTAAGAGCAACTCAGGAACCAGTTCTAAAATGTCTACGTGACTTCTTGATTGCAATGCAGATAGTTTAAGATTGGAAAAGGCTACTTAATTCTTACAGGATTATGAAGTTATTTCCTCAGAACAAGCAACCTGAGCTCTAGCAGCGGGCATGAGGCTTCTCTGCTGTGCAGCCCTTTTTATTGCTGTCACAAGTGTGCCCAGGAACCCTCAGTTACAAGACAGTCTGCCTGCCGAAGCAAAGCTTCCAAGTCAAGAAGTTGGTCACAGTAGCCTCAAACTTTAGAAACATCTTATGGCCACTTTGTTCCAATGTTGGTATATGTTTCTTGGATTCACTCATTTTCACTGCAGTATAGTATCCCGTTGGGTGAATAGACCATCGCGCTTCATGCATCCATTCTCTGGTTGATGGACATTGCAATTGAATCTACAATTAACATTCTTGTACATACCTCCTATCCACTTTTCTGAAAGTTTCTTTATGTTTTATACCTAGAAGTAATATTGTCTTCAATTTCAGCAGATACTGCCATCTTGCACTCCAAAGTGTGTTTCCTGTATTATAGCAGGAGAGGAAATGGTAGAGGAGAGGAAATGGTAGCCACCAGGTGGAAGCTGAGGTTTTAGGCACTGCGGATCCCGAGGGAGGCAATGGCCATTGTGTCTGCTCCACTTACCGTAGTTCTCCCAGTGGGATAGGGGGCTTTCAAAATATAACTCCAAAGCCCTGACTGCACCCCAAGATATTCTCATTTCATTGATTTGGATCAAATCCAAGTATTAGTATTTTTTAAAAGTTTCCAGGTGATTCTGATGTGTTGATGAGCTCAAGCACCACTGGTAGCCAAATGCCAAATGTCAGGGCTGGTAGATTTATAAGTTCTTACCAGCATTCCTTGGTGTGGTCAGGAAAACATTTGGACCAGAGTCACTCACCTCAGAAATCGGCAGGTTTAATCATCACACATACACTGAGTTTTGAGAAACCTGGGTCCTAGAGCAACCTGCTATCCTGGTGTGCCCAGGACCGAGGGGTTCTTGGGAACTCTCAGTGCTGAAACCAGAAAATTCTCATGCAGAGCAGGAAGAGCGGGTCACCCACAGGACCCTCAGGCTAGGATGAGGCTAATTTGATTAATAAGCACTCCCTGCAAGAGAATTGCTGGCTGTCCCCTGTGTGGCCTGAAATTTATGGGACTCTCAGAGCAAGCCCCTTGGGGGTTTCTTTGAAATCACCATCAAGTCACTCTGCTTCTGGAGCCTTTAACGTGGCGGTCGGTTTCCCTCAGAGAGGCGCTGTGAGAAGCCGTGGGTGTCTGAGACAGGCTGATGAAAGAAGTGGCGTAATAATCAGGGAGGTGTCTGTGAAATGGGATTCCCTGGAAAGTCTAGTTCACGTACAGACTTTCCGCATACAGAACCCTGAGATCATGCACGCCCCATCCAAAGAGAGGCCTGCCTGTCGTCTATGTAATGTCAAGTGTAGACGTTGAGTCTGCCCAGGTCAAGCCTCATGGAGCCGCTTCTCACAGCGATTCAGGACACTGCAGAGGCAGGTGAGCACACCCCCAAAATGGACTGATCAGAGCCCAGGTCCTTGGAGCTGCCTGTGTGACTCATGCATAGGTTTAGACAAGAACACATTTGAACACTTTGTTGATTTAAATGTCCACACATGGAGGTCATCATAGAATCACTGAAGTCTTGGCTAGAGGGCGTAGGAATCACCCGGCCAACTTGCATTTTACAAGAGGGGCCCAGAGGCCCAGAGAGGGGGAGAAGTGACTTGTCAATGACAAGGCTTCCGCCACAGGGCTCTTCCTGTGTCTCTCTTTGCAAAGGAGCCCCAGGTTAAGTCCCACTTTCTTTTTAAAAAAATATATTTTTATTGATTTTTAGAGAGAGAGGAAGAGAGAGAAATATCAATCAGGTGCCCCCTGCACACCCTCTACTGAGGATGGAGCCCAAAATCCGGGCATGTGCCCTGACCAGGAATCAAACCGAATCGCACTGGTGACTGTTGTACATGGGATGACACTCAACCAACAGAGCCCCACCAGCCAGGCCTCAAGTCAGACTTTCTGACCAGCAGACCCCAGGGGTGTCTAGTCCACTCACTTGGAGCTGGTATTTCAATAAATCAAATCATTTTTCATCCAGCACAAGACAGAAAATTCATATGCAGTTCATGTTCACGAAGCCTGATGCAAAGACAAGATCAGGGTGAGTCTCAGGCGCCCTTGTGGCTAATGGAGCTGAGTCCAGGTCTGGAGGGCACTCCCTGGGACCAGCGTGATGGAGGCCGAACGAACGGGTGGAGAAGGAATTCCACCCCAGAAGGGCTACCCCCAGAGCCTGGCATGGAGGAGGCAGGAGGAAGAATAAAATGGTCTTAAGAGGTAGAAGGAAAAAGGAGGTTCTTTCTAAAGTTGTGAATAACCTACCAACAATGTTATAGATGCATTAATTGTGCTGCTAAGCAATGAGCCTCGCCTTTCCTTACCCAACTGAATGTACTGTCTACCTTCTGATGTGCCCGGCTGAGCAGTGAGCAGAGATAGGAAGGATGGCTATCCCCACCTTATAGATCAGAACACTGAGCTGCAGAAAGGTGAACGAACTCATCGAGGTGACACAGCTGGGTGGTGGCAGAGGCTAATGTCAAACTCAGCTCTTCTCACTCCCCACTTGGCCAGATCCCAGGGGCTAGTACAGACACTGGCTGCCTCGGGGGACTTTAGGCCTACTCCGCTCTGACACGGGCAAAACGTTTATCCTGACCCCGCATTGACAGGCATCGGTAACACCACTGCCACTTCCAGAAAGCCTAACCCAGGGCCTGGTACGTGTGCAAATGAAGCCCTGTGCACTACGTGTGCAAGAGCAAATCTGGTGGGCCTCCTGCTTTCTAAGGATGACTGATCCCGTGTGCCACGGAGCAGCTGTAATTTGGATGTATTCCCTGGCATAGCTTTCTCTCCTTGACGGCAATCTAAGGCTATTTCTTTTCATTTCATTTCCATTTGTCCTTTCCCTGTGTCCTTGAAGCTCCTTCACCGCACACAGATGAATGATTTGTGTCCAGCAATGGAGTTGAAAACATCACAGAGTTATATTAGAGGCCTGGGCCTCTGGCAGCTGTTTTAGCTGCAATGATGAGAGAGCAGGGCCACACCCTGCATCCTCCCCACCCACATCTCTGCTGACCCCTCCCTTGTGAGGGGCCAACGTGAGGACTTGCTCCTTCAGTCTCCTCATGGCACTTTGCACAAATGCTCGCTTCTCTTTATGGTAATTTTCCATTATTTCACTTACTGTCTTCCCTACTTTTTGAGGGGAAAATGTCTGTTGTACTCATTTTGGTATTCCTGGCGCCTGATGGCACCTTGCACACAGTAGGTGCTCAATAAATATAGAATGAGTGAATAGACAGAGCGATTAGCCTGCCTAGAGATAGTTTCTTCACTGGCAAAGTGTTGCTTCCTTCCGGCTGTAGCAAAACTGAGCCAGGCAGCACTAAATTAATGTTTTCTTCAAGGAGAGGACTTCTAGCGTTTCCATGTCTTAAAAAATATGATTTAGTAAAATTCATTTTTAATCCTTTGGCAGAATCATTTCAGTAACAAGTTATAACTCACTCCGTGTTAAGGGATGGCTACCTCTGTTCCAGGAATGCAGAAACAAATTAGAATGAGAGCAGAGAAAAGCAACTCAAATGATCGAAGGAGTGGAGTTTTGCTTCTGCTTCGGAGGAATGACTAATAGTGCTAAATTGGTAGGCCTGACGAAAAGTAAGTCTGAAGACAGAGCATCCTGGGGCTGGGATCCAGGGCTAGACGGTACTCACGCTCTGTATCACTTCAGCAAACCGGCTGGCTTGTGGGAGCTGTGACTTGTCACGCTGCCCAAGGCAGGCAATGACGTGCATTCGTAAGACCCTTTCATGGAGGACAAAAGTGAGGATGAGGACACAGGACTCAGCTCCGACAAGCAGGGGCAAGACTGCGCCCCTATTCTTTAAGGAAGGAACTCTGGCGACCCTGGTCCAGGATTTCCTGGAACTGTGGTAGGCAGCTGAAGGGGCACCAGACTTGAGACCGTGAGGTCAGACTGGACCTGGGTTCAGCAACCTTGGTACTTGAGTTCAGGCTAAGGAAGAATTCAGAGCCAAGACTCAATCTACGAGAGAATATTTATTTATAAAATCACAGAGGTAGAAGGAACTCATAGAAGAAATGGATTTAGGAAACAAGTATAGAGGCAAAGGGAGTGAGGAAGTGCGGGGAGAGAGGGAGAAGGGAAAGGCTCCAGTGTGCTCCAGGGAGGGAGAGCGCTCTGGGCACTCAGTCCTAAGGGTTTTAACAGTGGAGATTTTAAGGGCGGTGCCAGGGGAAGATCTCACTAGAATATTCCGCGGCTTTGCAGTGTGTCCTTTCAGGGTCTAGGTCTCCACTGATTGATTGGTTGGCACCAGGCCAGGGGGTCATTATACAGTGTAGCTGATCCTGAGGTCAGCTGTGGGGTCACTTACCTGGTTTTGTTGCTTTTCTGGGTCTGGAGCTGAAATATAACTGAGGCCTAGATGTTATCTCTAGGGAGGAAAGGTCAGGGGGTCCAAACCTCATGACCAGCGATATGCTCGGGGAGGAAAGGTCACCCTGGGGGTGACTATCCTTTGCTGGGCACCTGGGGCTTTCCACCCCGGAGACCTTCTGTGCCTGGCCCATCGCCCTTGCTCTGCTCCTGTCTGTCTAACTGCCCACCCCACAACTCTCGAAACAAGTATGGAGAGAACAGTGCAATTTCCAAGGAGTCCTTATCCACCCAAACCTGTGGGTGCCTTTGAAACCCTTCACGGAATGTTACAACATGAGACCCGGTGTCACCTAACACTGACGAGGCAACTGAGTTCTGTTTAACACAGCGAGGACAAGTTTGCATTCTGGGAAATATAAGAACACAGTTTGAAACGTTCTTAATCAGTGTCCCCATGACTGCATGTTCTGTTTTTGATCCAGGAAGTAAATAAACATAGAGGAATTAGGGGAAAAAAATAAATAGCAACAATGACTAAAACTTCTATAGAGGGTTTGCTGGGTGTCAGGCCCTGTTCTAAACACATTATTGCATTTAATACTCACTGCAACTCTGTGAGACAAGCATTGTTATTTGCCTCATTTATTCAGCTGGGGAATCTGAGGCACAGAGTGGTTGAGTAACTTGGCCGAGGCTGCACAGCTGGTAGGTTAAAACATGTCCCTCTGCCACTGGCAAGCAGCAGAAAGGATTGATCAAGACACTACCCCGGCCCTGGAGAGTAAACAGTTTTGAGAAACCAGAGAGATCTCTTGAGGAGTAAAATTAATTTCTCCAGAAGAAAGTCAAGATTGTTGCCAAAGGAAATGTAAAAAATACAAAACAGCTTACACACTTGGTTCCTCCACATTTCAGTGCTCTGCTTACTGCCCGCCTCTCCCCCCCCTCAAAAAAACACACCCACTGCACCCGCTGGCTGTTTCCATCTCTTGTCCAGAGGGACACAGGGATCAGAATTTGCCTCCCTCTGCTCTGTAGAAAGGACAGCCATCACCTCTATAAAACAGAAGCTTTCTGCATCGGTATTAGTCCCCCTGGGGAATTTAGAGAAGCCGGGTCATGTAACAATGACTTGGGCAAAATAAGATGGGCTTTGACCAGCGGGAGAGTGGATCGAATACTTCTTTTGGTTTATTGTCTAATACCCATTGTTCCTGACCCCAGAGAGCGTCTAGTGCTGTGTTCTTTTTGAATGTAAAACAAAATATGGAAAACGAAATATAACTGAGGCCTAGATGTTATCTCTAGGGAGGAAAGGTCAGGGGGTCCAAACCTCATGACCAGCGATATGCTCGGAGAGGAAAGGTCACCCTGGGGGTGACTATCCTTTGCTGGGCACCTGGGGCTTTCCACCCTGGAGACCTTCTGTGCCTGGCCCATCGCCCTTGCTCTGCTCCTGTCTGTCTAACTGCCCACCCCACAACTCTCGAAACAAGTATGGAGAGAACAGTGCAATTTCCAAGGAGTCCTTATCCACCCAAACCTGTGGGTGCCTTTGAAACCCTTCACGGAATGTTACAACATGAGACCCGGTGTCACCTAACACTGACGAGGCAACTGAGTTCTGTTTAACACAGCGAGGACAAGTTTGCATTCTGGGAAATATAAGAACACAGTTTGAAACGTTCTTAATCAGTGTCCCCATGACTGCATGTTCTGTTTTTGATCCAGGAAGTAAATAAACATAGAGGAATTAGGGGAAAAAAATAAATAGCAACAATGACTAAAACTTCTATAGAGGGTTTGCTGGGTGTCAGGCCCTGTTCTAAACACATTATTGCATTTAATACTCACTGCAACTCTGTGAGACAAGCATTGTTATTTGCCTCATTTATTCAGCTGGGGAATCTGAGGCACAGAGTGGTTGAGTAACTTGGCCGAGGCTGCACAGCTGGTAGGTTAAAACATGTCCCTCTGCCACTGGCAAGCAGCAGAAAGGATTGATCAAGACACTACCCCGGCCCTGGAGAGTAAACAGTTTTGAGAAACCAGAGAGATCTCTTGAGGAGTAAAATTAATTTCTCCAGAAGAAAGTCAAGATTGTTGCCAAAGGAAATGTAAAAAATACAAAACAGCTTACACACTTGGTTCCTCCACATTTCAGTGCTCTGCTTACTGCCCGCCTCTCCCCCCCCTCAAAAAAACACACCCACTGCACCCGCTGGCTGTTTCCATCTCTTGTCCAGAGGGACACAGGGATCAGAATTTGCCTCCCTCTGCTCTGTAGAAAGGACAGCCATCACCTCTATAAAACAGAAGCTTTCTGCATCGGTATTAGTCCCCCTGGGGAATTTAGAGAAGCCGGGTCATGTAACAATGACTTGGGCAAAATAAGATGGGCTTTGACCAGCGGGAGAGTGGATCGAATACTTCTTTTGGTTTATTGTCTAATACCCATTGTTCCTGACCCCAGAGAGCGTCTAGTGCTGTGTTCTTTTTGAATGTAAAACAAAATATGGAAAACGAAAACCCAGCCCAGCAAAAGAAGCTTATCTATACCAATCAGCAAAAATGGCAAAATAGAGCTGTCGCTGCAGCGAGCGGGTGGTAGACGGGAGGTGGGATGTGAAATGCCAGCCCTTGTTCTGCTCTCTAGGATGGCTCCCGAAGGTCACGTCCATTGTCACTGGAAATGCCTGGGGGAGAGATATGAAAAGTCATTGTCTGTTCCCTGTTTTCCACCTGCTATTTTTAGCTCTTGTTAGAGAGATCAATTTTAGTTAACTGCCGAGGAAGGCTTAATATGGTGCTCGAGTTTCAAATCGAGTACATCTACTATATTTAGATTTTTTCCAAATTCCTCTCCATCAAAACATGCCATAGTAAAGCAATTTTGCCGGTTTGCTGCTTGGTATATATTGTTTCCTCCAAATGGAAAAATATATTTCAGTCATTCATGTAACTTATAAGGAAGAAAAATTTTCTATCCCAAGCTCATCGATTCAAAGGGAGAGAAAATTTCGTTTTGAAAATATACACAAACACCCCTGTTGTGGATGCATCTGGTGTAACTGTTATGGAAGCCTCAGTTCTTGGTAAACATTTGCTGCTTTCTGGTCACGGGCATGAAAAGCAAATAAAACAGCCCGTCTCCAGTGATCCAGTTAGTGCAGTCTGTTTGGGTCACTCCCCACCCAAGGGACATAGATTTCTGATCCTGGAATATATGCTCATCATTGTCCATCTCCTTTGAAGAATTTTCCCTGGAAAAAAATTGTAAAGGAGGTTTTCATCTCAGCATATACTCCACAATCATTTTCAATCCATGTTGAGTGGCAATATAAAATACTTCCTTTTTTTTAATTTCACAGGTAAGACATGCACATTGTAGAAAAAAATAGAAAAGACACGTGACCAAAATTCAAAAGCACTCGCACATCCCATAGCCACACCCCTGATATCGGGGAAGGTAGAACAGGGTGGCCACTCCCAGGGTGGACACCTCAGAACTCTGTGACCGAGCACACCAGGAGCTCAATAGTCCTTCTGCCCTGGAATACCTCCTCCTCTTCCCTCCGCCCCCTCTCCCCCACCCCCACCCCGTGCCTATAAATGAAGCTCCAACAAAAAG
>NW_005355115.1:1462690-1485307 GCF_000412655.1 Myotis brandtii
ATGGGGGGGGGGGCGTTGACAAACTCCCCACAAATAAAGTCGGAGTTACTTTCTGGGATGAAAATTAAGAATCAAAATGAGCCCTAGCTGGTTTGGCTTAGCAGATAGAGCGTCGGCCTGCGAACTGAACAGTCCCAGGTTCGATTCTGGTCAAGGGCACATGCCCAGGTTGTGGGCTCGATCCCCAGTGGAGGGCTTGCAGGAGGCAGCCGATCAATGATTCTCTCTCATCATTGATGTTTCTATTTCTCTCTCCTTCTCCCTCTCTCTCTGAAATATATATATATATATATATAGAGAGAGAGAGAGAGAGAGAGAAAGAGAGAATAATCAGATTGTTGTGAACATCAAATGATGTAACCCGTCTACATCCACATGTCCAGCCCTGGACTTAGTTCCCCATTTTATTGTCAGTTGGTTTTCAAACTGGATCCTAGTCTCCTATTAAAATCTAAGTGCCTATTGCAAACTCTTAACTCAGTGTTTCTCACTGTGATATTTTGTAACTGACAGCCCTACACATTGCAATACACTTAGCATCTTTGGGCATCACCTGCTAAATGCCAGTGTCCATACCCTATGACAAAAAAATAAATTCCCATCACTGCCCTGGCTGGTTGCTCAGTGGTTAGAGCATCGGCCCATAGACCAAAGAGTCTTGGTTTTGATTCCCGGTCAAGGGCATGTATCTCAGTGGTGGTTCGATCTCTGGTCCCTGTTGGGTGAGATCGGGAGACAACCAGTCCATGTGTCTCTCTCACGTCAATGTCTCTCTCTCTCTCTCCGATCGGGAGACAACCAGTCCATGTGTCTCTCTCGCATCAATGTTGCTCTCTCTCTCTCTCTCTCTCTCTCTCTCTCTCTCTCTCTCTCTCTCTCTCTCTCTCTCTCTCTCTCTCTCTCTCTCTCTCTCTCTCTCTCTCTCTCTCTCTCTCTCTCTCTCTCTCTCCCCCTCCTCCTTCCCTTCCACTATATCTAAAAATCAATGGAAAAATTCCCTTGGGTGAGGATTAAAAAAAAATCCCCATGACTTTTTCAGATCCACTGGGAGTGTCTGAGAGCCACACTAATTACACTTCAGGAGTATTTATCAGGTGGCTGTCAAGTGCGACAGAGACATAGAGGCAAAGGCTGCCTAGTCAGGAGCCCAAGGGACCAGTGTGGAGCAGCCAGAAGAGGGACAAAGAAGGAGTCAGTAGAGAGAAGTGTCACCGCTCCCCTCCACACACCCCCGCTCCCCAACACACACACTCTCTCTCTTTCTTTCCTTTCCTTTGGAAAAATAGAGGGAGACAAGATTGCAAGCAGAAAACTTAAAAATACTGTTAAATAGCATATCTGGATGGGAGGAGGGTGCAGCTTTGGAAAACTTTTGGGGGGGAATGTTTTTCCCTATAACTCAGTCCTTCTCTTGAGGAACATTAGGCCCCAAACAAACCAGCACTATCCCTGCCAGGACTGAGAGAAGGTTCAAAATCCTGGCGAGCAAATAGGGGCCGATGCCGGGGTAGAGGGAAGAGAGGGAAAGTACTCCTCCCGCCTCCCCTTCCCTGCTCCTGGCTTGTCACTCTCCTTCCCACCTCCCCCACTTGTCCGAAAGCTGGATCAGTACCAGGCACATCTTCTCTGCAGGTGACAGGGAGCAGGCCCCTGGGCTTGGCAGCCTTGTGGGCCTTCCCTCCCTGCCAAACGTGAAGTCCTAGCCCAGCACTGAAAGGAAAGGGAATCTGAATATAAACACCTTTCAAGCACATGTAACTCTCCCCTCAATGCCGTGTCCCATCTCACCAACGGGAAGTGTATTCAGTGAAACTAACACACATAAAAATGCCATTGAACTTATTCTGTCAATCAAGACTCATGCTCCCACTTTCTCTTGAGAAAAATCACACTGACAATAAAAACATGTGGGTAGGGCATTGCAGTTGCCTTTTAAACGTGACCAACCCTGCAATGGTTTAATATTGGAATTTCCATTTTTCTTCTCAATCAATATAAAGGGCTCTTAATCCCAACTAAGGTTGAGGGCTCGGCGCACAGCCCAGCCCAGTTCTATGCTCAGGGTCCCGTTGGAAATGTCCTTAGTATTTGGCTTGAGAAGCCGTCACCCATTCTTAACGTTCAGCATAGATTATAACTGACACCTGCTTTTCTCCTGTTTGGTTCAGAGCTCACCAAGGGTTAAATAATAAGTCAGATGAGCTCAACAGTGCCAGCTTCGTTCCTGGCGAAAGGCTAACGCTGAGACTGTGGTTTAGTTGAGTGACAGCCAGGGCTTCCTGACCCTGAAGTCCAGAACCATACCATTTTACTCACCCTGTCACAGAGACAGGGCATATCACACTACCCCTACCCACCCATCTCCCACCCCACCCCTCAACCCCCACCACACACACACACACACACACACACACACACACACACACACACAGCACCGTCTTTTCTGCTGGGCTTAGCGCCGAGCTGAGAGCAGAGCAGATCACAGGCCCTTTGCAGGCGGGGATGGCTCAGAGAAAAAGGTGGGAGAGGGTGAGCTGAGCAGTTCCGGTTCTTTTCCCCCAACATTGACCATCAGATATTGCTTCTCTTCCACCAGAAAAGAGCAAGAGAGGGGCCAGGGAGAGAGGTCCCGAGTGGTGAGCACAGGGAGCTCCCGCCACAAGCAAGGACCCACTGGAACTGGGGAGCTATCCACTCTAGCACAGCACCTGAGCAGGAAAAAGAGGGAAAACACTAAAAGGCAATTGTAGTAGCTTAGCTTGCTTCTGGACAAAGAGGACTTGTATAACCCATGACCTATCAGTTGCTACATAACAAATTACCTCAACATGAGTAGGATTTAAAACAGCAGCAATCATTTATTTTGCTCACAGTTATGATATTTGGGCAGAGTTCAGGGGACAGCTCCTCTCTGCTCTGTGCATTGTTGTGGGGGCAGTGCAGCCGGGGGGCTGGCCAATCAGCTTTCAGGATGGTTCGCTCACATGGCTTCTGGCTGAGAACTCAGGAAGGTGGAGGGTCAGGGACCCTGGTACCTCTCCATGGGCTGCTTGAGCTTCCTTACAGCATGGAGGTGAGGTTCCAGGAGTGAGCATCCTGATAGAGCAGGCAGAAGTGCCTGGCATTTTTGTGACTAACTCAGAAGTCACACTGATAAGTCATACTGTATCAGTCAAGGCAGCCATAAAGGCCTGCCCAGATCTGAGGGGAGGGGACACAGTGCGAACAGCCCTTCATGAAGGAGTGACAAGGTTCTCGAAGAGTAATGCTGGGCAGGAAATATGACCATCTTCACAAAATACAATCTGCAACTACACGTAACTTTTCTGTTGAGAATTCACCTTTAATATGAAAGATAATAAAGTTAAAGCAAGAAGGAAACACAGAGGGTCTTTTATCAGAGTCCAAAGTCATCATAAGAGATGTAGATGAGCTCAGTCTATAATTTATAGTCCTTTTCTTTTTATAATGTATTAAGTGTTGTCTTTTGAGAAAATTCGTTGTCAAGGAGACCATGTCTAGAAACACTAGCAATTAGCCAAACAAAAAGAGGCAAGGTGCAAAAGGAATACATACTCCTTCTTTTGCGAGAGAACCAATACTCACTAAAAATTTGAATTGCAGGGAAAGTGTATTAAAGTAAAAGATAAAATGGGCTCCCTTTCAGTAGAGTCTCTTGTAGAACATGAAATCAGTGAGGATAACGGGAGTGGTTATGAGCAAGTTCTTTGAAGTCAGACAGAGTTTAATTGAGTTTGATTGAATCCTGGCTCTGCTATTTACTACCTGTATGATCTCAGTTTCCTCTTGTATGAAGAAGACATTACAAAACCCATATTACAGAATTGCTGCCCTAATGAAATATCTAGTTTATGTGAAGTACTTAGAGCTGGGTCTGGCATCTGGCAAGTGCTCAGTAAATAGTTGTGATGTTTAAGGCAGATGCCAGGTTTCTATGACCTAGCCTTGAGAACATTCTGAAAATAAGGGAAATACCTGCCCTTCGGTAGTTTTCAGCTCAGTTGAAAAGCTAGAGCTTACACAAGTGTAACTACAGGAGGAAAATCAGGTGTGCATATGTGCCGGACACTACACAAGTAGGTCTCCAATGGCCCAGCTTGGTGCCTTCATAAATCAATAGCATACTTATTGAGCACTTACTTGCACCCTACACTGCAGCCATCACAAAAGAAGGTTAAGTCCTGGCTTCAGTGGTTTGAAATATAAAACATTCCCAGATGAAATAATGAATAAACAAAAGGTGACCTAATCAAGCCTTATGAATATGTGGTTCACGCTATCTCAGAAAATCAGAGATCTCATTAAAAAGGCAACATGGGAATGGGTAGGAAGAGAGAAGAAAAAGGAGGGAAACTTACCAATGAGTAGAGAAGAAGGCAGAGGTCAAGAGGAAAAGGATCATTTAATTTTGAGGTTCAGGATTCATGGAGCCCTACTGTTACCTGGAATCCAGCAGGGTCATCATCCACCCCTTAGTGTTGTTTCCACAGTGGCTCCTCCAAAAGCTCTTTGCAATCAGCTGCTTCATTCTTTAACTATTGTCAAGTGTAACTAGATTCTTTCGTCAGATTGAAAACCAGAAATTATTTTGGAGGACAGGACTGACCACAATATTGCCTTAAATAAGCATGTCATGCATCTTGGGAGGGCTGTGTAAAGGATTTGACACATATTCTTTATTTTATAGTAGCCCACAGACATGCTGTCATCCCCACTTAACTGGTGAGGAAAACTGAGGCTTAGAAATGTTATAGAACACTCAGACTCACACCACTAGTAAGTGATAAGGTGAAGTTTCCCAATGTTTTTAGGATGTGTATTCTGGCAGGGGGATGACTTCCTGGCGTGAGGAGCCCAGCTCAGAGTCCTCTGGGTGGGAGGAGGTGAACCACAAATAGGTCAGTGCAGGCAGGATCTGTGGAGGGAGCACATGAGAAATGTTTCAAAGCGAATTCAGTGATGCTGGTGACAACTACAGTGGATCAGAGAAAGAGTGAATTCAAGGATGACCAACTTCAAGGATTTGCATCTAGAAGGCTCTAAGAGAAATGGGATCGCTGGGAAGTAAACATAGATTGACAGGGAAATACATATTCTGCTTTAGGCATGTGAGTTCGGAAAAGAGTAGGAGACTTAGATGGAGATGTCAGTACGTCGAGATGCAGGTGTGAGATCAGGCTGAGGTTGGAGCTTCTTACAGGGACAGGAATGGGGAGCTCGTGTTGTTCCAGAGAAAGAATCTTCTGAGGAGAGCAGCAGATTTGCCGAGAAATAAAGCAAACCTTCACCTTATGCCTGCTGCACGTTGCCGTGCTTTGCAAGCCTCCTGTGCAGGGTGCCATTTTCCCTGGAAAAAGTCATATGAGGACTTTTCCTGGGAGGCACTAATGCAGCGGTTCTCAACCTGTGGGTCGAGACCCCTTTGGGGGTCGAACGACCCTTTCACAGGGGTCGCCTAAAACCATCGGAAAACACATATATAATTACATATTGTTTTGTGATTAATCATTATGCTTTAATTATGTTCAATTTGTAACAATGAAAATACATCCTGCATATCAGATATTTACATGACGATTCATAACAGTAGCAAAATTACAGTTATGAAGTAGCAACGAAAATAATTTTATGGTTGGGGGTCACCACAACATGAGGAACTGTATTAAAGGGTCGTGGCATTAGGAAGGTTGAGAACCACTGCGCTAAGGCTTTAGGAAGGTTTCTCTTTCCCCCCTTCACAAACGTTTCTTTATTAGGAATCTGAGCAGTCTGATCTCTGCTTTACTACACATAAATACAGTATTATCAGCCCAACCTTCACACATCTGCATTATGCTGACATTTACAAACCATGCATATAAGAATTCAAGAAGCCCTAACCGGTTTGGCTCAGTGGATAGAGCGTAAGCCTGCGAACTGAAAGGTCCCAGGTTGATTCCGGTCAAGGGCATGTACCTTGGTTGCGGGCACATCCCCAGTAGGAGGTGTGCAAGAGGCAGCTGATTGATGTTTCTAACTCTCTATCCCTCTCTCTTCCTCTCTGTAAAAAAATCAATAAAATATATTTTTTTTAAAAAAGAATTCAAGAAGGGGCAACTCATGGCCCATACACCCAAGACAGCACGATGGAGAACTTCTTGGGGCACTTGGACCAACAATCACCAACACCTTTCTCTGTGATTGTGCCAGAACACATCACAGCGTCCCCAGCCAGCTCATCAGCACAGGAACTCAACCTCCTCCCTCCTGAGGACAGGAAGCAGACCGTGGCACCTCCACTTCCTCCAGACGTGCAGAAATAGGGATGCTGTCTGCAACCTGTCTCCATCCACTCAGGAAAAGAGGAGACAGAACCTTGGCATTGCTTTTGAGCAGTAGCCAAGCCTACATCAGTGTCAAAGGCCTGGATGAGAATCTAACTTTTGACCACGTGCTGGAGGATTGTGCATTTGTGTGGCTGGGAATCTGTTTCGTGGGGGTTGTTGGAAATCCCTGGCCAATGCATTTTTCTGGGGGGTTGATCCCGGTCACCTTTCTGCTCACAGGGGAAATGACAGTTTGTGATGGGCGGACTCTGCTTGTCCTTTACCAGACTGGCTGCCATGCATGGCCCTGCCCACTGTCCTGGGGCAGGACCTGCCGGCCCTGTGAAGACGAGGTCCCATGTCCCCATGCAGGTGACAGCATTGAGATCATTCCTCATGGTGCAGGAATGAGCTGAAGCCAAAGGGAAAGAGAGGCCAAAAGGAAAAAAGAGAGAGAGAAATTCAACCAAAAACTAAACCAAAGCTATTTCTTTTTATTTCGTGGGCTCTCAACAGCTGTTTAGCTTTGCTGGATTTTGACAGTAAGAAAGTTGCCAAATTTAGAACAGTGAAATGTCAGAGTCAGTGGGATCACAGCACTGAACTCTCTCTACTGCCAAGCGATCTGACTTTGGTAACTCGACGTGAAAGTCGCCCTGCACACGGTGTCCCCCAACAGGATGCCCTACACAGGGCGCTTGCCCCTCCATCCCGAGTGGATGCCCAGTACCCCCAAACTGAGGAAGGCACCCACTTTTGAAGAGTAAACTCATTGCAACTAGGGAAGTCTGTAAGGGCTTGTTCCTTATGCAAGGCAGGGCAAACAGTGGTTTGATCGAAAAGCTAGCTTCATAATGGATATTTTACTACTATTTTGAAAAAGCTAACTTCTTACCAGCAGATGAGGAAAGGGGCAGGGTGTCGGTCATCCCCTGGCCAGGGTCCCTGTGTCATCTCCTCACCCCCACAGTCTCCACGCTCACTCTGCTCTGACAGACTCCCCTGTCAGCCCCGCCTCAGAGGATAGGTGACTGCTGCTCCCTCTTCCCTGTGTCACAACCAGCAGGGCCACGAAGGGGACTTCGGTGACTTCAGCGGCCACCTGTGTTTCTTCCCCCCAAGGCACTCCAAACGTGCGAACCTGGAAGAAACCCTCCCCACAAAACAAGAACCACCTCATTTGGTTGCTCAGACGTCCTTCCTTCCTCTGTCTCCTGCTTGAGGGAGTCACCTTTCAGAACTGTGGGGTATTCCAGCAGGAAAGAGAAAATGTTGGGTGCCCTGGACACAGTGAACTCAGTCACCGTTTGCTGAGGAACTTCACATGAGAAAGTGAAGTTAATTAGCCTGATGGCTGGGAGTGGCTGCAGGGCTCGCCTGGATCCCTTGCTTCTGTTCCTTTATGGGTCCTCAGCCAGCGTCCCTCCCAGCACTGCCCTCCACCTGCGCTGTTGTCCCTCTCCAGTGAAAAACCATGATGCATAACGGAGGGAGGGGACAGGCTATGTGCATGCCAGTGCCCTCCCAGGACCGCAGCCGCCTGCCTGTCACAGGAAGCCCTGTAACAGTGGAGCACCTGGTGCGGGCACCAATGCAGATGTCACTAAGTCAGCATTTGCAGGTTGCATCCTCATACTGGAAAACTCTTCTGAACAAGTACCTGCCGTTAGCTGCCAGGTGTTTTCGAACCACCACGCAAAGATGCCCCGACCAGGTCCGCCCACCCTGGCCCACAGCCTTTTCTGCACCTTTCAGATAAAGCCAGTGCAGTAGGTTCCTCTCCTTAGTAATATCTGAAACGGTCCTTCTGCCTTGGGATTTTTATAAAAATGGCAACATTCTTTAAGGAGAACAAACACCTTCACATGAGCTCTGAGTAGCATCTGTATGTACACCACAGCCTTTTAGAGTTACTTGCTCCTTACAATTTGGTATCATAGTCCTTGATACACATTTCCACCCAGCACTTAACATGGAATATTGTTCGCAAATGCCACCACTGGGCTGTGCTCTTGAGAAAGTCACAGTGTGTGTGTGTGTGTGTGTGTGTGTGTGTGCGCGCGCACGCGCGTGCACTTTGTAGCCTTATAACTAGCAATGGGCCAGACCATGGGAAATGCTCAGCCAGTACCTCCTGAACTGAAAAAGACAGACAGGAAGCCAGTTGGCTAACAGCAATTTGATTGTAAGATGGGCAAGTTAAGAATGGCAGACTTTTAGGACTGAAAGGGACCTTGATAGTCACCTAACTCAGTTACCCAGTCACTACTGCAAATCCCAAACAAGCAATGACCCTGCCTTATTCCATCCTGGGGCAGCTCTTGCTATAGGACGCGTCCAGCTGGAACACTTCGAGACTACTATATCCAGAAGGCGAGAGAGTGAAGTGATTGGCTCATGGTTACACAGCAATTAGCAGCAATGCTGGGAAATGGAAGAGA
Source organism: Myotis brandtii (assembly GCF_000412655.1). NCBI lineage: Eukaryota > Metazoa > Chordata > Mammalia > Chiroptera > Vespertilionidae > Myotis > Myotis brandtii. Next base: position 1,471,458 of record NW_005355115.1, read on the forward strand.
AACTGATAACTCACTGCCAGACCATCCAGTCCTCGCCACAATCCTCTGGGAGATCCTGCCATTTTGACGCTTGCAGTTGAGGACCTGAGGCTGCGAGAGGCTGAGTGGCCTGTTCAGTGTTGTAGTTGTTAGGTGGTCGGTCTGGGAAACCATGACTGATAGATCTCATTCCATTTTCCAATGCCCCCAGCTATCCCTGGGTACGATCCCAGGTTTCCTGAGACTGTAAATTCTTCTTCTCATTGCCTAAAGCAAACCTCACCAAAGAACCTGTTTCTCACCCCCACTCTTCTCGCTTTTCAGGAGAGAAGTATGAGCTCCATGCAGGGACCGAGTCCACCCCAAGTGTCGTCGTGCACGTGTGTGACAGTGACATAGAGGAAGAAGAGGATCCAAAGCTTGCCCCAAAGCCAAAAATCATCCAAACCCGGCGTCCCGGCCTGCCACCCTCCGTGTCCAACTGAGCTCACCGCTCCGCCTCGACGATATGTCTCCTCTTTATCATGCTTTTCTTTTCCCCGTTGTTTGTCGGAAAAAAAAATTGCCTTTAAATCACTGGGTGTTTGGTTGTTTGAGATTCCTTCCTTGTAATCAAGCCTCTCAGACAAAAGGGCTAGGAAAGGTGATATGTTTCCTGATCATATCATACCATCAAGAATAATCCATTATTTAGAAGGTTTTAGGAAATAAAGTAGTATTTTCTTATTAAACAGTCAGCACAGCCTATATCTTCATTCTCTCATGGTGATACAAGCCAGAGATATCAGTAAAAATAGCACGTGTGTTGTTTGTGAGCTGTTTCAGTCCCAGTCCTGATGTGTGAGTTGTTTATTCCCGGCCACTGAAGTAGGACCATAAGTAAACTTGAGTTTGACTGCATGAGATATCCCTATCTGGTCTCACTCAGTCCTCTGCATCCCGACATTCCCAGGACATGCATGATCACCAGCATTTACTTTCATGATTTGAGGATCTCCTATTAACTCACAGGTTGTTAGCAGCCAGCCATGTCCTATCTAGCGTAGTAAAATTATCAGCATCGCCCAGCTCAACAGGTCTGGGTATATTCACTGTTTTGAGTCAATACTTCATGGCTCTGTTAAAATTCCTGGAAGCAAAACTGAGTTTGGCCCCAAAGATATTCCTCAGTCGATTTTGAACTTCCATCTAGAACTTTCCCAGCCTCTGTAGGGAGGCTTGTCCAGGGTGATAGAGACCGATTTCAGACAAACCTATTTATTACAAAAGTTTCATGGTGTCTGAACGATTGTTTTTCCTCTTTGTATATTTGTACAAATGTTTCAGCTGTGCTTTTAAAATCTGGATGTTTTTTATTTAGTGATTGTTCAGCCATTTGCTGCTTTAAAACATAATATGTGCATTGCTTATGAATGCATTCATAGACTAATACAGATAATCAGATAATATTACACTCTATTATGGATAATGCTGAATTTTGAAAGGGCACAAAACTTCTCATGCCCATGTATAAATGATTAGCCAACATCTTTGCTATCAAGACCACTTGTTTTTAAATAAAGTGAAGAATGCTAATGTCAGTTGTAGACAATTTGGAGGAAGCTAAGTCTCCAGAATGTAGCAGCTGCTGAGCATGTTAAAAGGCGAAGGATGATAAATGTATGCCGATCCTACTCATGCAATGCCCATATTGCTCAAACAATTATTTGTTTTTGTTACATGTGATTTTTCTATTTCTCTAGCCCGAAGTGCATTACAGAAGATACACCTATAGAACCATTTCCTTCTGCTATATGTGCCAGGCCTCATCTACTCCTGTACATTAATGAATTACTTTTGATGCAAATGCCAATTGCGACGGAGTGGGGGAAATAGTTTCAATACCCAAGCCTCAGAAAAACACACAAGAACAATAACTCAGCCAACTGCTAGAAGGATTGTTGTGGTTTTTGACTAAGGTGTATGTTAGTTTTATCAGAAACTTAAAACATAGACTGATCACTCAGAAATTCTAGTCCGTTCTACTGTGAATATAGCAATATTGTACTGGACACAGGATGGGTGAAATTGAGGACAGCATTGCCCGTAAAGTCCTGAGTTTCCATAAGAAAAAAAAATGAAGGCTCCTCTTAAAAACAAAATCTGAGGAGGGTATAATAAGCAAGTGCTTTGACTTTCCTTTGCTGTGGAGATTTTTGGTTTTTCATTAACAAATGAGAGATTAGACTGAATAGTGAAGAAATGCCGCCCTCTAGTGGAAGAAATAGAAATTTTGACCTCAGCCATGTTGTGCTGAATCTTCTCAGTCATCTGTGGGTTGTTTGACTTTTTATGCTACACAGAATTTCCAGAATGCAGGTTCTAAAGAAATATGGGTGAGAGAACATATTTGGAAATGAATTTTAAGTGTTAAAAAACAGATACATTAGACATTTCCAACCAAATTCAGTATAAGTTGAAATGACCGGTCTGTGTAGTCATGAAAGAAAAGCTCAGTGGAGGGTATGACCTAAATGGTTAGTCTTGGTGAACTTTATTGCAAAGTGCCCATGTGAATCTGTCTCAGATCAAGTAATTCTTTCCTGAGGTTGGGCTTGGGGAAGGGGAAGCGTGGAAGCTCCCAGCACTGTGGAAGTCAGAATTGCCTCAGCATTTCCATGACGCACATTATGCAAACCTCTTTCGCACTATTTTAAGTTTGAAAAGTTTAAATATGGAGGGGGGGGAGGTTTCCACCAATTGAATCATTTGTGCACGTGTATAGCTCAAAGAGCTTAGACTTCAAATATACCTGGTGAATGACTCTCGGTCCATGTGGTGTAATTTTTTTGTTGTCTGCCTGAGTTGACTATTTCTGAGTGGTGATTGGGGGGAGTGCAATTCAGCCTATAGTCTAAGTAGTTACCAAGAGATGAGATGAACGTTTTCCTCATGGGAGCAGAGGGTGGAGCTGAGCCACCTCATGAAGGAGGAGGAACTTGAGCAAGGCCTGGAGGCGGGATGGGATGGGTTGGGCTCTGCTGAGGGGAAGTGGGAGAGCCCCCTGTTTTATTGTCATTATTCCACTTTCTTGGTCCTAAACGTTATTTCAGGTGTACTAGGACCCTCTTTTAACAGTTACCCCACTCTATTCTTTCATGTAAAACACGATAGGAGACCCAAAGTGGGCAAAATTTGTTACATGCAACACAAAAAGCACTTTCATTTAAAAAGTGATGAGGACATTATATTTCGTTAAAATTAACAGCATCTGTTCATCAAATTACACCATTATGAGAGTGAAAGGAAAGCTGCAGACTGGGAGAAGATATTTGTGATACATATAGTTGTTAAATAACTCATACCCAAAATGTTAGAGGGAAAAAGTTCTACAGATTAATAAGAAAAAGATAGGCAATTCTTTTTTTATTTTTATTTTTTTACAAATGGTCAAAATACTTAAATAGTCACTTCACATATACTGGCAATTGATGCATACAGACTGATACCCGAAATACCTCTATGGCCCATAAACATTATAAAGTGTTCAACATCATTTCTCGTCAGAGAAAGGCAAATCAAAATCTCCACGGGGTACACTTCACACCTAGCAGAATGGCCGACATTGAGGATGGGGGAAGATAAAGAGCTGGTGATGCTATGGAGCAAGGCGGGGCATAGCTGGCACCACCACCTCGGAACACTGGTGTATCTGCTAAAGCTGAGCATGTAGCCACCTGGGAGCCTTCCACTCCTGGACCTACATTCCGCAGACATGACTTTTCACAGCTACCAAAGTACCTGTACAGTAATAGCCACAGCAGCCTTGCTTATGATAGCCATCGGCTGGATGCAGCCCACAGGTCCCTCCACTGCAGAATGGATAACTAAGCAGTGGTGCATTCACACAAAGGAATATAACAAAGCAACAACAACAACAAAAACATTATTGGGACAGAGAACAACATGGATGGATCTCCAAATCAGCCTTTTCAGCCAAAAAAGAAAAGAGAGACAGACATGAAAGACTATATGATGTATATATGACTCCATTTATGATGTTAAGAGACAGTCAACACTGGCCTATATTAATAGGAATAACAGCAGATACCTTTTGGAGGTATTGACTGAGAGGAGACACATGGAGGCTTCTGGGTGCTATAAACATTCTGCATTTCTATCTTGATCTCCATGGCGGTATATATGTGTAAAATTAATTTAAAATGTGGGCAATACTGTGTGTAAATTATACCTCAACTGAAACAAAACCACTATGAGAATAGGAGGGAGGAGCCATTCATTGTGAAAATAATTTGGAATGTCCCCTCATCCTAAAAATACATCCATCTTATGTCTGTGAGATACTTCCATCCATACAAAGCCTTCCTTTAAAATCTATGAATAAGTACTTTATGACATAGAAAGCATAGGACTTCAGCACTGGATGAGGCACTGTTCATTCCAGTGACCAATATTTACCAAGGACCTACTGTGTGCCTGACACTGGGTTTCCAGTGGTGAACAGGTGGATAGTATAGTCCCTGATATTTCACAGAGTAGAATTGAGTGTGGTAAAGACACTAAACAAAGAAATAAGGAAATAAATAACTACAGATTCTGGTAGGTGAGCACAGTGAAGAAGAGCATGAATACTCTGTGAGAACAGAGAAGAACCTGAAGGGTCACGGTCAGGGAAAACCTCTCTGAAGAGGTGACGTTGAAGCTGAACTGAAGAAGGAACTGGCCAATGAAAACATTCCAGGCAGTGGGTGACAACCATGGACTTGGAAAGGCCTCCTCACGTTGGAGGAACCTAACGGGTGGCATCAATATGGCAACAGTGCAGAGAATGAGGGCTTGGCTCTGAATGAGGTTGGTCAAGGGTCTGGGCTCTGTAGAGCATGTAGGCCAAGCGAGGGGGCTTGTCATTCATTGTAAGCACAATGAGAAGAGTTTCAGCCAGGGAATGATATGACTCAACTCATTGTGAGACATCCTGTTCTCATAGAAATTTCCTGACACAAAGCCACAGTTCTGAATGTCCAAAGAGTCTAGTGTGGGGGCTTGATCCCCCTATTGCCCACTTTAGGCTTGAAAAGATAATTTTGACAGCTGTGTTCATCACTGCAGGCTTATCCACCAAACAAATTCTCAAGGTCAATGTGCAGTGCATTCATGGTTCTAGGAAAGTTTGCTTCTTTTTTCTATTCCTCCCCAGGTCATTTAGAAGGCCTTGGCGCAAGCAAGGGGGAACAGAGCAGGTGATTAAGAATGATAAGTCAGTGATTCAGGAAAACATTCATTTAGCTGCTGGTACAGTGCGTCCCTGCCAGAGCCACCATGCAGAGCAGTATTGAACACTTGGCAGACTTTCCCCTTAAATTTATGCAACCTGAGGAAGGGAAAATTTCAAGCAAAAAGTTTTCTGTCAAACCCATTTATCTGCTCCTTTCAAAGATAGTCTGGGGAAATGTGCTTGGAGTTCATTCGGGAGATTTGGTGACTCTAAAAGGAAGACATATCCAAGGTTTTGTGTGTGTGTGTGTGTGTGTGTCCAAGTGCATTTGGTATAAGTTGGAAATAGGAAACCCATAATAGGCTGAAATGGTTGACATACTCTGTGCTAAAAGTTTTCATGTATAATAGCTCCTTGATTCTTTTGCCTTATTTCCCATTCTCATCCAATAGTTGAGTTTGAAAACTTTTAGGGCTAGGCATGACTTGGGCCTCCTTGACCAGTTGCAATCATTAGTGAAATCATTATTGTTCCCCAAACAGACTTTGGATTTTCCTATGGCATCATTTTAGTCTTAAAGCAAGATATATCACTGTTTTCATAATGCAGCCAAGCTCAGCACCTTTTAGCCCATGTGATTGATGTACTGCAGTGGGTACTGTGCTGTTAAGTCCCAGAACCCCCTTCAGGGTGAAGGCTCTCATGCTGCCACATGCTGGGTATTGGTGACTCATGACCCTCTACTGAGTGGCCAAGCATTGCACTCAGATGGAGAGATCCCCCACCTTGGGTCACACCCCCACCCCAGGGAGAGTGACTGGTCATGTAGAAGTGAGATGGCCCGGTATGTCAACTCCAGAGCCACCTCAGCTCCAGAGCTACTTATGGGACAGTCTGAGGCCTAGGCATCTCAGTTCAACTCTTCCCTCTCCCTAAACATACTTCTTTCACGCCCCCACAGGTCTGACACTAAAGACCCCCCAACAAGACTCCTGTGTGCACATCTTCCTCTGAGAGTCTGTGTCCCAGAGAGACTAACCTAACACTTACATCCTAAATAGCCTTCTCGCCATCACTTGGGGCTCTCTGGAATTGCACGATACTTTTCCATTCATCCCCTTCCCTTTGCATTTCTGACATGGACCAGTCATACCAGGGGTTACTAGCTTTTCCAAAAGCCAACACAGCAAAGCTCCATTCCATGCTTTGGACAGCTGAGTGCATGGTGGGTACAGCAGCGGTGCTGGTAAGGAGTGTCACAGCGCAGGAAGGAGGGCTTCTCCCGACACTGCTGGGGCGTGAGAAGGACGGTGAGAGCCTGTTCAGATGTTGTCAGGGGACCTTATGAGAAACACAGAGGGGTCTATGCAAGGAGGTCATGACCCTGTGTGCCACTGTTGGCCCAGCTTGTCTACTGGAAAAGGACAGAGATGATGTACATGACTTCAGGCAAATTACTAAAGTCCCTGAAACTCAGTTTCCTCTCCTATAAAATGGGTATAATATCCCACCTCTGTCATGAGGACTTAATAAGATAATACTAATAACAGTAGCAATTATTATTGGTGACTAAGTTCACAAATTTTGGTGCCACATGATCCCAGCTCTGCTGCTTAGTAAACCTGTGGTCTTTTGCAAGTTTATTAGACTTAAGTCTCGATTTGCACATCTGTCAAGAGGCAGAATATTAGTACCTATCTCATAGAGATAGGAGGGATTAAATGAGAAAACACATCCAGAGCTGGGCACATAGGAAGTCCATGACCAATGTTTTTTTTTTCTTCAATATTTTTTATTGATTTCAAAGAGGAAGAGAGAGGGAGAGATAGAAACATCAATGATGATCGAGAATCATCGATCGGCTGCCTCCTACACATCCCCCACTGGGGATCGAGCCCGCAACCCCGGCATGTGCCCCCGACTGGAACTGAACCCAGGATCCTTCAGTCCATAGGACTATGCCCTATCCACTGAGCCAAACCAGCCAGGGCCATGACCAATGCTTTTTATGCATCAGGTCCCAGTTGGAGCACTAGACTTTCATACTCTGAATTAATCTTCATGGTGGTGATTTCATTGCTCCCATTTTTCATGAATAATAGTCATCATTTGTGGAGTGCTTACTCTGTGTTGGGACCTCTTCTAAGTTATTTACATTCTTATTTAATTATCTCACTGATTCTGTGAGGAAGGTACTGATGTCACATTTTACATGTGAGGCAACCAAAGCCCAGAAGAGTTACACAAAGAGTTGATGCTCAGAGTGTTCACGCACTTCAGACATCAGCACCAGGTCCCCTGGGAGCTGGTTAGCGATGCGGCCTCAGCCATACCCCTGATCGACTGAATCAGCTTCTGCATTTTAACAAGATCCTCCCTCCATTACTCCTCTTTACTGTACAGTTTAAAAAGCACTCACGTCCTAGCAGAGCTAAGACTGCAGAGCACATGCTTTTAACTGCTCAATGTATAGAGTGCTCATCAAAAAAAAAATGCTCAAAGTATACAATTTCCCTTCCCCAAGTAACTATCAGTTTGACCAAGCTGCCTTCTCTGTCCCTATCCACATCCATTCTTTCCATGCTGGCCTTGTTGTTTTGACTAAAATACCCAGGTCTTGCCCTGACTGGTTTGGTTCAGTGGATAGAGCGTTGGCCTGCAGACTGAAGGGTCCCAGGTTCGATTCCGGTCAAGGGCATGTACCTTGGTTGCGGGCACATCCCCAGTGGGGGGTGTGCAGGAGGCAGCTGATTGATGTTTCTCTCTCATCGATGTTTCTGACTCTCTATCCCTCTCCCTTCTTCTCTGTAAAAAAATCAATAAAGTATATTTAAAAAAATAAAATACCCAGGTCTTACTGCCGTACGTCAGACTCAGGCAAAGCTCTGCCAATGGCCATTCCAATGATCGCCAGTAAAGTGCTTCTGAATAAGCTACAGTGTGATTCCCAGAAGGGCAGTGACCCCAGGAGTGCACCCGAGTTCTGAGAACCAGCTACTCCGGGAGTTACTGGGAATAACTGGGTGGTTTCAGGCACTCAAGCCTGTATATACTGGGCTAACACACAAAGAAAGTCATCTCCTCTTGTAAGGATCAGTGAACCATCAAGTAACCACTGTCTTTATTCTTATTCTCAGATACCATGCTAGGAATGTGGGAAACCATGCCAATCTACTGTTCCCACTCTGATGAACCTGTTTGTAGAGTGTTGGTTCTGAACCTTGGGAGTTTCCTTGGTGGAATCTGGAATTGGCCCTGTGCCTGGAGGGCAAGGAGAGATGGAAGAAAGAAGCAGACCACTCCAGATTGGTAGGTGGCAGTCTTAAAAAGAAGGGAATTTACATCTGAGGCTTGTCTTGGGTAGATCTCCACACCCATCCACGTCAGAGTTATGTAGAGACCTTGCCTGGGTTCAGTCACATATGCAGTCTGGATGAGCTCAACAATGCTTTGCTCTCACGGCTGTGCCCTGGAAACAGCTGGCAGCATGGGAATGGTGGGCAGAAAGTGCATTGGAAGGACAGGGAAGCTGGTGAGGAGCTCTTGGGTCAACTGGAGGTCATGCCCTCTTGATGACCTCCTCCAACACAGGGAAATGTAACAGTTCCAAAATCCAGAACCTAATCAAACCTTTTACTGTACAATCCTTTGGGCAGTAGCAGCAGAAACCCTCTTCCAGAAGGTTCTCCAGCCTTGAAAAAAGGACAATTGATGAGCTACAAATAGTAGCCAATTCCCTTTACCTTCAACAAATGGATAGTATTTAAATACAGTTCACCCCACTTCAATTACTTTTCGCCATAACTTAGTAGAGGGATGACCTATATTATTATGATTAACTAAATTTTGCATTAGCTTTACAAAATTGAGGAGATTGGCCTTCAAATGAAGAAAATATACAAATAAAAATGTTAATTTTACAGCTGCTTATAAATTAAAAGAGTGTCTTTTCGTCAACATACGATCACACTGTTTTATGCAGAGGACCTTGCCTCTCCCCAGTTCGCCCCGGCTGGCAGGCAAGTCCATCTGTCAGACCCAACAACCATGTCACACACACTGCTGGTGTATGGGAGATCATATACTTGAAGTTTTCCAAAATGAGTACTTGAACTTCTGGGGTAATGAATGAACTCCTTTGCTTTGGGCTAAACTATCTCTATTTCTGGATATGACCAAACCCTCTCCCCACCCCAGGTTCCCTCAGACTAGGAAGGCGTGGTTCCTTCTTTGCTAAATTATGATTGTAAGAGCCTGTCAAGTAGTTGCTCAAATTTTCTGAACTTCAGTGTCCTTATCTATATGTTGGTACTAAGGTTGTCTTTATGTAAAGTGTTAATGTATATCATACCTGGTATACCACTTGGCACCCATTTCATTTTTACCACTCAGGTTGTTTTTTAACCCTTTCCCTCTTCCAGTTTGTGGCATCTGGATTTCCTTTGGGAGCCACCCCCTTCTACTGTAAGTCAGTGGGATCTTACAGCACAAGGTTCCAGTACCTTCTCAGGTCTGGCCAATCCTCAGTCACAGTGAGTGATTCAGGGATGGTCACATGATCCAAGGTAAGTGAATCAGAACCAATACCAGGATTTCTGCTGGTACTAATGGAAAGGAAATTAGTTTTCTATTTAAATTATTAAATTGAACAATTTAAAATGGAAAGGCTGAGAGCTTCCATGTGGTTATTTTGTCCATAAGAATGAAGGCAATCCAGAGACAAGGAGACTGAAAGATGGAGAGAAAAGAAGTGGGGTTTGGGAGTAAATGTGAATGTCATTGCTTGAGCACCTAGATCAAACTATGCCTCATCTCAGATTTTTCAGATACAAGTGACTTCCCTTTTGTTGGGAGGAAATGTGAATGTCATTGCTTGAGCACCTGGATCAAACTATGCCTGAAGCTAAAATCATCTCAGATTTTTCAGATACAAGTGACTTCCCTTTTGCTTAATCCAGTATAAGTGTGGTTTCCCCATATTCAATGACAGAGTGGCCAGCTAAGTTGTAAAGTCAATGTAGCAGGCATAACTGTAAAGTCCTATGTTTAACTGTTTTTAAAAAATACAGAGGTATAGGAAAGAAGAGATCAGCTTTAAGAAGGAAAGTATAGAAACCAAGATGGTGGCATAGGTAAACACCAGAGATTGCTGCCTTGCACAACCACTTCAAAAATACAACTAAAAGACATAACGGACATCATCCAGAACCAGGGGAAGGCTGGCTGAGTGGAAATTCTACAACTAGAAGGAAAGAGAAAAGCATACCGAGACTCAGAGGAGGTGCGGTGCTGAAGTAAATACAAAGGTGCGGAGGTGCATGCTCTCCCCAGTTCGCCCCGGCTGGCAGGCAAGTTCATCTGTCAGACCCAACAACCATGTCACACACACTGCTGGTGTATGGGAGATCATATACTTGAAGTTTTCCAAAATGAGTACTTGAACTTCTGGGGTAATGAATGAACTCCTTTGCTTTGGGCTAAACTATCTCTATTTCTGGATATGACCAAACCCTCTCCCCACCCCAGGTTCCCTCAGACTAGGAAGGCGTGGTTCCTTCTTTGCTAAATTATGATTGTAAGAGCCTGTCAAGTAGTTGCTCAAATTTTCTGAACTTCAGTGTCCTTATCTATATGTTGGTACTAAGGTTGTCTTTATGTAAAGTGTTAATGTATATCATACCTGGTATACCACTTGGCACCCATTTCATTTTTACCACTCAGGTTGTTTTTTAACCCTTTCCCTCTTCCAGTTTGTGGCATCTGGATTTCCTTTGGGAGCCACCCCCTTCTACTGTAAGTCAGTGGGATCTTACAGCACAAGGTTCCAGTACCTTCTCAGGTCTGGCCAATCCCCAGTCACAGTGAGTGACTCAGGGATGATCACGTGATCCAAGGTAAGTGAATCAGAACCAATACCAGGATTTCTGCTGGTACTAATGGAAAGGAGATTAGTTTTCTATTTAAATTATTAAATTGAACAATTTAAAGTTGAAAGGCTGAGAGCTTCCACGTGGTTATTTTGTCCATAAGAATGAAGGCAATCCAGAGACAAGGAGACTGAAAGATGGAGAGAAAAGAAGTGGGGGTTGGGAGGAAATGTGAAATGTCATTGTTGAGCACCTGGATCAAACTATGCCTGAAGCTAAAATCATCTCAGATTTTTCAGATACAAGTGACTTCCCTTTTGCTTAATCCAGTATAATTATGGTTTCCCCACATTTAATGAGAGAGTGGCCAGCTAAGTTGTAAAGACAATGTAGCAGGCATAAGCGTAAAGTCCTATGTTTAACTGTTTTTAAAAAATACAAAGGTATAGGGAAGAAGAGATCAACTTTAAGAAGGAAAGTATAATAAACCTTTGAGGGTCTTAACTGAACAGAAGCTCAATGTGTATCAATGTGGGAAAGTGGTAAAATCTTCTATTTATGAGGTTTTTTGCTTAAAATATTTGATGAAACACATATGTTTACTGTCCAACTGATACTCCAAAATCTCTTGGAAATGACAGAAAAAGGCATCAAAATATACATGGCAGCTCTGAAACCCAAGAAAATGGTGTTGTCCACACAGTCTGAGTCACTTCTAAAATGTGGGAAGCATATTGACAGAGAAACTAGATCTTCTAAAGCCACAACAGAAAACCTGTACAGGTGAAGCTACTATGGGACCTTTCTTGCCACTGGAGCCTAGAGAAACTCTGAGCTCAGAGTCAACAAATACACAGAGGAGTGGGCAGGGAATAAAAGGACTGCTTTTGGAACACCGGAGACCAACTGAGCCCCTCTCTACCACTAGCTATAGCTGAAGAAATGCCCCTGGCCAAGTCCCCAAAACCTGTTTTCTAACAAAGCCAAAGGGCTGACTGGTGAGTGCTCCGAATGGGGACTTGAGCCCATGAGAGCCTTATAACCACTCTTCATCTCTGCTGAAGACTTGCATGAGAATAACCTGTGCTCTCCGGGTTTGGCATAGGGTACTTTCAGTAGCTTCCCTGGGAAGCATGGAAGGTACATGTTACAAGACCTGGCACATCTGTGCGTGTCATTATTGTACCTTCACACTCGAATGATAGTTTGGCTTGCTGGCATTCCTTCAGAATTTTGAAGGCATCTCTCACTGTGTTCTAGCTTCTAGAAGCCCATGTCATTCTCATTTCTGACTAATTACCATGTTTCTCTTTTATTAGTGTAGATTTTCTTTTCTTATCTCTTGCTTATTTGGAAACACTTTTTTTTTTTTGGTCATTGCTGGAAACTTGCACTTCTGGCATCTGATGGATAGAGATCAGAGATGTTGATAAACATCCTACAATGCACAGCACAGCCCCACAAAAAATAATTATCTGACCTCCAACAGAAATAGGGCTGAGGTTAAGGAACCCTGTGTTGGACATTTTCTCCAGTGTCTTGGGATTCTTGGAGCTTTGCTCATATGTGAAACACTAAAAATGAGATGGAATTGATTGTGTATAAGTCTAAAGTGGTAAAATCTTCTATTTATGAGTCTTTTTGCTTAAAATATTTGATGAAACACATATGTTTACTGTCCAACTGATACTCCAAAATCTCTTGGAAATGACAGAAAAAGGCATCAAAATATACATGGCAGCTCTGAAACCCAAGAAAATGGTGTTGTCCACACAGTCTGAGTCACTTCTAAAATGTGGGAAGCATATTGACAGAGAAACTAGATCTTCTAAAGCCACAACAGAAAACCTGTACAGGTGAAGCTACTATGGGACCTTTCTTGCCACTGGAGCCTAGAGAAACTCTGAGCTCAGAGTCAACAAATACACAGAGGAGTGGGCAGGGAATAAAAGGACTGCTTTTGGAACACCGGAGACCAACTGAGCCCCTCTCTACCACTAGCTATAGCTGAAGAAATGCCCCTGGCCAAGTCCCCAAAACCTGTTTTCTAACAAAGCCAAAGGGCTGACTGGTGAGTGCTCCGAATGGGGACTTGAGCCCATGAGAGCCTTATAACCACTCTTCATCTCTGCTGAAGACTTGCATGAGAATAACCTGTGCTCTCCGGGTTTGGCATAGGGTACTTTCAGTAGCTTCCCTGGGAAGCATGGAAGGTACATGTTACAAGACCTGGCACATCTGTGCGTGTCATTATTGTACCTTCACACTCGAATGATAGTTTGGCTTGTTGGCATTCCTTCAGAATTTTGAAGGCATCTCTCACTGTGTTCTAGCTTCTAGAAGCCCATGTCATTCTCATTTCTGATTCTTTTTTGGAGCCTTTGTTTCCTTCCTGGAAGCTTTTAGACTGCTTCGTCCCAACTGCTGTGAAATGTCATGTGTTAGTACCTCAAGGGTCCTTTTAATCTAGAAACTCATATCCTTCAATTACGGATACTTTTCTTGACTACGAATTTGAAATGTTCCTTCTCTCGATCTTTCCTACTCTCTGTAGAAATATCTTCTTGGATCTTAGATCATTTGAAATTAACCTCTAATTCAGTGGTTCTCAACCTTCCTAATGCCGCGACCCTTTAATACAGTTCCTCATGTTGTGGTGACCCCCAATTTCATTGTTACAAATTGAACATAATTAAAGCATAGTGATTAATCACAAAAACAATATGTAATTATATATGTGTTTTCCGATGGTCTTAGGCGACCCCTGTGAAAGGGTCCTTCGACCCCCA
>NW_005355115.1:1486328-1491421 GCF_000412655.1 Myotis brandtii
CCTTTTTTTTCTCTTTTTTTTATTTTATTCTGGGCCAGCTTTAACTCTGGCTCTAGCTCTGAGGCTTCCGCTGCTGATTGCGTTCTATAATCGAAACAATGTATAACTCCAGCTCTGAGATCCCGGGGTTTTGTTTAGCTTCTATATTTGTTACAAAGTTTCAAACTGCCAGCTTAGAGGCCGGCAGCGCAGGCGGGGAACGTTGGAGTCTGCAGTCACTGCAGCAAGCAAGCCTCATTTTCGCTTCCAGCTGCCTGGCTGCCGGCCGCCATCTTGGCTGACAGTTCATTTGCATATACTCACTGATTAGCCAATGGGAAGGGTAGCGGTCGTACGCTAATTACCATGTTTCTCTTTTATTAGTGTAGATTTTCTTTTCTTATCTCTTGCTTATTTGGAAACACTTTTTTTTTTTGGTCATTGCTGGAAACTTGCACTTCTGGCATCTGATGGATAGAGATCAGAGATGTTGATAAACATCCTACAATGCACAGCACAGCCCCACAAAAAAGAATTATCTGACCTCCAACAGAAATAGGGCTGAGGTTAAGGAACCCTGTGTTGGACATTTTCTCCAGTGTCTTGGGATTCTTGGAGCTTTGCTCATATGTGAAACACTAAAAATGAGATGGAATTGATTGTGTATAAGTCTGTGAACTTCATGGTAGGTTGCTCTAGATGTCATTTTCATCGTACAACTTCAAACTCTGTGTGTGTGTATAGCTTAAGAATAATTTGATTACAGAATTATGGATTTAAGTAAATTATAGCCATTTTTCCTAATAGACTTTACTTTTTTTAGAACAGCTTTAGATTGACAGAAATGTTGTGCAGCTAGGACTGAGAGTTTGTATATACCCAGTCCCCAGCTCCCCCTGCTACTAATTGCTTACATTAGCAAGGGACATCTGTTATAATGAATGGACCAATATTAACACATTATCATTAAGTAATGTTCCTAGTGAATCAGTTTATCCAGAGGAGAGCTGTGTGGTCTCCTGCCTGGAGGGGTGAAGTCTGGCAACCAGTATTATAGGTGCCGACAGACAGGCAGCCATCCAGTCTGTAGTCTGTCTTCAGTACAGAGGCTCACACCCACTGCCACCCACCCCAGCTGTACCCAGTATCCCTGACACCCAAGTCTTTCTAGTGCAATCTCCCCAGGGAGTCTGTAATTTAGTCTACAGAGTCTGGAAAAGGAGCAGCCAAAACAGAAAACAGCAATTGATATCACCATGGGAACAAGGAATCTTTACAGCAGAAAATGACCATAGTCCATCTAATGAAACCGTGTGCCTGGCTGGGCACGGAGGCTGAGCGAGGATTCTGTCAGCCTCTTATTCATGTTTGAAATAATCTTCCTATTTTTAACTCCACCTGCAGCCCCACTTTCAGAGGCACCTGAAATATTACTGAGGTTCTTTCCAGGCCCTGGCCTCCTGCCCGCCTCCAGCACCCACGGAGACCTGCTTCTCCAGTCTCTGAAGTAAATAACCACGCGTTCTTCAGCTTGCTAGCTGCCACCATGTTGCTGCCATTCTCCTTCCCATGCTCCTGTCCTTTGGGGCTCATGACTTTCTCTCACTTTCCACTAAAATTTTGAAAACAATAAAACATAAACTCATGGGTTAATTCACCATGTGTAACCAGAAATTGGATTCTTGATGAAAATATGTTGTTGATCTTTCTTAGCTGCCCAAGAAAGATGCTCCTTGATAGCCATTCATACCCTCTGACCTCTGCAGAAAATTACAGAATTCCTGAAAATGGGACCTGTCTTCTCTCTATTGGATGTGTTGCAATAAGTAATGTGTCATCAAGCCTGGCTGGCGTGGCTCAGTGGTTGAGCATCGACCTATGAACCAGGAAGTCAGAGTTCGAGTCCCACAGGTTGAGAACCACTGCTCTAATTCCTCTTTTTAATCCTCTCTCTCTACAAAGTCTATCTCTTTGCCTTTCTGTTCTATTTTCTGGGAAATTTCTTCAAACTTTTCTTCCAAATCTTCTATTTAATTTTTCCTTTCTGCTGACATGTATTTAATTGCTGAGAATATTTTTCATTCCTGGGATGTTTCTTTTCTATTCCCTTTTATTCTTGTTCTTGTTTTATATAATACTAGAGGCCCGGTGCACAAAAATTCGGTTGTGGGCTTGACGCCCAGTAGGGGGCGTGCTGATCAATAATTCTCTCTCATCATTGATGTTTCTCTCTCTCTCCCTTCCTCTCTGAAATGAATGAATGAATGAATTATTTTAAATGTGTCATCAAGTTACCTGGGTGAAGCTGGAGAAGAGACAAGCAAATGCCAATTTTTAAACCTCTAAAAATCAGCATTTATCAGTTTCCCACCAACGAGAACAGTGCTGGACAAAGTTTTCTAACAGCCCACGGTCTTCCCAAGGCCTCACTTACCACTATATCCTTTAGGGCCATGATTTCCCCTACAGAAGTACAGTATCTTTTTTGTTGTTGTTGTATTGTTACAATTTCAATCATTAGATATTCCTCATTCTGGTCTTTAGCTAGACCAGTGGTTGGCAAACTGCGGCTCTTCCACAAAATACCGACTTCTGCGCATGGGCCACGAAGTTTCAATCGCACGTGGTATTTTGTGGAAGAGCCACACTCACGGGGCCAAAGAGCCGCATGTGGCTCGAGAGCCGCAGTTTGCTGACCACTGAGCTAGACCATTGCCCTCTAGGTGCTAGTTGTAAAGACTGCATAAATGAAAAGAGACTAAAGAATAGTCAGCATCCAGCTCTGTTTACAAGAGGAATGATAGCTAACATGTATTGAATACTTTGTTCCAATCATTAGATATTCCTCATTCTGGCCTTTAGCTAGACCATTGCCCTCTAGGTGCTAGTTGAAAAGACTGCATAAATGAAAAGAGGCTAAAGAATAGTCAGCATCCAGCTCTGTTCGTGAGAGGAATGATAGCTAACATGTATTGAATACTTTGTTCCGGTACTGTTTTTTCCATAAGCTTTTCTCATTTAACCCTCATGACAATCTATGAAGTTGATGCTTATACCTCCATTTTGCAGATGAGGAAACCTAGATGAACAAGAGTTAAGCCCAAAATGCTGGGCTTCAAGCTCAGGGAGTTTGAGTCCAGAGCCTACAGTTTTGAACACAGCACTGCACTCCACCCCATGGGGAAAGCAGAGATGATGGCAGAGTGACGGCCGGGGCAGGTCATCCATTCTTTAGCATTGGGTTTAGAACAGTGGTTCTCAACCTTCCTAATGCCTCGACCCTTTAATACAGTTCCTCATGTTGTGGTGACCCCCAATTTCATTGTTACAAATTGAACATAATTAAAGCATAGTGATTAATCACAAAAACAATATGTAATTATATATGTGTTTTCCGATGGTCTTAGGCGACCCCTGTGAAAGGGTCGTTCGACCCCCAAAGGGTCATGACCCACAGGTTGAGAACCACTGGTTTAGAAGGTGCTGTCATACCTGCTTTATTATTTGAACTCATTTATTGCCATCCCTATGCCAAGGGTGGAATACCCTGCACCAAATAACTTGGCAGAGATAATACAAAGTGTGAAATCTCTAGAGAGGGAGTGGCAGGGATGCTTAGGCATTAGCGTTTGCACCTGTCCTTGGATCGGCCCAGCCCCACTCTGGGTCTCTTACCAGCTCAGGGATTTCCAGCAGAGCTTCCCATCTTGGTGTGTGTCTAACATTGTTTCTCATCCCAGAACAGTGGGCAGATCTTTCCAGGAGCGACACGCACAGGTAAGGAGAATGCAGATCCTTGTTAGTCTCCTTGTTCTGTCTTTCTGGAATTGGACAATGGAATTTGGCCTTGGGTCCCTAGATTCATAGATCTATGATCGGAAAGAAACATGAGGAAGACTGGGGTTCAGTCTCCTATGCTCAGGTGAAGACAGGACTGTATCTGAGCTATTCAGAGGCCAAGGTAACGAGCTAAGTCATAAATACTAGGGGGAAATTATAACAAAACTGGAGGGATCCAGAAATGCAAATGTGTGAAGTGTGGGTTACATCACTTTGAGAGTAATGAGTGACTGGGCAAGTCTGGCAGCTGGCCAGCCTTGGGCCTTAGGGTCTGGCTATGATTGGGTGCCATCTGGCAGTGGTTGTCCTCTCCAGCGTAAATGTCAGTGTGGACAACTCTGGGTCCTATTGTGTCTGGGATACCCAGGACAGCAGCAAAGATCTAAGGGAAATCCTTGTAGATGTCGGCCCAGCCTGGGATGATCAGACTGGAAGGATTTCTAAGAATATGGGGACCCACCCTCCCCTTTCCTGCCTCTAGAGACAGGTAGCCTGCCATTCCCCACAGGGTCCTTCCCTTCCTTCCTTGTCCTCCTTTTTTCCCTTTCTGCACCTTTGAAGATAAACATTTGAGCCTGCTCCTACTTGTGTATGGAAGTGTGGCAGAAAATGAAAAACAATCATGCAAATTTCATATTATTTCCGGTGCCTATGGTGGAATTTTACACTAATGAGTTTTAAGTGCTTCTTAAATTCACCTGACTTACTTCTACCAGTTCTTAAACAGCTCCGTCATAAATAGATCTCTGCCTCTCACCTGGCAGGTATCCTTTCTCTTTAATTTAGGGCGGTATTCTCTTATTAGTCCTCAGGGAAGGGAAGTGTGATCTTTTCAATGTTCTTTTATGTGTATTATAATTATGTGGTTACATAACTGCTTCCTGTGCTGACCACATCCCTCAATACGCACACATCAAATGCTTTGAGAGCAAGGACGATGTCTTATTCTTCTTAGCTTGACCCACAGCACCCGATCCTGTGCTGAGCATCTTTTAGTTGCTCAATAAATCTTTAATGAATGAAGTGGGTAAAAAAATTAGATGATTTGGAATCCCAATGATATATATAAATCACTTAATAAAATTGAAAGGGACTTTTCAAGACTAAATGAAAACTGTCCTCCTTTAATGAAAAAAATAAATCTGTCTTCTTGACCTATTCTCACAGATTTCCTCAATTGCAGTCTCAATCTGATGCAGTGGTTCTCAACCTTGGCTGCACATTAGAATCACCTGGGAATCTTTTTAAAATCCTGATTTCTGGGCCTCATCCTC
>NW_005355115.1:1492421-1514092 GCF_000412655.1 Myotis brandtii
CCGGAAATTCTGTTTCTTTGTTTTGGGGTGGGGCCACAACATTAGTAACAAAGAAACAGAATTTCCAGAGGATGAGGCCCAGAAATCAGGATTTTAAAAAGATTCCCAGGTGATTCTAATGTGCAGCCAAGGTTGAGAACCACTGTGATAGAGGAAAAAGAGCCAGCTTATATTCACTCAACAAACATTTATTGAGGGCCTAGTATATTCCAAGCACCTAACAGGCCTTAGACAAATAAGACATTTAGTGAAAAATACAATCCAAGTTTCTGTCCTAACTGAGCTTACTTTTATAGGTATTTAATGGTTGGAAAGCATTATGAACTGAATTATGCCCCCCAGAAATTCGTATGTTGAAGCCCTAACACCCAATGTGACTGCATTTGGAGATAGGGACTTTAGGGAGGTGGTAATAAATGAGGGCAGAAGGATTGGGCTCCAATATGATAGGACTAGAGTCTTTACAAGAAGAGGAAGAGACACCAGAGATCTCTGTTTCTCCCACAGAGGAGAGGTCACGTGAGGACACAGAGAGAAGGAGGTCACTTAAAAGCCAGAATGAGAGTTCTCACTAGAATTCAACCCTGAGGGCACCTTGCTCTTGGATTTCCCCTTTTTCTAACAATGACGAAATTAATGTATGTTGCTTAAGCCACACAATCTGTGGTATTTTGTATGGCAACCTGAGAAGATTAATACGTCAGTGGTTACTATAAGAAGATAGAAGAGGAAAAAGGAAAAAGGAAATTGTTCACAGAATGAGAATACTGAATGGTTTTGACTATCCATTGGGATTCTTGTTATTTATTAAACAAGTTACGATCACACACCAATTTTTTACGGATCCCAGTAAAGGAGAATCTACAACTTCCCTTGATACTCCCCTTGAGCATTACTTGGCTTTCTCAACCCTGTCTGAAGCCTTTCGTAGTATGGTTATGCTTAATGTTTATCTACCTCCTGAGGCTCATAGTCTACTTCCACAGCGAGTCTCAGCCTCATTCATACGCCAGATGCTGCTGCTCAGTGTCTGGCCTAAATATAGCTGCATCCCTCTCGGGGTTTTCTCCTTTCTCCTGTAAACCAAATGCTTTGATTCCTGTTCTGGTTTTAATGGGCCAACCATTTAATTTATTTCCATAAATAAGCAATCTCTCTGCAGTGTTTCTGAATCACCAAGACAGTCTGCTCTCCCTTGGCTCTTGGAATTAGGTGAATATATATCTATATCATCTATATCTATATCTATATCTATATCTATATCTATATCTATATCTATATCTATATCTCCCAGCTAACTGCTACATGGGCCTGGTCCTTGCTCCCACAGCTAGACTTACAATGTTTGTATTTGTTACCTATTGCCATTTAATAACTTTCCACAAAGTTAGTGGTTTAAACAAAACTTTTATTCTCTTTATTTCTGTGGGTCAGGAATCCAGCTTAGCTGGGTCTTCTACTTCAGGGTCTCATCAAGTTCAATTTCGACATCTCATCTACTTCAAGGCTGCATCAAGTTGTTAATTGGGCTATGTTCTCATCCGAAAGCTTGACTGGGAATGGATTCAAGCTCACGTGGATTATTGGCAGAATTCTATTTCTCAAGATCTGCTGGACTGAGAGCCATGGTGCCTTACTAGCTGTTGTCAAGCAAGTTGTAAAATGGTACAATTACTTTGGAAAAGAGTTATTTGAAGTTGAAAGCACTCCCAATAGATACATGTTTCAATAGCCTGGAACTCAAATATCTGAAATTTTGGGCCAGAAATTTTGACCAAAGCAACAACCTCTATCAATCCAAGATTTAAAATGATCTTTTTCAACAATGGATAAGTCCTTGTAGATGGTGTACAGTAAATGCAGGAAAATTGTGTAGACTTTATAATATGCTCCATTTGTTCTTATCATTATTAATTTATTACATTTACTTAAAAATTATACTCTGACAGAGAAAAAAACTCTCTATATTGAAGTCTCCAACATTATGTCAAAGCAGCAGCAAGAAGAGGAAAGGAATGAGCAGAAAAAAAGGAGAACCTCTGAAAGAGAAAACAAACAAAAGATGAAGGACAAAAGCATATCGATATGACCATATACAACATCAGCCCTTAATTTCCAAAGATTTAACAGTATTGACCTTATATTTTACCTACAGAAGTAAATTTATTATGAGACATTTTTCCTCTTAATGTGTTCCTTCCTGAAAATTCTCTAGGAGTGCTATTTTAGGATTACAAGAGACATGCATAATAGTCATATGGGCAATATGCCTAACCAGTGTAAGTTAAGAGCCCAGTAAGGACTTACCTGCTACAGAAGACCTGGTCTACAGTTCTGCCTGGAAATACCAATATCTGCCTGGAAAATGCTATCTTGAGAATTACCAAAGTACAGATGATTGGGCAAAAGGACTGGCTCTAGAACCGCAGTGGCCACTAGCTACCTGTGACTGTGCAGCACTTGAAATGGGGCCAGCGTCACATTTTGAAATGAAAATATTTTGTATATATTGGGCTCAAATAACATACATTTCTAAAGTTAATTTTACCTATTATATAACATTTATTTTAATAGGGTCACTAGAAAATTTTTAATTATGCATGTGGCTCAAATTTTTATTAGAGAATGCTGCTCTAGAGCATGATCGCTCTCATGAACACAGAGGCCCAATTTCACTGACCAGAGTGAAAGAATTGAGCTTTATACAGACTAACCACAGGATGAGGACATTTCCATATGGAAGACAGGTTGAAAAGGAGAGGTCTAAGCAGAAAGTGGGTAGGATTCTGACAAATTGGGAGCATGCTTGCTTAGTTTTATGCAGAGGAAAAGGGAAAATCCTTAAATACGGCAGTTGGCTCCAAAATCATGTTCAGGTTATGGTACCATCCCACCTGGGACCCATCCCATCCACCTTGCTGTGTTGTTCTCTGCTTCCTGAACTATTTGTCCACCTCAGTCACCTTCTCCAGGACTGTTGGTCTCCATGAGCTATTTTACTTGGCTGCCTCTTCTAGTCCTTCCATGACTCCAGGTGTAATGAAGGATTTTAATGCCCTGGAGTTACTGCTATGGAACTCTAGTTGCAAGGTGAGCAAATGGAACCAGAATGACAAATGTTTTTCTATACAGCAGAGACCTAAGCAGTTAACTCAGACATAGAACTGCTGAACTATTCTTGAAATGAGCTGAAGGCAGAGGATTTCATCCATCTTCTGCTTACAGCCTTCAAGGCCTACATCCCTTGTGATATATTGTCAGTTTCCATTAAGAACCACGAGTTCTATAGCACTTTCTCTCTGAAGAGCATTCGCTGTGCTGGGGAAATCCATTAAATGAACAAGTCAGCAGAACTTTAATAAACAATCAGATGAATGGCCCAGCAGGAGAGTTACAATCCCATAAGTAATATATTTAAAACCCCACTGGGCCCCAGTAGAGGGTCAGTAGAATCATTTGCCTCCAAATGTTTTTTGGGCAAAGAGCCACTGCATTACTTGGTGGTCTCAGTGTTGGCTCCTTTTAAATTTAGTCCTATTTGAGAGAATCCAAAAAAGGCATTTTCCAGATGACAAGACTTTGTATTTTATAATGCTCTATGAGCCAAACCCAAAACCTTCTACATTTTTTAAATTAATGAAGCAAAAATAAAATGCATTTACTTGGGGGTAGAGATACTAATCAGATTTGAGGGATGTTTAACTCCAACAAATGCCCTAAGTATGGGGGGGCTTCTGGCGAGGGCCTCTTCCTATCTTTGTGGTAGAAGCCAAGCTATTCCAGAGCTATCAGGTCTTCAGCCACCTCAGTTAGTATAAAAGGTGGGCACTAAACCCTGAATACCAGAGAAATGTTCCTCCCCACCCCAATCAAAAATCAGCTGGCGAGCCCTGGCCAGTGTGGCTCAGTTGGTTGAGCATCATCCCATGTACCAAAAGGTCCCCAGTTTGAATCCTGGTCAGGGCACATACTCAGATAGCTGTTTGATCACCAGTTGAGGTGCTTGTTTCTCTCTCACATCAATGTTTCTCTCTCTCTCTCTCTCTCTCTCTCTCTCTCTCTCTTCCCTTTCCCTTTCTCTCTCTCTAAAATCAATAAAAGTTTATTTTTAAAAATTAGCTGGTGAACAGCCACAGGGAGGTCATGTAGATGACTATTGTGTATGAATGAGAAGTCTGGAATTGCAGGGAAACCATTTATAGAAAACTATAAAGCTAAGAGTATACCTCCCTTGCCTATGGATAGAATGCTGGGGAGGACTGTTGCTATGGAAACTCACCCACCTCAAGTTGCTGTGTGCTAATTGGAAGGTCACCCCAGCCTTGACTGGATAGGAACTCATCCCTGGGAAAAATGGCCAGTATCCTTGGCAGTGTCTTCACAGAAGAATGTCGGAGTCCATTGACTCGCTGGGTAAGAAACTCCGTGGGATGTCCTGATGCTGGTGAAAGTGTTTATTGAAGAGGGCAGTCAGCTTTTGGATTCTTCAGGTACCAGTGCTTGACTCTGGGACTTGGCCAGTACTGCTTTCAGGTTCATCTCCCTTGTACTGCCCATGAAGTGGTCATTTTACTGCTACAGTTAAAGGTGGTGTAACTGTAGCTATTAAATGCTATTAGTTGCTTTTCCCCAAACTATTATACCACGTTAATTTTTCCTCACTGGCAGAGGTTTATAGAGGCTGAGAATGCCAGATACTTTATTCCAGCATCCTTGCAGGTGAGAGTCACAAATGTTGCTTGCCTCATGCTCAAGGAGAGCTCTTCCGGCTGTGGAGAAGCAAGTATTGGGAAGTCAGAGAAGTGTTCCACCCAGTGTCTGTCCTGGGGGTCTTTTGTACTCTCCTTGCCTGGCATAGGACCTATTTCCAGTTGTCTCAAAAATGCATCTACTGGTAAGGCCTCAACTCTGCGAGTAACGAAAGTAACCCTACATTCTAAAGCAAGGCACTGGGCACATCCCTCTTGAGATTTAGTTACAAAATGGTCAAACTAGGCCTATAACCTCTGCCCCATCACTCACTCCCGCCTATAAAAGAGAAGACTACATTCTTGGGGAACATGTTTCCATCAATGATGGACCACATATACGATGGTGGTCCCATAAGATCATAGTGGAGTGGAGTATCCGGTGAGAAATGGAAGGAGGTGTGGTTCAGGAGGAGTATCTTCTCTGGGGCTTGGCAGTAGATTCCTCTCACTCACAGCACCTCAATTTTGAGTGCGTAGGTTACATCTCAATCAGTCAGCAGGAACCTGTTTCAGCACAGGGGAGCCTGCCCCCCCAGCACTACATATTAAGGGGGGGGGAGGGCAGCCCTCCCAGAGCTAGCTGATCGTCTTCAGAGTGCACCGCTGCAAATTCTTTGTTAAGGATGGGAACTACTTTAGCAACTATTAAGTGGCACTGCCCCATGAGTAAAAGCTTTCTATGGTTGTGTGGAGCCATCCTGCCCTCTTACTTTGGAAATATTTTCAGGTTGTAATGATGTAAAGCATAGATGTTTTATTTCTCCAATCATTTCAATACCACAGAGAGCCTTTTGTACTACATAGGGTCAATGGAACCACAAACAAATTTCCAAAGCAAATTATTGAGTCCTCAGTTCTATATCCTCTCCATATTAAACTCTCTCTCCCTCTTTTTAATGAATTCCACAAAGCTCCTTAATCTGACCACTGTTTCAACACGCAATAGCCAAAACCACAATCCCCTATGTTCCTTCAACTCTCCATCTGGATTTCTTATTCCTCCTAATCCTCAGGCCAGCTTTCACACCCTCCTGATAGTCATTGTTATGGTGATCTACTCCTTACCCTGCAAGTTTCTCTTCGATATTTCCAATCAGTCCAGCCCCACTCCCTGTTCATGGAGCGGCACCGACATCTTTGACCTTTGGTGTGCTATCTCTGGCACTGCTGGAAGGAAGCAGGGGGGAGCTTGTGGGACAGTGTTTACAAAGCCTACAGTAGTGGCCAGTCGTGTCCTAGGCCTTCACATTCACTCACCACTCAATCAATGACTCACCCAGAGCAACTTCCAGTCCTGCAAGCTCCATGCATGGTAAGTGCCCTATACAGGTGTACATTTTTAATATTTTACATACTGCATTTTTACTGACTTTTTCTAGGTTTAGATACACAAATGCTTAGCATTGTGTTACAATTGTCTACAGTTTTTAGTATAGTAACACGCTGTACAGGTCAGTAGCCCAGGAACAATAGGCTATACCATATAACCTCGGTGTGCTGTAAGCTATATCATTGTGTGTGGAAACACATTTCTCAGAACATATCCCAGTCATTAAGCGAAGCATGACTGCGTATTTGAAAGTGGGCTTTGTAGAAGGTTGCTAGCCTAGTAAGGACAGCTATTGCATTTTCTTCCCTGTCCCACCAGGTTTTTTAAATATTTACATTGAAACCCGTGATTAAAAACACATTTTAGATTGTATTCTTTGTCATTATTTTAAAGGTGTAGTTACCAACCACTAATGAATTTGACAACCAATGAGTCACAAACTCAGAGTTATACCTGTAGAAATTGGGGCACCTAACAAAATGGCAGCAGCAGCTTTGTGTTCAGAATCTCAGGTTTGACTTTGGAATCTCAGTCCAGAGAAGCCAAGGGGTGGGGGAGGGGTAGTGGACAAAGTGTCAGGCTGAATTAATTTCAGGGTTTGCTCCTGGGTCACAACCCAAACTATAAAAAAAAAAAATAACAAAATCCAGGTTCATTCCTAGACTTTGTTTGGATTGCCAAATCCCAGCTAGGGTTGGGAGAAACAAGAGCCAGTAAACCTCTTCTTGGCAGAGCCAGTGAACCCTCGGGACACAATTTTTCACAATGTTCTCTTCTTCTTTCCTTTCTCCCCTGGGTGGTGATTCTAAAATCCAGGATGTTCCAATAAAAAGAAAATGTGTTCAAAGTCTCCTGGTAACTGGACAAGAAATGGCTCTCCCAATTCCCAGTTGTGGATAATAACAATGAATGTTCTATTGGGAAAAAAGATGGTTTGCCTGGGAGAAGTGACTCCATTCCAGGCCTGGCTGGATACTCCATCAGAGACTTTGCCTGGGTATGTGCATGTATGTGAAGGCAAATACTTGTAAAATATATATATTTTTTATTGACTTCAGAGAGGAAGGAAGGAGAGGGATAGAAACAACAATGATGAGAATCATTGATTGGCTGCCTCTTATTGCCCCTT
Source organism: Myotis brandtii (assembly GCF_000412655.1). Lineage (NCBI taxonomy): Eukaryota > Metazoa > Chordata > Mammalia > Chiroptera > Vespertilionidae > Myotis > Myotis brandtii. The sequence goes on from NW_005355115.1 coordinate 1,499,632, forward strand.
TTTTGGGGATTGAGCCCATGGGCATGTATCCTGACTGGGAACTGAATTGTGACCTCCTGGTTCATGGTTGACACTCAACCACTGAGCCACACTGGCCTGGCAAGGCAAACACTTTTTATCCCTACCTTCCAGAAATGTCTTCATATTTCCTGAAAAACTACGATGTAGAGAACTTTTAAAAAGATTTTAAAAGTCCTAATAACGAGAATGGAGCAAGTTTGTAAGTGTACCCTTTAACCTCTTTTGATAAAAATAACAGGACATGTAAAATCAGAATAACAGTTTCCATATTTCCAGCTGTGTACAGAGCTCTTTCTCTAACTCTCCAGAAACAAAGACTCCAGTGACCCATTTCCTAGCAGCTCTAACTCCTCCCACTCCAACAGAAGGTCACATTTACAGTCCCATTAACAGAAGTTGTGGAATCTCATTTTTTTAAAAGTTCAATAGATTCTTAGTTCATGCTGAATGATTTAAGCTGCAAACTATGCGGGGACTGGATGAGAGAAATAATGTATGCAACTGCTCTATGTGTGGCAAAGCCAACCTTGAACCAAGTTAATGGTGGAGAAAGAAGTTACCCAGAGAGCATGGGCTAAAAAACATCTGAAGGCACATGTGCCTACAATTGGCTCAGAAACCACCATGTGGTCCAAACCATCACAACAATCATTGGGGGGCGGCCCCTCCCTGCTTCTCCACAAACCCTCAGGTCACACACTGCATGGTTCCTTCACACCATGGAGCCCATTAACTACATTTCCTCAGCCTGACAACGGGTGGGTGCCGGGGACACAAAAGAACACAGTGTAACTTTCCCTGGGTTAATGCCCCCAAGAGGGGTTCTGCGCCTTCCTGGGTAATGCTGATAGTGTCTGGGAGGGGAAGTGGCAAACACAAAAATAGAACTGCGCAGAAAGAAACAGAGCTACACCGAGGCCCTCACATAGCTGCCTGGAAAACACTTTATGCAGCAGCCACTTCCAATCCCCCCAACGGAGTTAAACTCTGCTAAATTAGGGGAGTCATTTTTAAAAAAAACACAACGAATGTATTCCTTTATTATTTAACTTCAAAACAGCACTAGAGGGAAATCAAGAAAAAGGTCATGGATACTTTCCCACTGTAATAAATAAGCCAGCCCGGAGAAGTAGGGTTTTGCTTAATATTACTCATCTACTAAGTGGCAGAGCCAGTTAGTTGTAAGTCCAAGGTTCATGTTCTTTTGGGCTTGTCGGGCGAAGGGAGGCGCAGACTCTTGAAGAGGAGCAGTGAGGTGCCGTGTGTGGCAAAGCTCTGGGTGACAGACAGGCCTGTCCTTCCAGTGCTGAGGCTCTGATGGACTCTAGAAAATGGATTGTTTCTGGGAGAGAGGAAATAATATTAGCTCCGTGTTGCATTTCACTAAACAATATTTGCCTATGAAATTTTATTTAGGTTGCATTTATTAAACAACCTTGGGATGACGTGATTTAATCCTAAAGGCCTATACAATATGTTTGTTGTTTGTTTTGAGAAAGGATGTGCAGTCTATTTCATGTGCCTTTTCTCTCGGGTCATTGGAATTCACTTTATGAAAGAAAGCGGAATATTCTGATATCAGAGTCCAATGAGCTCCTGGGCACTGTTTTGTGCGGATGGAATGTGTGTGTTTTACACAATCTTCTCCTTTGGAGCTAGGAAGATTTTTTTTTTTTGTAATTAATTTTTTTACAGAGGAAGGGAGAGGGATAGAGAGCTAGAAGCATGCCCGCAACCAAGGTACATGCCCTTGACTGGAATCAAACCTGGGACCTTTCAGTCTGCAGGCCGACACTCTATCCACTGAGCCAAACTGGTTAGGCAAGGAAGATTTTAATCTACTGTTTTTTATTTACTTGCTTAAAAACACTGAGCCATGTGCTGTGTGGTGGGTGTTAGGGACACGCTGGTCTCCACTCTCCAGCCTCAAAGACAAGTGGAGAAGCGTGTGAGGCACAGATAGTGTGATGGGCATGCACGCTTAGCGTCATATAGTGAAATGGGTATAGGTATGTAACCTTTAACTGACGTAAAGAAAATTTTCTAACTTCTTTGTACTCTATGTATCTTGATGTCAACCTGTACTTCAGGGACCCGGACACGCTCTAGCCAAGCCTTACACCTGTTTCTACTAAACTTTCAAAGATTGTTCAAAGAATGGGTTGTGGTTAAACGCTCCAGCCAGGTGTGACACCGCACTGGCAGCTGTCGAGCTTGTGACACCCTTTAAAAAGGCTATTAGAGAAAGGTGGGGCTCCCTGTGTGGAGGACCTGTTGCAGTCGCTGGCCAGCTTTCAATAAGTCCTCGCTTGCTGCTAAGACCTGATTGGAGTCGGTGGTCTCATTCTCGAGAACAGTGGTCCACGACAATAGAAACAGGGCCTGAGAACTAAGGGCGGGTGGTTCCGAGCACACACGGCCCCTGTGTGGATCCCAGCTTCAGGGCTCCTTGCTGAGTCCATTTTCTCATTGACAGAAGAAACCACAGTAAGACCTGCCATATTGATTTCTCGTGAGGATTATGTAAGAAAACTTGTAAAAAGCTGGTATCCCCCCCAGAACATATATCAGTAATCATTAGCAGGAAGGGTTACAGAATCACAGAGCCCTTGACCGAGCCTTGACAGGAGAGTCTGGAGACTCTTCCCAGAAGGCAGGACCCAGAGCAAGGAAGGCAGATAATGAGCAGTGGTCTCAGCCAGGGGCCGTCTTTTGCCCCTCCCACCGGGAGACATTTAGCGATGCCTGGAGACATTTTGGGTTATCATAACTTGGGGGGAGGCTGCTCCTGGCACCTACTGGGGAGAGGCCAGGAATACTGATGACATCGTGCAGAGCACAGGGAAATGTGTTCCTTCACAAGGAAATGCCCAGTGCTGGCGTTGAGAAGCCCTGGTTATGAACATGGTTTCCGTAGCCTGAGTGCCCGCATTTTGTGGGGGAGGAAAAACTTGTTCTTCTGCTCCCTCTGGAGACTGCCAATTAGTCTGACAAAAGACAGATTAACAAGAGAAAGGGGTGTATGCACTCGCACACTCAGTGACTACAAAAGAAGTCACTGGCTTGCCTGGCCCTCATGGCTCAGTGGTTGCGCCTCAACCTTATGAACCAGGAGATCGTGGTTCAATTCCCAGTCAGGGCACATGCCTGGGTAGAGGGCTTGATCCCCAGTAGGGGACGTGCAGGAGGCAGCCAACCAATGATTCTCTCACATCATTGTGCTTCATCTCTCTCTCCCTCTCCCTTCCTCTCTGAAATCAATAAAAATATATATTTTTTTAAAAAAGAAGTCACTGCCTCAATAAATAGGTGAAGCTTATACACCAAACTTAGTAGAGCAAAGAGGGAGGAAGAAAGGCTTCTGTGGGAAGAACATACAGGTTTCCTCAGGTAAACAGAAGGTAAAGTTTGTGATAATATTTGTCTATGATTGTCTGGGCGGTCTTTCCTCTTCTTCAGAACCACAGAACCTCCCCAGGGAGGGGACTTGGTGCAGGGTTACTCCTGGGAGGGAACTCAGCAGCCCTCGTTTCTCAGACTCGCTACTTTGGGTCAGTCAGATAGGGAAGCTCTGAGAAGTCTTCTTTCTGCATCTGTTGAATCTCAAATGCCTTCAGCTTAACATAAACTTTATACCAACTCAGACATTCCAAATAGGTTCTCTCAGTTTTCATTCTGGCTCTGTCACTAGCTGTGTGACCTTGGGCAAGTTACTAAACTTTTCTGTGTCTCACTCGCCTCATTTGTTTTTTGTTTTTGTTTTTTTAAAAAAATATATATTTTTATTGATTTCAGAGAGGAAGGGAGAGGGATAGAGAGATAGAAACATTAATGATGAGAGAGAATCCTTGATCGGCTGCCTCCTGCACGCCCCCCACTGGGGATCGAGCCTGCAACCCATCACTCGCCTCATTTGTAAAGGAAGACACTCAGAAAACTTATTGAATGAGTTAACATTGATAAATACCTTGAGCATAGTATTAAAAGAGAAAATGAGGCATATTAAAAAGTTTAAGTTTATTTCAGCAAAAATCAGTTCTAACTGGGCAGCCCCCACCCGGAAGTGGTAAGGAACGCTCCCCTGACAGGAGCTCAGGGACAGACTCTAATAGAGAAAAGGCAGAAACAAATTAAGAAAATTATTGATTGGCAGTGGTTTAAAGCCTAGTGAGCTATTTGTGATTGGTTGTCCGTAGACTTCAATTTCACAACCTTGAGGCATTGATAGGCTTAGAGTTTGGTTTGCTTTCTTAGGCCACCATGGTGTTAAAGCCACCTCGGTCTAATGGCCTTGCTGTTTAACAATAGCAAGTACTACATTTACACTTACTAGCAAGTAAGTAAATTCCAATGTCTAAGTTAGTCTTAAAGGATATTCCCCCCTAAAATCAGGATCAATGGCCTGTTGAAACCCCACTCTTTTTTATATCCTGCCTATATAGCTTCAGGAAGATTGCTCTCCTCTACAAGACAGAAGTTATTCCTTTTAGATTCTATGTCTGTAGCCAAGCTAGGTGTACTTGCCTCAGTCCAGTGTGATATAAAACTCACGCATAGATGTGCAACATGGAAACACGGTGCACCCTGGGATGCAGCTGGAGCAAGAGCTGCCGGGGCAGGGAGAAGGCAGAGCGAGGGAGGACCACAGACTCCCATCCTGTTTGGCAGCTTCTGCTTTCATTATTTTATGCTATCTTTTCCTTTTTCCTTTCTACTCAAGACGTTTATCTCCAATACCCCCCAAAACATTTCTCTACTGTTTTTCTTAAAGGCTATAATAATAAAGCTTTATACCTTTGTCCTGCTTAAGGGCATTTTAGAATACTAATAGCCTAGGCTTGAATCGTTGAAGAAGAGATGAGAAGTCAGATTCTTGAATTTCTTTGTGATTTAGCTCCTAACTGAGCCCGACACTAGCTGAATCAGTGGTGCATTTGCACAAACACATGTATGTGTGCCACTCATTAGAAGGAAAGGATCAGAGGTTAACGCTGGAGTTTGCTGCCTCGAACAACCACTTCAAAAGTACAACTAAAAGACGGAACAGACATCATCCAGAACCACAGGAAGGCTGGCTGAGTGGAAGTTCTACAACTAGGAGGAACCGAGAATCAGAGGAGGCGCAGTGCTGAAGTAAAATACTAAGGTGTGGAGTGCGCGCGGCGCGGGCTGGTGGCTGAGGGCGCGGTTGTCTGTTTCAATCCGGAGGGAGCCTCAGACTCTGAGCTCCAGATCCGGGCCAGTCTCTAGGGACCCAGACTCAAACGGGAGAAGCAGGACTGTCTGGCTACGGTCCCTCCAAGGTTTTCAGCGGTTGCTGGGACAGAGAGGCAGAGCCCCTGGGGACGGACTGAGAGCAGCCATAACTGCTCCCTCCTCCGCCCTGTTGATCCCGTGGGACCCGCCCCGCCCAAGCCCTGCACAGAGGCATTTGCCGGATAGCCTCAGGCAAAGGCTAGATTAGCACCTCCCTAGAGGACACAAGTTCTTCCACTGCAGACACAGCTGATTAACACAGCCAGTTGGCCTGGAGGTCAAATCCCTCTAGTATTAACTACAACAATCAAGGCTTAACTACAACAAGACTGCGCACAAAGACCACTAGGGGGTGTACCAAGAAAGCGTAAAAAATGCGGAGACAAAGAAACAGGACAAAACTATCAAGGGAGGATATTGAGTTCAGAACCACACTTTTGAGGTCTCTCAAGAGGCTTCTAGAGTCTGTCGATAAACTTGATGAGATGTACAGGAAATCTAATGAGACCCTCGATGGTGTGATAAAGGACCATCTAGAAAGTAAGCATACACTGACTGAAATAAAGAATATTATACAGACTCCCAACAGCAGACCAGAGGAGCGCAAGAATCAAGTCAAAGATTCGAAATGCGAAGAAGCGAGAAACACCCAACCGGAAAAGCAAAATGAAAAAAGAACCCAAAAATACGAAGATAGTGTAAGGAGCCTCTGGGACAGCTTCAAACGTACCAACATCAGAATTATAGGGGTACCAGAAGATGAGAGAGAGCAAGATATTGAAAACCTATTTGAAGAAATAATGACAGAAAACTTCCCCCACCTGGTGAAAGAAATAGACTTACAAGTCCAGGAAGCGCAGAGAACCCCAAACAAAAGGAATCCAAAGAGGACCACACCAAGACACATCATAATTAAAATGCCAAGAGCAAAAGACAAAGAGAGAATCTTAAAAGCAGCAAGAGAAAGAAACTCAGTTACCTACAAGGGAATACCCATACGACTGTCAGCTGATTTCTCAACAGAAACTTTGCAGGCCAGAAGGGAGTGGCAAGAAATATTCAAAGTGATGAATACCAAGAACCTACAACCAAGATTACTTTATCCAGCAAAGCTATCATTCAGAATTGAAGGTCAGATAAAGAGCTTCACAGATAAGGAAAAGCTAAAGGAGTTCATCACCACCAAACCAGTATTATATGAAATGCTGAAAGGTATCCTTTAAGAAGAGGAAGAAGAAGAAAAAGGTAAAGATACAAATTATGAACAACAAATATGCATCTATCAACAAGTGAATCTAAGAATCAAGTGAATAAATAACCTGATGTACAGAATGAACTGGTGATTATAATAGAATCAGGGACATAGAAAGGGAACGGACTAACTATTCTTGGGGGGAAAAGGGGTGTGGGAGATGCGGGAAGAGACTGGACAAAAATCGTGCACCTATGGATGAGGACAGTGGGTGGGGAGTGAGGGCGGAGGATGGGGTGGGATTCTTGAATTTCTTTGTGATTTAGCTCCTAACTGAGCCCGACACTAGCTGAATCAGTGGTGCATTTGCACAAACACATGTACGTGTGCCACTCATTAGAAGGAAAGGATCAGAATCATCCATCTCTGACAAGTGAGTTTAGGTGGAGCATGTTCAAAATAGGGTGATTCTTCTCTCCTTCTCCCCCTCCCCAACTATTTCTCCTCCTTTCTTTTCTCCTACATTCTTTGTAATTATCCAAGTCTGTCCTGCAGGCTGTGTGCTTTCAGAAATTTCACCTGCACTCCTCTCAAAACTGTTGGGACCTAGACAGGAATCCACCGAGGGCCTTGAAACTTGAATTCACTCAAGGGTGCTGTCACCCCGTCCCTCAAAGGTAGTTTTCTGCCTCCTCCTGGACCCTTTCACTGCTCTGTCCCTCATTGTTTCGGTCCTTAGGCCAGACAAGTTCCAAAGCATCCAAACCACCTAAAGAGTCAACCATATCCAGAAATTGTTTTTAGGATATTTCAAAACAGGATGAAGAGAAGGGAGCAGCTGTGCAGTACATTTGAGACTTAGTACATCATGCTGTTGATTCATTTTCTTTAAACTGCCAATCCAAGAGTGGGCTTCAAGCTCGCTAGCAAATAAACTTTCCCCCTTGCCCACAGCATCTTCCAAAAAGCTAAGGTCAGTGAACCCACCTTTTTATAAAGAGGCAATAACTGGGAATAGGTTGCTTTCTTCTATCTACTATTCTTGTGAACTAAATTGTGGAATTGAAATTGGTTATTGGGGAAGATTTACAGTCTTTTATGGTTGGCTTCCCATCAGAGCTGATTTTACACAGTAGAGTTTAAACTATCCCATTATAAAACAGCTTCCTGTACAAATATGTTCTACGGTTCTAAGAACTGGGACTGTTCTGGCAGTATGAGAAGAACAAGAATATATAGTTCCAGGTCAAAACTCAACCTGAGAAAATAGTTCCCTGTTTTCTTTTTAAAATAAACACTCAGGAGCTCTCAGTAAGAAGTCCTGGGTTAATTTTGTTGTTATTGTTTCTACTGCTGCTTTTTTCCCCTGCCTTCTGTGTCTCTCAATTTTTTCAAAGACCTTAAAAAGACTGACATTGCTCTTGTTTCCTTGTTTTCTGCTTGAGAGTCTGTCCCTGAGGTTAACTAATTCATTTATTGTTTTTTTTCCAGTAAGTTACTAATCATGGGTCTTTGTGAAATCAAAAAGTTAACATCAAAATTTGAATTTACTATGACCTATTAAAAAAAAGAGAGAACATTGAAAGAAAGGGACCAAGAATAAGTTCATTAATGGCCCAGATTCCAAGAGCAGAGGCCCTGGGTCAAATCGAACCTGTGGCCTATTTTTATGTAGTTATCAGACTAAGAATGATTTTACATTGCAAATGATTATAAAACAAAACAAAAACCCAAAAAAGGTGACACGATGCATGGTCTGCAAAGTCATATATATATACACATATATAGATATATACCACTTGGCTCTTTACAAAAACCATTTGCAGAACCTGCTCTTTCGTGTCCTTTCTTTCCTGGCTGGATAGATCGCTAATCTATTTATTTTTAAAATGTTAAATTGAGCTTATATTTTCTGTTTTATATATATTTTGGGTCTAAAAACACTGTAACATTATTTCTTAGATTTACTTTTTGCAATGACTAACATTCTAATGTCACCCATCCATTCATGTTTATTGAGTTTCTACAACATGCCAGGCATTGAGATGTTACTTCAGTTATCAATGAAGCCCAAATCCAGTGGCTTAAAGATAACTTGCAAACAGATAATCATCGCACTTATGCTTCTTTTTATAAACCTTTCTTCTAGTAAATATGTATTCTTGTCACTTTATAACTCAAAAGCCTTCTATGGTTTCCATTTGCCTATAGGTCAGAGTACAAACTGCTGACCCTGGGTAGCTATTAGAGTTTTCCATAATTGTCTTTTTTTTAAGGGGTGGCTCCTTTATTTTATCTTTTTTAAATTTTTTAAATTCTAAAATTACAGTTGACATACAATATTATATAAATTTCAGGTGTACAGCATAGTGATTATACATTTATGTAACTTACAGAGCGATCACCCTGATAAGTCTGGTGCCCACCTGATACCATACATAGTTATGATAATATTTTTTACTATACCCAATAATACAGTCCATAATTGTCTTTTTAATCTCCCCTCCCACTACTTCCCCACATGGACTCTGCAGGAGCTGCTGGGCTGTTCATCATCATCCAACATAAGTTGTTCCTTGCTATATTCATTCTGTGGAACATGTCAATCTCTCATCCTGGAAACACTCCAGATACGTCCACTAAAAGTAAGATGAGATGGTAGAAAAGCTGTTATGAATATGCAGCTACCAGATGTGGCAAACCACTCGTAGAAAAGCCTTGTTTAACTTGATGAACAGTTTCACCCTTAAATATTAAAGAACAGTAAATTCAGAACGACATTGAACAAGACTAATGAATCAGGCCTGGTGCTATGAATGAAGCAGAGTCCTTGTTCTCAAAAGACACCAAAATGTAGAACCCAACAAAGTAAATTAACTCTGCATCTCTCAACACTTTTCTCCTCTTCTTCATTCACTCACCCATCCATCCATCCAGACATTCAGTAAACTTTTTATTGAACTGTTTTAGGCACACATGATTCATCAGGCCCAGTCTCAGCTGCCTGGCACATTCACCAACAATTATAAATGCAACGGTGAGGTATGCAGGGCATTCTGGGAGCAGGGAGGAGAGGCATATAACCAGGCAGGGCTGAGGGACAGGGAAGTTTCCTGGATGAGGTTACTCCTGAGTTGGTCTTTTAAAATATGAAGGAGGTAGCCAGGCAAACAGTAGACAGAAGTGTCCAGATTAGATTTCTCCCCTCAGATATTTGATCTATTCTGTGCATATTATTGCTTTCTGGAAGTACCTTGATTGCCCAGAATTGAGGGGAATGTTATAGAAGGAGATGGGATATTTTTTTCTCTAAATCATTTTCACTAGATTGAGTGGCTTAACAGCAGAAAATGTATCTTGTTCTTTTGTATATTATTAGTCTTTTGCCATAAGTGATAAGTCCAAGTTACACACATATTTGTGGGACGATGAGATTTCTAAATTCACCTCCATGGTATTTCTAAACTGAGAACTAATCATTCCAAGAAAGAAATTTTAAAAAGATAAACAGAAAAGAGACTTAAAGGAAATGCCAAAGTGGAGGCTTGAAGGTGCCAAGCTAATGAGTAGCTTTAAAAATTATCTTTGTGCTCTCAGCATCAGAGGAAATATTGGAGACAGGATACCCTTGAAAGTGTATGCTTTAGAGCCAACTCCCTAGGTTCAAATCTCAGCTCTGACCAATCCCAGCTGTCTGAACTAGACAAGTAGTTTAACATCTCTGGGTCAGTTTCCTGACCATGGAGATGAATTTAGAAATCTCATCGTCCCACTAATATGTGTGTAACTTGGACTTATCACTTATGGCAAAAGACTAATAATATACAAAAGAACAAGATACATTTTCTGCTGTTAAGCCACTCAATCTAGTGAAAATGATTTAGAGAAAAAAATATCCCATCTGCTTCTATAACATTCCCCTCAATTCTGGGAATGGTCATTCCGCATAACAACCGGATCACGGGTCAGCAGGAGGGTGGGGCAGCGAGCTACAAGCCATCAGAGAGCTGCAGGAGGAGACAGGGCAGCAAGCGATGAGGGGGAGCAACTAGAGGGCAGGAGCTACTGGAGGGCGGCAGCAAGCTACTGGCAAGCTACTGGTGCACGGATTCGTGTGCAGGGCTACTAGTATATTATAATATACAAATAGCATATATACAGTATATTATAGTAACAATCCACTTTTCCATACATCATGCTCAATTCAAATACCCACAATCATCTAGTTACTCCTTGTCTCTTAGTACCCATGGGGTTTTCTGTTTTTTATTGAGCCAGTGACTGTACTGGATAAGTCAACATTTTATGTCTGAGTATTGCTTACTTCCTGATTTGATTTCTACCTTCCTCCAGGCACAGAATCCTTCCCTTTGTAACTGCAATACGATGAACATTGGACAATGAATCTAATGCACAGGACCTCGAAATTTCTCAGGAAAATTATGAACAAACAAATAGAAAATAGGAGAATCCTGAGATAAGCTTGGTTCTGCTTATTTTGTTTTTCTGACCATTTTTATACAGAGGAAGGTGATTGATCATTTGAGTATAAACAGTGCCCTAGCCCAGCTAGTGTGGCTCGGTGGTTGAGCATCAACCTCTGAACCAGGAGGTCACGGTTCAATTCCCAGTCAGGGGTCAGGTCACATGCCCTGGTTACTTGATCTCAGATAGAGGGCATACAGGAGGCAGCCAATCAATGATTCTCTCTCATTATTGATGTTTCTACCTCTCTCTCACTTTCCCTTCCTCTCTGAAATCAATAAAAATATATTTTAAAATAAACAGTGCCCCTAATAGTCACACAGCCATTATCTATGATGCGAGAAGATTCATCTACCATCATTTATAAAAAAGAGAAATGTCTATGGCCAGCTCCAGGTTACAAACACATCACTGGATGGTCTACCTGATAATGCTGAGATCCCACAGAGGAAATTAAATGTCATGAAATGCCCTTAATCATGGAAGTGGTCAAAATTGTGCTTCACAGGGTACACAACAGCACAGGGCATCACACGGGGGAGGAAGAAAAGCACATACTTTCAACAATAAAGATACATTTTTAAGAATATTCAAATTCTTGAGAGAGAATTTTATATTTTTAAAAAAGGTACATTATGGTGTCAGAGCTCTGGTCTGACTGTTAGAGGTGATTTGAGTCTCTAGTACTGAACTGTTCTTAAAGGAGAGGCAGAGGAAGTGGAGAGAGAGAGAGAGAATTTTATTTTGTCTGTTTCTCTACTAGAAAGGAGATTATACACCGAAATCAAGAAATTCTTAAGAGGAGATTCTTTGCATCATATTTTGGCTAATGTGATCTTAAAAAAGAAGAACAGAGGACTCATATTACCTAACCTCAAGATTTACTATCAACTTTTGGGATAAAGTCGGTGTACTATTGGCATAAGGATAGACAGATAGATCAATGGACCAAAATATAGAGTCCAGAAATAGACCCATGCTTATGCAGTGTATTGCTTCAACAAAGGAACCAAAGAAATTCAAAGGGAAAGAAATACTTTTTAACAAATGATGCTGGAATAACTGGTTATCCACATGAAGAAAAACACACACACACACACACACACACACACAAAAAAAAACTTGGGTCCCTATTTCACACCATACAAAAAATTAATTCTACATGGTAGAAAGACCTTTGAACAGGTGTTAGAGAGCCTTGCAGTAAAGTTTATGAGAAAAAGCATCTGTCCGCTGGCTCAGATCATCTCCTATCCTTTAAATACATCAAGATTGACTTAGTCTAGACTAGGGCCTGTCCTTCAATCTTTCCTCACACCTTATTAATATACATACAGAGAAACATAAATTCAAAGTCTAAAAATTATCATGTATCTAAAGAGTACAATAACCTCAAACCCAAAAGAGTACAAAAATATTTCAGATGTTCCATCCAAAGTAAGAGTACTGAGGTGAATCAAGTATCTTATGTAAACATAATAAATATTATTAACGAGATAAAGCAAGATATTAGCAATATGAAGAATTAAAAATCATTAAAATTGGAAATATGTAAAGCATAATAGCTGAAAAAATTACACAAAATATTGGACTAAAGAAGAGGACAAAAAAGATAAAGAATGAATTAGTGAACTGGAAAATCAGATGTGAAGGAACCTCTTAGCCCTCAGAAGGATAAAAAGATAGAAAATAAAAAACTAAGCATACTCCTTCCTGACCCTTTAAATAGTGTCCACCCTTTATCATCAAGAGACTTAGGATCAATTATCCCCCTATTACTATAACTCCCGTCTGATCCACTGGCATGAGAAGCCCCAAGTGGCAAGGTGGTAGACACAGCTTCAAAGCAGTAGAGCTCTTACTTTGTCACTGGTGTAGACATATCCCTTCATGGAACCTAGGGCCTCTGACCTAACAGAGCCTGAAGTTATGGGGATAGAAAGAACACATTCCACACATGGGAATTTGGGAGCAATGGTATAGGTGTCCACTCCTACCTCCACACCTTGGTTCTCAGACATGTGCATTCTAACTATTGGGGACATAGCACCATATATTGCCCTTGTTTTAGTGCATAAACTCCAAAATGGAGGACTGAACTCTAACCTCAGGGTGTATTCTTTGAGAGGCCACTGCATCATTCAAGTAGGCCAGCTTTATCTGGGATCATTGCTACCCCTCCTTGCAGGAAAATTAGTCCCTTGTCTGAAGAAATGCTGTTGTAGGACACCATGATAGATTAGGTGTTCTGATGACTTTTTAAAAATATCTATATTTTATTGAGAGGAAGAGAGAGAGAGAGAGAGAGAGAGAGAGAGAGAGAGAGAGAGAGAGAAACATCAATGATGAGAGAGAATCATTGATTGGCCACCTCCCACACAACCCCCGCTCCCCAACTGGGGATCGAGCCCAAAACTGACCAGGAGTCAAATTGTGACCTGACACTAAACCATTGAGACATGCTGGCTGGACGTTCTGATGCCTTTTGATGGAAATAATACTGGAGCGGTATAAATTTCAGTAAGGACAATTTGTTTCTATTTTCCTCAAGTAAAGCTTAGCATCTGTCTTTATGCTGTCATTCAGCAGGTGACTAGATAAGCCTTGGTGAGCTGAATCCCATTCAACCAGGTGCTCATGGGCCTATTGCACTAATACTGAAATGACCAAGAAGAGGGTTGGCTGACAGTCACACGCTTAGTCATCCATCCACCAGATGGTTGAGATCCCCTTTGAGAAGGAGCTTTGTGGGCATTAACATGAGACAAAGACCTGCATGCTTGGTGCCCACACTCATAAGCCCCACTTACCTCTTCTCCCTGCCTCCTCATCCTCACACTTGAAATCCGGGTCCTGCCAAGGCCCAGAAAAATTAGCCAAGACATTCACCATCACTCTATTTCCATTGCTAAGAGCACTTCTCCTTCCACACAAAATAGACAATCAAGGGTGCTGCTCAAAGCTGTGCCATGTTATCTAGAGATCTGCCAGTGATGCAGGTTATGGGACCACCACTGTTACACTTGAGAAATTCCTTAGGAGAAAAGAACCCCTGGAAGTTTTAGGGAAAGCGAGGATGGTGTGACCTGGAAGGCAACATGTGAGCATTCAGGTATTATGAGAATAATAACTCTTCCAATAAAAATGGACTACATCCTTGAGAAGTTGAAAAGGTATCAATGTAGGGTTTGACTAAATACAACTTTGTATTGTTTGTGATGCTTTCACATACTTTTGTGTTATCTTTCTCAAATCAGCATTTTCATTCCTTTGGAGGCAGGAGTGTATTTTATACTTCCCTGTATCCAACTCCCCAGCACATATCACAGAGCTAGGATCACAGCAGCTACTCAAATTAGTAGTTTTAAATTGGCTGACCAATCTCCAGGCTAGGATCACAGCAGCTACTCAAATTAGTAGTTTTATTTATTTATTTTTTTTATTAAATCTTTATTGTAATATATTTTATTGATTTTTTACAGAGCGGAAGGAAGAGAGATAGAGGGT
>NW_005355115.1:1515469-1522756 GCF_000412655.1 Myotis brandtii
CTCAGTCCCGTTCCCAGAGGCTCTGCTTCTCAGAACCCCAGCAATGGCTGTAAACCTCGGAGAGAAAGCTGCCCTCACGTTCCAACTGATGCCAGACAATCCCGCTTCTCCCGTTTGAGTCTGAGTCCCTAGAGACTCGCCCGGATCTGGAGCTCAGAGTCTGAGACTCCCTCCTGATTGAAAACGACAACTGCGCCCTCAGCCACCAGCCCGCTTTGTGCGTGCACCTCCGCACCTTTATATTTTCCACACTGTGCCTCCTCTGAGCCTCGGTATGCTGTTGTCTTTCCTTCTAGTTGAAGAGTCTCTCCTCAGCCAGCCTTCCTGTGGTTCTGGGTGATGTCCGTTCCGTCTTTTAGTTGTATTTTTGAAGTGGTTGTTTGCGGCAGCAGTCTCTGGTGTTTACCTATGCCGCCATCTTGCTCGGAATCTCTCAAATTAGTAGTTTTAAATTGGCTGACCAATCTCCACTTCTGCCATCCTGGGGCTCTCTCTCTCATTTCTGCCATGATTACTCTGCCCTGGTTATCATGGATTGGCCACCTCCCGGACGACCGCCCCCCCCCCCAACTGGTGATGGAGCCTGAAACTGACTGGCTATTGATGCCCATGCTTCCTCTTATAAACTATCCATCAAAGTTTTCAAACCCCTACTCACCGATCTTTCTACCTTTTATTTCAATATAGAGTGGCTATTCTTAACCCAATGTCATTTCAATTCTAAGGATGGCCCTTCTCTGGATGACCGGGCCAGCCCTTTTGCTCACCTCTCTCTCACACAGTGTGTGTGCTGGCTGTTGAAGGAAGAGATAGTGAGAGCTCACTGCATCTGCATCACCTGATAAAGGAACTCAGTTATTCGTACGGCTGACCAAACACCAAATCCTCCTTTCATGGATGCAGGTCTGGGCTCAGGCACTCCTCCACCATACTCTCCACTCCTCAGACTCACACCATTGAGGAACTCCAGCCAAATAGGACATCCAGAAACTTCAACTCTAATATAAAGTCCAACGATCCCTTGTCAGCAAACACATGAGCTTGGTTCCTATCAAGCTGAGGTCTTGTCCGTCTGAAGATTAAGTCTGTCCCAGAATATCTCTCTCATACCCACCCTCTGTAGTCTTTATGAGCTGAATTAACAGTGTAGTTCTGCCATTTAGCAGTTGTGTGATCTTAAATGAGTTACTTAATCTCTCCAAGTTCCCCTTCCCTGAGCTGGCATAGGAAAAGACCCATTTGGATTTCATCAGGCTGTAGGCTGCTTGGCATTGTGTCTGGTATCCGATTGTCACTAAATAATAAGCATGGTTACCATAAGTCTAGTAATATTGTTATTTACTCTAGTTCATGCCCACTTCCTTTCCCATACAGGTGACTCTTATTCTCTAATTAAAATTGTCCCTCTGTACCCATGCTCCTCCTACTCCATACAGCTGCCTAGTAGAGTTTGTAAATTTTTCAATAAGGCGTTAATACCCAATCTGAAAAGTTTTAAAATGTCCCTCCTACTTTTCCCATTGCCTTGCACCCCACTCCCTTTTCTATTGACTTTGTGATTAATAAAAATGTGCAAAATAACTTGCAGCATATGACAATGAGGTCACCTCCATAAAAGACTGGAAAGCATACATGCATTCATACTGACATGCTTATTTCTTTTGATTCACAAGGCTGTGATTTGATGATGGATTCATATCGCAAAACTGGGTGACACTGAAAACACAGGACATGACAACGTGTACCACACAATGCACTAAGAATAGGCCAATGGAAGTTACCAAAGGGGGGTGGGGGGAAGAAAAGCATACTGAGTCTCAATGTGCACTAATCAAAATGACAAAGTACTTTATATTTTTCAGGAGAAGGGTCAAAAGAATGGGTGAGTCATGGGCTATGGCATGAGAACTGGCAATTCCTGCCAAATGAGTTCGTTTTAAAAAGTAATGTTCATTTTTAAGTCAATTAAACATTGACATTAATTAAATGTCAATGTGCTGGACCACATGGCACCTGGCATTACTGCTGATTCAAAATGATCTCCACTGCTCTAGTCACAATAGGTCCTTCCTCAAAGTCCTTCACCTGCCTCTGACCGCCCAAATTTCCAGCCCAGTTTTCAATGCCCTGTAGTACAGTATGAGGTCTATTCACTATTCCTAACTATACCTTAGACTGTCTCACCCCATGATTTTGCTTACTGTCTTCTCTGTCATTGTCATCTACTCTGTTGAAATCCCACCCATCTCTCAATGCTTCAGTATCAGCCTTTTCATGATCCACTCTCATGCCTACTACTGCCATGAAATCCCAATGTCTTCTTCAGTCGGAGCTAATTTCTCAGTCCTATGTATGTCTGTATCCCCTCTGTTTGTTTCTCTCTTATACAAATTACTATCTTTTGCTCCAAATTTAAATGTTTAGATATATAAATTTGGTTAAGTTACCCATTCTCACTGAATATTGTGAGAGGCCATGAGAAACTCAGTAATGTTGGTGAATGTCTTCAAAATATAATTTAAAAACTATCGAGCACTATACCACACACACACACACACACACACACACACACACACACACGTAAAATGGTATCATTACTCTATTTTGATCCAGTGAATGAACATTGTGTTAATTCCATAGAATGGTCATCCTCAGTTACATCACCTGATTAAAGCAGGCCAGTGGAATGGCAGGTTAACATTGTGTACTTTAAATGAGTATATGCTATGCTATGTGAATTATCTATATATGTAAAAGCCTAAGCAACCTTTACAACTGAACAACCAGAATGACTGCAATAATTGGTCAACCAGTTGCTATGATGTGCACAGACCACCAGGGGGGAAGACGCTCAACTCAGGAGCTGCCCCCTGGTGGTCCACAGCAGGAGTGCTGCTCAGCTGACCGACCCAACCCCAGCGGCCCACCAGCCAGGCCACCCATCAGCCCAGTGGCAGTCACTCACTCCCTCAGCAGTCCTGCAGGTCCAATCTCTGGAGAATAGGCCAGGCACCCATGGACCAGCACCACCAGCACTATCCCAACAGTGCCTGCAGCCTCCTGGAAGTCAGCCTTGGGCACTGTGGACACTTCCCCTCCCTAAATGCTCCACAAGGAAGAAATAATATAAAAGCAGCCGCCAGGTGGCTCCTAACAACCAGCTCAAATGTCAGCAGGACGGATCCCAGTCATCCCACCTCCCGTCCAGAGGGCCAATTGCGTCCTGGCTCCCCTACCCTCCTCGGGACCACACCCGTGCACAAATTCTTGCACTGGGCCTCTAGTCCTGTATAACAAAAGCCTAATATGCAAATTGTCCCCTCAGGCTGTCATTCGACCAGGAGTTCGACCAGGAGACCGGGAGTTCAACCACTTGCTATGATGTGCACTGACCACCAGAGGGCGGCACAGAACATGGCAGGTGTAGGCGACACAGTGCTGGCAGCGGGTGGCAGTGAAGGAGCTGCCAGCCCCAATGGGCCCTGACAAGAGCAGGACCATGGTGGGATGGTGGAGCAGGTGAGCAGGAGGCGCCAGACCAAGGCAGGTGCAAGTGGGGGCCCAATTGCTCTGCCGATCGCCCTGCAGATGGCCACCAATGGCAGCTGTGGGGGGCGGGGCCACTGCCTGGCTCCCATGCACCGAGGGAGCCTAATGTTTTCACTCCACACACCACAAAGGCAAGTACAATTTGTACTTGGCTTCTTCTGAGAGTGTGTCTATCAAAACAAGCCTGAAACCAGATACCAAAAGACAACTGTCCCTTCCTCCTGCAATTGCACATCCTCGGCTGCGTCAGTTATTCAACAAATAATATTCAGTTCTAGCTTAGGAACTAATTGTTTATTTGCTGTGTGATTTCCAGTCTTCACTTCTTCAGGTGGAAGAACATGAAAACCAGCAGATCAGGGGCCCCACAGAGTTCCTGCATTTGCAGGTTCTGATACCTTTAATGAACATGCTCTACTACACACAGAAAAGTGACCAGGAAAAGTCAAACACGACTGGGCCTAATACATGACCTTTGGGGGAATGATCACAGAGTAGGGGTATTTTTTAAATATATTTTATTGATTTTTTACAGAGAGGAAGGGAGAGGGATAGAGAGTTAGAAACATCAATGAGAGAGAAACATCGATCAGCTGCCTCCTGCACACTCCCCACTGGGAATGTGCCCGCAACCAAGGTATATGCCCTTGACCGGAATCGAACCCAGGACCCTTGAGTCCACAGGCTGATGCTCTATCCATTGAGCCAAACCGGTTAGGGCAGTAGGGGTATTTTTTGTTGCTGTTGTTCATTGAGGTATAATTTATGCATAGTAAATTTAAATATTTTCACGTGTATAGTTCCTGAATTTTGACACTTATGTAGTCATGTAATCACCATCAAAATCAAAATCCCCTCACATCAGAAAGTTCCCTGATACCTTTTTGTAGCTAATCTCCTCTCTTCATCCCCATTCCTGGAAACCATCAATCTGATTTCTCTCTCATAATTTTGACTTTTCTAGAATGTCATATAAATGGAATCATACAGCATCTAGCTGTTTTTATCTGGCTTCTTTCACTTAGCAAAATGCTTTTGAGACTCATCTATGTTTTTCATTTCTCCTTATTCCATTTATGGATATAGCACAATTTATTCACAGCTGCAGAACATGTGAGGTGTTTCTAGCTTTTAATGATTATGAATAAAGCTGCTATTAAAATTTGCTTATAGTCTTGGCTCAGTTGGTTGAGTGTTGTCCCATGCACCAAAAGCTCAACGGTTCAATTCCGGTCAGGGTCCACGCCTGGTTGCAGGCTCACTCCCCAGTAGGGGGAGTGCAGGAGGCAGCTGATCGATGTTTCTCTCCCTTGCCCTTCCTCTCTCTCTAAAAATAAATAAAAACACATTAAAATTTTGCATGTAAGTTTTTGAGAGGATAGCTTCATTTCTCTTGGCTAAATACCTAGGAGTGCAATTCCTGGGTTGTATGGTAAGTGCATATTGAACTTTCTGAGAAACTTCCAAACTGTTTTCCAAAGTGGCTATTTCATTCCCACCGGCAATGTATGACAGTGGAAGTTGCTCCACATTCCTGTCAGCACTTGATTTTGAGCCATTTTAATAATAATTCGTGAACTTTTTATCTAGGCTGAGCTATAAAATTAAACATTCTGCTAGTTACGTGTACTGGGTTAAATAGTGTCCCTCTAAAATTCACATTCACCTGGAACCTCAGAATGTGAACTTATTTGGAAAATAGGACCTTTACAGATATAATTAGCTAAGTGTAGATGAGATCTTGCTGGGTGAAAGTGGGCCTTCATTCCACTGACGGGTGGAAGCTATGTGGAGACAGAGACAGAGAGGAGAACCTCATGTGATGGTAGAGGTATCCATTAGAGCAGGGGTGGGAACCTTTTTTCTGCCAAGAGCCATTTGGATATTTATAACATCATTCTCGGGCCATACAAAATTATCAACTTAAAAATTAGCCCTGCTATATTTTGTCAAACATTTCATTAACTCACCCCTAATACCTTGGCAGGGCCAGACCAGATGATTTCTCGGACCTTATATGGTTCACAGGCTGGACATTCCCTACCCCTGCGGTAGAGCTACACAACAGCAAGCCAAGGACACCAGACACACCAGGAACTGGAGAGACAGGAGGAGTGTTCCTTAGAGCCTCTAGAGCAGCGGTTCTTAACCTGTGGGTCGTGACCCCTTTGGGGGTCAAACGACCCTTTCACAGGGGTCTCCTAAGACCATCAGAAAACACATATATAATTACATGTTGTTTTTGTGATTAATCGCTATGCTTTAATTATGTTCAATTTGTAACAATGAAATTGGGGGTCACCACAACATGAGGAACTGTATTAAAGGGTCGCGGCATTAGGAAGGATGAGAACCACTGCTCTAGAAGGAGTATGGCCCTGCCGACATCTTGATCTCAGACTTCCAGCCTCCACAACTACGAGAGAATACATTTGCTGTAAGCCACCCAGTTTGTGGCAGTGTGTTACCATAGTTCTGGGGAAATAATACACTATGATACAATTTAGGAAATACCATAATACAAACAAGTTTATAAGGTTATCTTTGACTTGCATAAAACTTTAGAAGATAAAAGCATGATAACTGTTTGTGTAAAAATATAGTTCTAATTAGTACAAATATATCATTCGCAGCCAAATTACTAATAAACGTACAAATACTTGCACTAAGTCTTTGACTAAGCTATAATTATTTTTTTTACTGAACTTCTTATGATGAGTCCAAGTTAGTGAAGTCCTATTTATCAAGAATTAAGGTCAGTTCTGCCCTGGCATGTGGCTCAGTTGGTTTGCAGGTTTGATTCCTGTACAGGGCACATGGCCGGGTTTGGGGTCCCATCCCCAATAGGGGGTGTGCAGGAGGCAGCCAATTGATGCTTCTCTCTCATAGAGGTTTCTCTTCTCTCTCTCTCTCTCTCTCGCTCTCTCTCTCCCTCTCTCGCTCCCTCCCTCCCTTTCTCTCACTCTCTCCCTCTCTCTCTCTCCCTTTCCTCCTTTCCAACACTCTCTAAAAATCAATCGGAAAAATATTCCCTAGAGAGGATTAACAAACAAAACCATAAAAATTAAATAAAATTACCAAATGGTCGAGCAGTGCCTCCTCTGGGTATATACACACAGAAATGGAAAGCGGGGTCTTGAAGAGATATTTGGGCACCTGTGTTCACAACATGTCAGATGGAAGCAGCCACTGAGGAATGTGCCTGGAGAGATGAATGGATAAGAAGCAAAATGGCGCCTAGACATGTACCATGGTATAGTGTTCACCTTTAAAAAAGGAAGGCAGTTCTGACACATGCTCCAACAGGGATGATGACCTTTGAGGATCTGATGCCTCATGAAATCAGCCATGCCCAAAGAGGTAAGTTCTGCAGAATTCCACTTGAATGAGGTGGTCAAATCCACAGAGACAGAAAGTGGAATATTCGTGGCCAGGGACTTGGGGGAGAAGGAAGGGAGAGTTATCGCATTTCATAGGTTCAGAGGTTCCGTTTAGCAAGATGAAAAAATTGGGAGGGAGCCTTATGGAGGGATGCCCCCCAGAGAAAAGAAAAGGCGGAGGACAATGAGCCACTGCGTCTGACCCCTCTGTCCCCTGGGCAGGAGACATAGAGGACCTCTCATCTCACCAAGCAAGGCCAAGGCCAGGAGACGAAGTCTCACACACTCGGGGTCCTGGCAGACAAGTGCCAGGACCCATATGGAATCAGAATGGTGCTCCACCCTGGGATGGGGGTGG
>NW_005355115.1:1523241-1524353 GCF_000412655.1 Myotis brandtii
GGCCCGGGGGCGCTGTCCTCTTCACCACCCAAGAGAAGCCGCCCCAAGATGCCTCTTGCAGGCTGTGCTGCCGCTGTGGCAACCAGTACCTCGTGGCCCGAAGGGGCCACTGTGTGCACCAGGAAGAATGTCACTACCACTGGGGGCGGCTGCGCCCCACGCCAGCGGCTGGGGGCTGGCAGATTCAGTACACGTGCTGCTCGGCCCCCATCGGCTCCCCTGGCTGCCAGGTGGCCCGGCAGCACGTGCAGGACGGCCGCCAGCAGGACCTGCGGGGCTTCGTGCACACCTCGGACAAAGAGCTGCCCCCAGGGGCTCACCCCGGCATCTACGCCCTGGACTGTGAGATGTGCTACACCACCTCTGGCCTGGAGCTGACCCGCGTCAGCGTGGTGGACAGCGCCCTGCGGCTGGTGTACGACACCTTCGTCAGGCCGGACCGCGACATCGTCGACTACAACACCAGGTTTTCCGGAGTCACCGCGGCTCACCTGGCCCACACCAGCACCTCCATCCGCGACGTCCAGGCCGCCTTGCTGACGCTCTTCAATGCCCACACCATCCTCATCGGACACGGCCTGCAGAGCGACCTGCTGGCCTTGAAGCTAATCCACAGCACCGTGCTGGACACATCGGTGCTCTTCCCGCACCGCCGCGGCCTCCCCTACAAGCGCTCCCTTCGCAACCTCGCCGCTCACTACCTCGGACACATCATCCAGGACCGGATGGATGGCCACAGCTCCAGCGAGGACGCCAGCGCCTGCATGCGCCTGGTCCTCTGGAAGATGGGACAACACGCCGACACTCAGCGCTGACCGCAGCCCAGCGTGTTGTGGACAGGACTAGGACTTTGGAAAGTGCTTTGTGATCACATAGATCTCTTGCCCCGCATGTCTAACAATAAAGGAATGGTTCAGTAAACTATAGCACCTCTGTTGTGTTATTTGTCAGCATGTTATTTCCTGTACTACCGCCATGGCTCTGGGTTTCATTCGGATCCAGGAACCTGCCTGGGTTGCCGGCTCTACCCCCAAGGTGGGGCATGCAGGAGGCAGCCGATCAATGATTCTCTCATCATGGATGTTTCTCTCTCTCTCTCTCTCTCTCTCTCT
>NW_005355115.1:1525261-1525780 GCF_000412655.1 Myotis brandtii
ACCATTACAAAGACCCCATTTACTATTAAGATTTCTCAATAGCATGATGATTGCACCCACTTTCAATTTTCATTTAGGACACCGCATTCCCAAAGGAGTCATACTACTAAGAAATTCGATGGGAACATTTTCCTTTTCAGCATCATCTGTGGAATCAATGGAATCATTACTCAAATATGTGTGGAAATCTCCATCGAGTATACCCACAATTTCTTCATTTACTTTTTGAACGTGCTCATTTTTTGGACAAAGAATTGCACATTTAGATATAGTTTTAATATCATCTATAGATATAGTCTTTCCAAGGGTAGCTTCAATAATAGATCCATTACAAATCATTTCTAAGGGGATTTCAATAATATCCATTCCTAAATGAAAACTGCTATCAAGTTTGCCATCTCCAAGTTTTACTAACCATTCACTATAAGCAGAATCCTTTGATCTCATATTTGTTGTAAGAGACAACTTTCTGAAACATCCCCAAACATTGCAGTACTTTAAACTCGTTTGTACTATGGC
>NW_005355115.1:1526285-1563856 GCF_000412655.1 Myotis brandtii
TGTACACTGATAGTCCGACAGAAAACTTTATGACTCCCTTTGATATTATCAGTGGGACTTTTGCTGCTGCATCACTGATGACAGAGATTTTCCATCAGGTTTATGTTTCTTGACCTGCAGAGATATGCACGAGCTACTACTTTCATCCGCCAGGCTACGCCTATTAGGAGACTAAACAAAATTTATCACTGAGAACAAAGATTCACAAGCATATGTGGATGAAACCAAAACACTGGTCAGATCTAGGAAGGCAGGGAGAGTTAAGGCAGAGGCATAGAAATTGCTCTTCCCCTCTCTCGTCAATCCATGTCGATGGTGTTTAAGATAACTTGTTATGTAAAATGATTTATTTATCTAAGATGCACCTACACAGAATTTATCTTTAAAAAAAAAAGTAGATATTAAGAAAAATATTGTAAATGGAAGATTATAAGAGAGGGTTTCGTCGAGCCAGCAAAAGTAACTGGAGTGCTATTTTTGGCACGCGGGCCAGATGTTGCCCACCCCTGGGATAGGATATATGTAATTAAAATTTGTAATGATGACAAAAAATAAATGAAATTGAAAGCCCTATCCAGTTTCTCAGTGGGTGGAGCATCAGAACAGGAATCAGAGGGTCGAAGGTTCCATTTCTGTTCAAGGGCACATACCTCGGTGGTGGGTTTGACCCCCAACTTCCAGGCAGGGTGTGTGTGGGAGGCAACCAATCAAAAAATATCTCTCTCACTCTCTCTCTCTCTCTTTCTCTCACACTCCCTCTCCCTCTCCCCTCCCCCCTCTCCCTCTTCCTCTCCCTTTCTTTCTCTCTCTTAAAAATCAATACAAACATATTTTAAAAACATAATTAAGATCAGTCCAGAACTAGAGTCTCAATGGTTACTAACCTATGACTGTTGAATTTATGAGATCCACATTTTGCAGTATCCTATATAATAAAAGGCTAATATGCAAATCGACTGAATGATGGAACGACCGGTTGCTATGACGTGCACTGACCACCAGGGGGCAGATGCTCAATGAAGGAGCTGCCCCCTGGTGGTCAGCATGTTCCCATAGGGCGGGGGTCCTCAAACTTTTTAAACAGGGGGCCAGTTCACTGACCCTCAGACCGTTGGAGGGCTGGACTATAGTTTAAAAAAAAAAACTATGAACAAATTCCTATGCACACTGCACATATCTTATTTTGAAGTAAAAAAAACAAAACGGGAACAAATACAATATTTGTATTTGCATGTGGCCTGTGGGCCGTAGTTTGAGGACCCCTGCCATAGGGGGAGTGCTGCTCAACCAGAAGCCCTGAGCCCAGCTCACGGCTGGCGAATGCAGCTGCAGTGGTGGGAGCCTCTCCTGCCTCCACAGCAGTGCTAAGACATCCCCCGAGGGCTCCCCCAACTGTGAGAGGGCACAGGCTGGGCTTAGGAGCCCCCAAACCCCCTGCCCAGTGCACGATTTTTGTGCACCAGGATTCTAGTGTTCTATAAAGGATTAAGAGACAGACTTTGTTTTACTTAGTTGTTTGTTGTATGATGTATTAAATTCTTATGTATGATGTATTTTTTAAATTGTAAAATCATTTCTTCATTTTCTCTACCATGGAGTATAGACCACTTTTGAAAACCAAACTTCTGTGGCAGAGCCATTCTTGGCTAGTTCATAAAGAACAGATCATATGTCAGTTTTAGCATCAACCTCTTCCAGCTCCTACGGGAGAATCCAGCCCTCAAATCCCTATTAGACTGCCTTAGGCAGGCAGAGGGACCCCCATCCCTACCTCAAAACCGATGAAAGAGTTGATTCTTCTCTCACTCCACTATTCAGAAAAATATTACCAGCTCAGTGATGATTACATTAATTCAATAATATAATAGAAAGGAAGAGCTATAGTCAATATCAATTTATGCTACCATGATTTGCTTATAATTATAACTGGACAGAAAATGGGGCAACCAGTGGGGCAGGAGGGCTGATACAGAGTAAGCAGGATTTCATGTTTTTATAATCATTCCTTTAGCTACACTTTTTAAGCCAGATTTTTTTTCTCCATCAGGGACATGAGTTATATTACAAGCTTAGCAGTTGAACACTAAATATCATTTTATGGAGATCTGGAAAGTGTGTCTGGCACTCACAGTCATTTTCTGAGTTCTGTACTGTGGTTAACAGCTGCGCCCTCCTATTTCACAGGTGTAGCTGGAGAACACAATCGTGCCCTCCATAAAAGGTTTGCAAAGCAGGGCAGAGTGTCATCTGAACAGAGGCCAACAATGTTCAGCGGCCCGTGTAAAAGGCCTGTTTCCCCTACTTCTGTTCTCTAATCAGCATAAGCTGTTCTTTGAGAGTTTGGGGAGAACATAGGGTTGACCTATTTTGGGGGGTGAAGGACTTACAATATTGGACCACCCGTTCCAAGTTTGGGCGATTTCAAAGGACAAGGCTTTGGAGACTTGGAACAACCTGTACAACTTCATCGTCACTGTGTCCAGATAAACACAGAAACCAGCCTCCCTTTTAATCCCCATCCCACGTGTGGAGAACCATCAACTCAAGTAGTTACAAATGAAAGGCCCCCACAGAGGGCCCCAATGCATTGTGGGATGGTATGGCACAATTGAGCCAATGGGGCAAGAACTCTCCTCTCCATAAGAAATAGAGAGAAAGGGGAAAAAACTATGACCAAAATGTTTGTCTCATTTAACTCAGTATCAACAGGAATGTCTGCATTTTACAGCTCCAGTGTACCAGACAGGGAGCATGAACAACAGACGGAGCAGCCAAAGCCACTGGTTTCGCTCTCTGTTTTATGGGTTAATTATATGTTGAAATTTAAGTTGTGACATTATTTTAAGATCTTGTTGCCCATTGCAGGGTGGTCAGAATCAGGTCCAGAAGTTGTATAGGTGTACACATCCTTTCAGGGGAGTTCGAAAGCACTGCTACAATCTATGGTAATTATAGTTGGCATCAAATTGGCAAACTGTGCATGTGCCCACCGCACTCCCGCCGGCCTAAAAATACCATGGTTACCAACAAACTTGAACAATTAATTCACTACAGTAAAGGAGCAGGAGGACAGTGCCAACGAAGACTTCCTGGAAGTGAAATAGGATCTGGAGTTCAGAGCTTTACCAGTTACATATTTGGAAACAAAGCTAGAAACAGAGTTGGGAGCCCAGGTGCAACTATCAGAGTAGCTGTTGCCCCCAATCCCTGTTTAAATAGCCTCATCCTGAACCTGCCGGGATTCAATCCGTTCCTTCTCAGGTGCCTCGCTGTTGCAGATCCCTGAGACCTCATATTGCAAAAACCTGGACAACAAACATTGGGGCTGGAGAATTGCCTGGAGTAAATCCTAGATTTTAAATTAAATGTATGTGCGGTAAAGCAGCTACCAACACCGACTAATAAAAAGAATTAAAAGAAAATGTAAACGTCCTAACGACATCCTGCGGTGTCCTCAGAACAAAGCCCAGGGTACGGCGTCACCGACCAATTTGTGATAAGAAAAAAAAACACCAAAAAAAAAGAAGAAAAAAACACGTAAGAGAACAGGTAAGAAAATAAAAGTCGCTTTTAACAAAAATAGTGAGTGTCAGAGCACACAAACCACTGGGGTAGCGCATTATAATCTGCATCACTGATTACAGAAAAGTCTCGCTGGGCAAAGCGGGGGTCCGCTGCCCCGCCCCTCCGGCCTCCCCGCGGGGCCAGCGCCGGCTTTCGGCTCCAGGCGGCTCCTGCCCCCTCCGCCCTCCAAACCCAGGCAGCACCGCCCGCTCCCGCTGATTGACAGGGGCTTCAGCGACTCCCGGGAACCCGTCAACAGGGTATCTCCACCGGAGCCAATGAGAGCCAAGGGGCGGAGCCGGCGGCGTGGACGCGGTGCTGGTCAGGTGCTCCGCGCTGAGGTTGCGTGCGGGTGAGCGGCGGCGGGTTCAAGGGGTCCCCCAGGCCCCAGCCACCGTCCCCGCTATTGCCCTGGGTCTGAGGAAGGGAGCCCCCTGAAGATCCTGCCTCCCGTTCCCCCAAGCCGATGCGGACGGACCGGATCGTTGCGAAGGTAAGAGTCCAGGGAAACGGGCGGCTTGCCTTCTGGTGACCCCGTGAGCTCTCGGTGGATCCCCAAACGAGCCCCCAATGCACACACTGCCCACGTCGGGTCATCCGCAGGCCTCGGGGGGCGCGACCCTTCCGCAGGACCTGGATGGAACCCCAGTGGGGGCGATGGGGCGACGCATCATCCTCTTCTTGATGTGGATTCACCTGCACCTCCTCCACGGTCCCTCTCCTTCGCGTTTCCTGGCGCCCCTGCCCTCCAGATTCCCAAGGCTGTCTGTGGGGGGAGGGTTGGAGGGAAGAGGAACTGGAAAGCCGCCCAGTGAAATTTGGACCCCGAGGCAGGGCTTCCGCCGCCCTGTGCAGCATTTCATGCATGAAAAAAGAAAAACCTGAGATGTCGTTCATCCCATCCCCATCTCTCTGTGTGCTCTGTCATGGAGGTGAGAATGTCGGTCCTGCTTTTCAAACATTCCTGTGCTTTAGACAACACTTAGCCTTTGTTTGTTTTCCTTTGTCCCGAGAAAGCAGTTCTTGCCTGCTTGCCGCGGTTACTGAATGAATTTACTTAGAGGAAAATCAGGTGTTTTGCGTAGTTGATTTTTTTTTAGGTTTAAATTATATTTAGTTTGTACATATTAGCCTTCCTTGTGTTAGGGCGGTGATGGAAAAGGGAGAAAGGGGAAGGAACCACTATCTTCATCTACATATGTTAGTAAATACATTTGCAGTTCCTTATTGGAACTTATTATTTTTTTTAATCTTTAAATTCCATTTGAGAAATAGTTTTTAAATTTAATTTTGAATCATTGTCTGGGGAACTATGCTCCAGACAATTTTAGTTTAACCAATGTAGTTCTCTGTGTGGTAAAATCATGTTTAAAAAGCAAACAAAATAGAATTATTGCATCTAAAAAGAAAGCAAGTATGCCAAGAAGTTTTTATGTACCTATAGCTCTAATATAGTAAGGCAAGACAGGCTCATTTTTTGAAGTTTAAACATGTCTTCAGTGATTCAAATTAGGAAGATGTCAAAGCTGAATTCAAGAGATTTCTTGGCCCAAAGTATAGTTAGATCCAATTTTTGGTGGGCTTACAAATACCTTCATGCAAGAATGGATAGGAAAAGGGGAGAACAAAAGATCCTTGCTTGATTTGCAAGTCCAATGAGAACCAACAAAATTTACATATGTATTGTTTATCTACATTGCCTCTTATTAGCTTTCTTGAATAAAAGTTTTTTAGCTGGTGAGGATGTGGAGAAAAGGAAACCCTATTACACTGCTAGTAGGAATGCAGACTGGTGCGGCCATTATGGAAAACAGTATGGAGTTTCCTCAGAAAATTAAATATGGAACTGCTATTTGACCCAGTGATCCCACTTCTAGGAATATGTCCTAAGAAACCCAAAACACCAATCAGAAAGAATGTGTGCACCCCTATGTTCGTAGCAGCACAATTTACAATAGCTAAGGTCTGCAGCCCAAATGTCCATCAGTAGATTAGTGGATAAAAAAAAAAAAAGCTGTGGTACATTTATACCATGGAATACTATGTAGCAGTAAAAAAGAAGAATCTCTTACCCTTTGATACATCATCGAGGGACCTGGAGGGTGTCACGCTAAGTGAAATAAGTGAGTCAGAGAAAGACAAGTATCACATGATCGCACTCACATGTGGAATCTAAGTAACAAAATAAACTGATGAACGGAGTGGATCCAGAGACATGGAAGCATGGAACGGAGTGTGGAATCTCGGAATCTTGGAGCAAAGGGGGGGAGGGTGGGCAGATGGGAAGTAATCAATCAAGAATGTGTAGGCATATATGCATAGCCCTTGGACATAGACAGTGGAGTGGTGAGGGCCTGGGGTAGGGGTGGGGGTGGGCTGGAATGGGGAAAAGGAAGTTTTTTAGAAATACATGCAGTTTAAAAAAAAAACAGACCAACAACCTTGGTCCAAAGAGATTATTTAATCTTATCAGTTATAAGATGAGTGGATAAAACAGCTGTGGTACACTTATGCAATTGAATACTACTCTGCAGTAAAAAGGAAGAAAATTGTACCCTTTGTGACAGTATGGATAGACCTGGAGAGCATTATGCGAAGTGAAATAAGCCAGTCAGAGAAAAACAAATACCATATAATTTCACTCATATGTGGAATTTAATGAACAAACTGGACTAACAAGCAAAATAAAGACAGGTCATAGATAGAGAGCATGCAGATAGCTCTGGTATGTGTGTTTGAGGGGGTTGGGGGTATAAGTGGGAAGGGATTCAGGGTGGTGGTGGAGGGATTGAGCCAAAAAAAAAAAAGAAAAAGAGAACTCATGCACAGTGTGGTGATTGTGGGGAGGAGAGGGGCAGGTAGAGGTGAAAGAGGGTATAGGGATAAATGGTGATTGGGGAAAAAATAAAATAAAGAGGAAAAAATAAAACAAATATGGAAATATCTACTAAAAATACGTTTCTGTTTATATTTAGTTTAGAGTCTAATTGTTTAAATAAGGCTATGATTTGATTATTAATGAAGATGGATTACATTTCACAAATATATTAAATATCACAAATTTTATGTCTCTCTTCAAGTTAATGTATTTTCTTCTCTCTCTGGTAACATCTCTAAGTATGATGAACCAAACATAAGGCATTGTAAAATTTTTTATATACTTATTGATTTTAAGGGGGAAGAGAGAAAGAGACATTGATTTATTGTTCTACTTATTTATGCATTCATTGGTTGATTCTTGTATGTACCCTGACTAGGGATCAAACTTGCAACCTTAGCATATTGAGATGACATGCTAACGAAGTGAGCTACCCTGCTAGGGCAGGCTTTGGCTTGGAGAAAAAAAGCATTATTATTGGGTTTGCCAACAGTACTTGTTGCTAGGTTAAAATAGTAGGTCTAATAATGATAAATATGTTTATAGGTATTTGACTGTCAGAAGTTTGAGTCAACCTGAAAATGTTTCTGAAAAGTTGTTTGTAAACTATATCATATTTTTAAGGGATGTTTGGGAACCTATTTAAATAATTCCTTTGAGGAATGTTATGATTCCTGATAAATTTTTGGAAAGTAAAACAGTTTCTAATGCAACTAAACTAGCTTTATTACTCAGGTGTCTTGTTGAAGATGGAGTTCTGTAATGTAATCCTTGCAGGCTGTGATTTATAACTGGGGTTACTCAGCACCATCACTCTCAGTTTTGAGTAAAGGATACAAAACTAAATTAGCTTCTATATGTTTTTTTCTTATACAGATTATCTTATGCTGAACTGACCAAGCACTTTGAAAATGACTTCAAAACTCCTCTGCGCAGCCTTCATACTTGCTGCGTTAACACTTTCAATTACATTTTCTCTCCAACCAGATCAGCAAAAGGTGCTACTAGTTTCATTTGATGGATTCCGTTGGGATTACTTATATAGAGTTCCAACGCCTCATTTTCATTATGTTATGAAATATGGTGTTCATGTGAAGCAAGTTACTAATATTTTTATTACGAAGACCTACCCTAACCATTATACCTTGGTAACTGGCCTCTTTGCAGAGAATCATGGGATTGTTGCAAATGACATGTTTGATCCTATTCTGAACAAATCTTTCTCCTTGGATAACATGAATATTTATGATTCTGAGTTTTGGGAAGAAGCAACACCAATATGGATCACAAATCAGAAGGCTGGATATACCAGTGGTGCAGCCATGTGGCCCGGCACGGATGTGAAAATCCATGAGAGCTTTCCTACTCACTACATGCTTTACAATGAGTCCGTTTCATTTGAAGAGAGAGTGGCCAAAATTATTGAATGGTTTACATCAAAAGAGCCCATCAATCTTGGTCTTCTCTATTGGGAAGACCCCGATGACATGGGCCACCATTTGGGACCTGACAGTCCACTCATGGGGCCTGTCATTTCAGATATTGACAACAAGTTAGGATATCTTATACAAATGCTGAAAAAGGCAAACTTGTGGAACACTCTGAACCTAATTATCACAAGTGATCACGGAATGACCCAGTGTTCTGAGGAGAGGGTGATAGAACTCGACCAGTATCTGGATAAAGAGCACTACCTGCTGATTGACCAATCTCCAGTAGCAGCCATCCTGCCCAAAGAAGGTGAGTCTGACTGTTGGTCTGAGACCCAGTCTGCATAAACCCAGGGCCATTGAGTGGGGAATTTTTGCTTCTGTGCCTTTAAAATATGTTTGCCTGTGTCATGGTAATATTCTGGAATTCACTCCTTAGATTCCAAAAACAACAACAACACAAAATCTCTTTTTTTTTTTTCTGTTATTGCTGAACTGAACTTGCCACACAACGCACAATTTATTTGCCCCCAAATAAGGAGCCCATGGGGAATAAATTCCAAAGCCATGGCTCCCCAAACTGGGGAGCCTCTGCTTTTATCCTGTCACTTCAGTGCATATTCATGATGGAAATTTTTGTCATAGTCTGTAAGGGTTGGTGTAGGGTAGGTGTGGGCGCAGTAGTAGGTCATGCCTCTTCATGCACCCCATGTTCAGAAAATGGTATCCAGGGCCCTTTCAGAAGTGGGAATTTCACTGTTATAATGAGCTCTTGGTTGCCTTAAGTTCATAATAGATGCCTTAACCTGTTTGAGCTGGTTCTTTTCTGGTGTCCTTCAGTGGTGTCTGCAGGTGTCTACTTCCTGGAAAATATGTTAACAGAATCTTTTAAATTTTTATTGGATTTATTGGGGTGACATTGGTTAATAAAATTATATAGGTTTCAGGTGTACAGTTCTATAATACATCATATATATATTGCGTGGTCACCACCCAAGTTAAGTCTTCTTCCATCACCATTTATCTCCCCTTTACCCTCTTCTATTGCCCCTCTCATCCCTGTTCCCTCTGGTAATCACCATACGGTTTTCTGTATTTATGAAATGACCCTTCTCACCCAGCCCCCCAGCCACCCTCCCCTCCGACAGCTGTAGGTTGCTAACAGAATATTTTATCTCCCTAAACCAACTTGCTGGTTTTCCTTTGGAGTCTAATTTTTCACTTTTTCCTAGAATATTGCAATTGATGCTGTCTTTAACCATTTTGGAATCATTTAATATGATGAAAGTTTTAGCACCCTTCTCAAAGAAGTTGCAATGGGAAGATAGAAAAGGACTGATTTCACAGAAGCCATAAAAGCCCCTCTCTCTATAGATATAGATATAGATATAGATATAGATAAAGATATATAGATATATAGATATATAGATATATCCTTAGGACCTGCTTAATAGGGAAGCCATGGAATGTAGGAAGGAGAAAGCTTTGGTCAACCTGAGATTTCATTTTCTTAACTATAAGTAAGGGAAGCAATAACAAGACCATGAATTTTTAGAAGTCTCTCCTCCAAGCTTCATATCAGCCCTGTCACCAAGTATTACTTCCCCAGATCACAATGTAAGATAGAGCAAGACTCGGACCAACTCGTCTGGCTTCTTCCTTATCAGCTCCTAGGGTTAGTCTAGGTCTCAAATGAAAGAGCAGATTTGGAAGAGCTGTATACCTCCCAAAAGAGAGTTCTGTCCCTCACAGGGGAATTCAGAGGATCATAGGAAACGGTGAACGTTAAAATAGGCATACGTGCCTGCACACAAACTTTTCAACAAATTCATTATGGAATAGCAAGTTTGTTGTTTTAGAAAATCACATCAATCCTTCAGTTTTCCTTATAAAATCGGTATGGTGTTGCCTTGTTGGTGTGGGAGGAAGAGAGGAACCCCTACGAAATGGATGTGAATAACAAGCAAAGGAGTGTAGACAGTGCCCAAGTTTACTGCATATG
The DNA here is from genome assembly GCF_000412655.1 of Myotis brandtii. Lineage (NCBI taxonomy): Eukaryota > Metazoa > Chordata > Mammalia > Chiroptera > Vespertilionidae > Myotis > Myotis brandtii. The sequence continues at coordinate 1,536,160 of NW_005355115.1, forward strand.
AAGTACTTTTGCAAGACCTCCAGGGTTTTGAAGAACTTTTCTACTTTGCAGTCTGCTTCCCACCTCCACCTTGTCCTGTCCCAGTCCTCACCCTTCATTCCCCATATTTTCTTATCTAGAGAATCTCTACCTCTGCACTCATAACTAGCAGAATGAACCCTTTGTTTCAGTTTGGGTGTTGCTGTATTACATGCATTGTGTGTATGTTTAAGTTATTAAGAAATCTCAAATTAGAGGTTTCAGGTTCTACATAATGATCTCTTAATTGTATAAGGATAATTTACTTAGAACAGAAGATTATTTATTAGTCCCTGCTTTCCCCTCCCCCCCTTTCCTACTCAAGATTCCTCAAAAGGGATGGGAATTCTAAAGTGTCTGGCTAGCTTGCTGGCTTGTAACCTCAGTAGGGTGTGTGCATTGAATGACCTCTATTGCCATGATAGTTTCTTTGATTGTAGCAGTGAGTGTTTTGTTCTGAGTGTCTCTCCTTCTCCCTTCTCTTAAAGGTAAATTTGATGAAGTCTATGAAGCACTAGCTCATGCTCATCCTAATATGACTGTTTACAAAAAAGAAGAGATTCCAGAAAGATGGCATTACAAATACAACACCCGGGTTCAACCAATTATAGCAGTGGCTGACGAAGGGTGGTACATTTTACAGAATAAGTCAGAAGGCCTTATGTGTGAGTATGTTACAATTATTTCTTCCCATTCTGCATCGCTGTGTGCTAAAGTGGATGTGATGGATAATAAAGCACTTTATTTACTGGTCGAATAACTAGCTGGTGTTATCCTATATAAGAAAAGAGAAACATGTAAATTGACCGTACCTCCACGATGCCCACCAGCCAATCAGGAGTGAGTATGCAAATTAACCCGGCAAAGATGGTGGGTTAATTTACAGGTGCCAGGCAGAGAGCAGAGTAGGAGAACCAGCGGCTTGGGGGGATGTGGCTTCCTTGGTGACCAAGGGAGCAATGCCCCCCAAGCCGCCGGGCAGAGAGCAGAGAGGGAGAGCTGGCGGCTTGGAGGACTTGGCAGAGTGGGAGGCCGTGGGACGGAGACAGAGTAAGAAGGGAAAACCAAGAGCACAGGGAGCACCAGGAATGCTGAGAATCGTAGTTCTGGTGACAGATGGATCTCCTAGACACTAGAGCAAAGTGAGCCTGGAGCAAGTTACTGTTGCGGTGAGGGATGGAGGGAAAGCAAAGGTGAGAGACATAAGTAAAATCAGAGTGTCTAGGAAAAACTAAAGGGAAGATAGACTCTGCGTGGCGCCTGGCCGGGGTGGGGGACCTCAGGCTGCGCCCCCCGCCCGGCGGGGCTTGATAGGGGACCTCAGGCCACGCCCCCTGCCTGGTGGGGCTTGATGGGGGACCTGAGGCTGTGCCCCCGCCCGGCAGGGCTTAATGAGGGACCTGAGGCTGCACCCCCAGCCCGGGGCCAGGTCGGGGGACCTGAGGCTGTGCCCCCTGCCCAGCGGGGGCTTGATGGGGGTGGGGCCGGCTGGGTCTGGGTCTCCTGTGATTTCGAGGTGCACACGGGTGGGCGGGGACTTGACTCTGGGTCCCACGGTGCGCCCCAGACTCTGACAGGAGGGAGATTTTCATATACATTTTACTTATTTTCTTTCATCTCTGACACTTCTATTATAGAGAAAGGGCAAATAGCAATACTGAAATATTTCCTCTAATTAATTCCCTTTTGATGTGCATGAATTTCATGCACCGGGCCACTAGTTTTTAATAAAAAGTGTTTTCTTGGTCCTGAGCAGGTTTTAAAAATCAAATTCTATAAGAACACGAAATATGGTCTGGGAATGTGGTGGCAGTGACATTGACCGAGACTCTAAAAGCGTTATAAGGTGTGTATCAGAAAACTGGGAGCTTAGAGTTGTAGAAATGAAAGTCTACAGGTCCATAATCCCTTTCCTAAAACAGTCTCTTTTAGGATTCAAAATCCTGATGCCTCTTTTTAAAAAAGAATATGATTTTATTGATTTGAGAGAGAGAGGAAGGGAAAGAGAGAGACAGAGAGAGAGAGAGAGAGAGAGAGGAATTTGTTGTTCCACTTATTTATGCATTCATTGGTTGATTCTTTTATGTGTCCTGACCGGGGATTGTACATGCAGCCTTGGCATATTGGGGTTATGCTCTAACCATCTGAGCCACCGGGCCAAGGAAGGCCTGATTTCATTAGAATTTAAACTCTATTTTTTATTTGCAATTATCAACTTTCTAGTATTTTCTACCCTTCTTTCTGGTTCTACTAAATGTAGGCCAACTTTTTTTTATACCTTGGGAACATTTCTAAAAAGAAGTTAATGTGTTATGTAAAATAATATATCGAGATGTATTTTCCTAATACCTCGTGATATAATTTTGGAGCTATTCCCACTGTATAAAATCAGAATATAATGGAATATATAATGGAATATAATGGAAGTTCCATTTAAAATTCAAACATGCAAAATAAGGCACTTTCTGCCATCCTTAATGTATAATTTTCTCTTCTTATATTGCTTTAACAAGCTATCCAAATGGAAAAGTCATCCACAGAATTTTACTCATCTCCATTGTGTCTGTCATTTGCAATTTGCTCTCAAGCTTCCTGCTCTTTTCTTGCTCTGCTTTGTATCACCAGTCACTGACCCTTATATACTAAATTCCCCTGTTCCTTTGTGAACTGGTTTCTGGTTAGGTTTGACCATTAGAACACCCTGACAGGAGTTTGGAAGCCAGGGTATTTGTTCCCTACTCTCTGCCTCAGGCTGTGTCTCTAACAATGGGTTCATTTCCTCTGTGATCCCAGCTCCCAACTATCTCTATGACCTCAGCTCTAAGTAGCCCTGGCTTTTGGGCTCCGGTAAAACAACTGCCTCTTCCTCTGTCCCTCCAGCCCTGAGCCCTGTAGGAGGTTCAACTGTCTAACACTGGATAACCTCACCATCTCATGTTTGGCTATCTCTGTGACCTCAGCTCTAAGTAGCCCTAGCTTTTGGGCTCCGGTAAAATCAACTGCCTCTTCCTCTGTCCCTCCAGCCCTGGGCCCTGTAGGAGGTTCCACTGTCTAACACTGGATAACCTCACCATCTCATGTTTGCTTCTTAGCTCTTCAACACTTTTATAACTAGTCCCCATATTAAACCCCCTCTGTTGATATGTGCTTCCTGGTGGATCTCTATATGAACACTCACTACTGATCAGTTATTTGTTTCTACTCCGTTACTTGAATGTTGAAGGATCCACATTGTGTCAAACTATCTAGAAGTGCTGTTTGGGTTATTGGTCCTTGATATATATATATAACAGATGTACAAAAATGTCCCTTTAGGTAGAATTAGATCCCTGTCATCTTTATTGATGAGAAGAAAAGCAGTTGCCTGTCTATGGCACTTGTATACATAATTCATAGTGACAGATTCTATGCCATTGTGTAATTTGTACATATATATGGTTCCTGGTTCTTAAAACTGGTTTTACATACAGATAATGATCTGTAAACCAATATTTAATGACATGAGGGGAACCATTTTAAGAAGGCCTTGAAAAATAATACATTTGGCCTTTATATGTTCAGATATTCTGTAGTGTGCAGTTAGTGCTTATGTTAGAAGGGTTGCTCAAAACTTTGCAGTTTCCATGAATTTAAGGGACTCTCTGGAAATTTGGTTTGGTGAACTACAATTACACAATAGTTGGTCACACCTATTTTGACAGGAAACCTTAATAATGCTCCTATTTATATTAAATTATGTCCATTTATTCAACAAAATAATTAACTATTGACCACTACAGTTCATCCTGAGTTCCACAAGAGATTAAGCCCTTATGTTCAAAAGCAGAGGTTCTCAAAGGGCGTTCCATGGACCAGCAGCATCCAAATTACCTGAGAATTTGTTAGAAATGCAGATTCCTGGGCCCAGCCCAGACCTACTGACTTAGAAACTATAAGGGCATAGCCCAGCAATCTGTGTTTTTATACTCCCCCTCTTGGAGTCTCAGTTTACATTGAAGTTGGAGAACCACTGCCTTTAGGCATCCATTATTAAATACTAGAGACCTGGTGCATGAAATTGTGCACCAGTGGGGTCCCTCGGCCTGGCCTATGGGATCGGGCCAAAACCGGCTCTCTGACATCCCCCGAAGGGTTTCAGATTTTGAGAGGATGCAGGCCAGGCCAAGGGACCCCACTGGTGCATGATTGGGGCCAGGGAGGGACCACGGGAGGGCTCCAGGGCGTGTCCGGCCCATCTCACTCAGTACCGATTGGCATTATTTTTACTTGAGTGAATGCAAAAGAACCATGGCATTTAGAAAGACTTCTTTGGTAGATTTGGAATTGCTCTGAGGAGACTACTAAAGATCAATCAGTTTGTGACTTTCAGAAAAATTGATTTAAGATTTTTTTTTAATGCTGTATTCTGGTTGCAAATTTCATTGTAGCAATACTAGGGGTCCAGTGCACGAAATCCTGCACCTTGAAAGGAACTGTGGGCCGCGAGGCTGCAGAGGGCACAGTGGCAGCCCAGCCCCCCCTGCCATGGCCCCCAGTCCCCTGTCTGCCAGCAGTCCTTCTCCCGCTGCTGCTCCCACATGCAATTGGGGCTGGCGCCAGCAGCAGGTGCAAACAGGGCCGGTGCTGTGAGCAGGTGTGAGCAGCGGCTTCTGCCCTGATTGCCCCTTAGGAGCAGAGGGAGGTGGAGAAGCCCTCAGGGGTGATTGGGGCAGGCCAGCAGCCACCACTCGCACTTGCTGATAGTGCTGAGTGACCGAGACCAGCGCCAGGCACCGGCAGCGGGTGCAAGTGGAGCCAGCGCTGGCAGGAGGTGCAAGCACCGAGCAGGACCGCGGCGTGCAGGAGGAAAGAATTTTCAGTAACCACCAGAGGCTCACCCCGATGACAGTAACCGGCATCCTGCCTTGGTCTGGCACCCCCACTCACCTGCTCCACCATCCTGCCATGGCCGACGCCCACCATGTTCTGCACACGCCTCCTGGTGGTCAACGCATGTCATAGCAACCGGTTTTTTTCTTTATCTCTTGCTTTTCTTGTTTTGTTGTAATTATGAAGTTATTGTCTTCATGTCTAAGAGCACCTTTATCTTTTACTTTTGCAACAATCGTTAGAACATAGTAGGTACCTAACAAGTAGTTTACTTGCCACCCCAAAATAAATAAATAAAAATCAGTTTCTCTTTCCCTTGACTTGGCTCAGTTTTGCTCTTTACCCTTCATCCTCTGCTGCTCAAGGTCATCCTCTGCTGCTCAAGGTCGTGCTGGCCTGAGAAAGCTGCCTTTTCATTTCCCGAAGTGAATTGTGATGTGGACAACAACAAAAATAGTTTGTAAAAGACTATTTTAAAAGTCAGATTGGATAAAGTTTGCATTTACTTGTTCAGACTTTGACAGTACAACAATTATTTCCATTTGAATGCCTGCTGGTTGGCTAACATTTTCATGTATTTTATCTTTACAGTGGGCAACCACGGTTATGACAATGCATTAGCAGAAATGCATCCAATATTTTTAGCCCACGGTCCTGCCTTCAGAAAGAATTTCACAAAAGAAGCTATGAACTCCACAGATCTGTACCCACTGCTCTGCCACCTCCTCAGAATCCCCGCCATGCCACACAACGGGTCACTCAGCAGCGTCCAGGATCTGCTCAGTTCAACAGCTCCAAGGACAATGACTCACACACAGAGCCCTCCACCCCACCACGGTAGTGGCAAGCCAGGAGAGCACCAGCAAGAGTCAAACGCTTATTTCATAGGGGTCTCTCTCGGTAGCATTATAGTTATTGTATTTTTTATCATTTTCTTTAAACATTTAATTCGCAGTCAAATACCTGCCTTACCGGATATGCAGGCTGAAATAGCTCAACCGTTATTACAAGCCTAATGCTACTTACAAGTGGAGATTGAGCAATTATGTCAGTGTTTAAAGGTTTCATATTCTAGAAAACCACCTGGAGACATTTGCACAGACCCGAAAGCAGTGATATACACATTCAGGCACAGTCTTTCTCACACACATGCACACACAGAGATGGACCAAAATACACATACCTGCAAAGGATTCCAAATGTGGAAGTATGTTTCCATTGTTCTGTCTGGCGTAGGCAGAGAGAAGATCCTGCTCTATTTGGACTTGGCACATACAATGTATATATTTAGCAACTTTGCACTATTTAAAGTACCTTATGTGTTGCACTTTAAGTTTCAGTCCTAATGGGTACTTTTATGTGACATGCACTTTCTTGACAATTATGTCTTATAACTTGGTTGCAAAAGACAACTTTTTACCCCATGTCACAGAATACTTGTCATTCAAACTGAATGAAGTTTCGGATCATTCCCCAATAGTGTGGAAATGTACTTAAGTTTTAGTTTGCTGGAGAGCAAGAAGAAATTGAAAACTGTTGAAAATTAAATGAGACCACCTTTGTGTATTGAATCTTGGAGAGACTGCGTTCCTAACACTAGGATGTATCTGGGCATTCATTGTCTATTTCTTTCCAAAGGACTTGGGTTTTCATTTTATTTCCCCCCCCCAAAAAAAATTCAATTGCTGGCAGATTCATACTAAATATATTATTTCTGTCATAAAATTCATTGTTGCTATTTCCTGATTGGTCATTTTACTCTGATGTTTTATAACACTGTGAATACCCATTCCTTTCCCTTTGGTCCGGCACTGGCCCAAGTATTAGAGATGGGCGTCAGCTCAGCAATGTTTTCTCTTGTTCTATAATTATTTGCTTGTTTGAAAACTAAATCATTAATTATATTACAATCAGATTAGATAAAACAATGTTTGTTTTATTCCTGGTAACCCGTAGTAAAAGAGCACAAGCATCTTTTAGATGTGAATATTTGAAGATGCAGAATTAGCCTAAACTCTACTAGGTAAAATGTACGGGCCCTAGAAAATATTGTGATTTCATGTGTAAATATACACCAACTGGCTAAATAGGAAAAATGGGAAATGTATTTCTGAAAGAAAGGATAAGTTAGGTGTAGAGAACAAAAGTGGCAGTTAAAAATATAATTGAATTTAAGTGCTTCCTAAAATGAGGTGGGAGAATTATTTCTTAATGCCAATAAAAAATGTTAGCACCTAATTCTCATTTCATTATAGAACCTCTTAATAGTATAAAATGGAATCACTGGAAATGTACCATAGATTTAAAAGCTGAGAAGTTAAATGGTAGGTAACAAACTCAAGAAGTCTAAACTCCAGATTAGAGATCTTAGAAATGAGACGGGTCACGATGGCTTGCTTTGTAGCTATGAACTTGCCTGCATTACCGAGATGTCAATATTAACAACTGAGAGAAATTCGTCTGTTTAAAAGCATTACTACTCAAGTGCTATCTGTACATTGAATCGGTACCATTAAATTCACTTTAGAAAGTGCTATTAACCTTAGTAGTAAGAAGAAAGTAAATTCTGTAACTTTGATGAAATTATTAAAATTCTGATGGAAGATTTGATTATTGTTTCTTTTATTTACGGATACTTATTGTCCTGTAAAATATCAGCAGGAGTTTACGTGAAGGAAAATAAAATTTTAGTTTGCTGTGAAAAATCTAGTCACTCATCATCCTTTGATAGCTTTTTTGTTTTGGTTTTACCTGCATGTCTTCATGGCCATACTTTATATGCAGTTAACAACAATTAGTAGAAACGAAATTTAGACTAGTTAACTAATTGTGAATAAGATTCTTTAACAGGTCAGAGGGATGAAGTGCCTTCACCCCACCATTTTTGCTCAACATCCTCCATCAGCTATTTAAAAAAAAATATATTTCTATTGATTTCAGAGAGGAAGGGAGAGGGAGAGAGAAATAGAAACATCAATGATGAGAGAGAATCATTGATTGGATGCCTCCTGCATGCCCCCTACTGGGGATCGAGCCCACAACCCTGGCATGTGCCCTCCACCGGAATCAAACAGTGACCTTCTGGTTCATAGGTTGACGCTCAACTACTGAGCCATACTAATTGGGCACCAACTCTTCTTTTTGTTGTACCATTTGAGATACTTCATCTTCTAAGCCTTAGCCCTTTTACTTAATTTTTTTACACATTGAAAGTTTTTATTTGTCTGAAGTTCGTGCTCTGTTTCTTTGTAATATGTATTGCTATTTAAATTTTTATTTAAGTAAAACTTATTCAAAATGTATAAGTAAATAATAAGTGTTGCCAATTATTAGTAAGTGAACAAATTCATATAACTTCATTATAGAAAAGAAATAGAAGGTGGTAAATGACTAGCACTCCAGAGAGACCCTCTTAGACCCAATCTACCTTCTCCCTCTGCCTGAGGTAACACTACCCTGAGTCGGAACACAATAGAATACTTTCCCCTATTTTTAAATTTTACCTCAGTGGAATCATACAATATATATTCATTTATGTTTGGCTTTTTTCCACTCAAGATTTTATGAGAATCATCCATGTTTGTGTGTAGCAGTAGTTTATTTTCATTGCTTCATGAAATTACATGAATATACAACACAATTTATGTATTGTGTTTGGATATTTGGATCATTTCCAGTTTGATAGTACTATGAGTACTACTGCTATGAGCATTCTTTTCCATCTTGGTGAATATATGTAAACATTTTTTGTTGGATATATTATATGAATCCACTGTTCAACCTGAGTTTTTCCCATTAGCAGAGTCTGAGACAAAGGCTTATTATGTCAACAATTTATCTGTGACATGACCCCAAGAAATGAGAGAGGGACAGGGAGTGAAGGAGAAATGCAGAGAAAGCCTATACAAGCGTAAGTTAGAGAATGGCCACTGTTATGAGTGCCCAATCCCACAGGGCCTCCGGAGGAACCTTAGGAAATGTACCTCAGAATTGACTGCTTGGGGAATGGGAGAGGAAAGCAAAGCATTTACCCATTGGCCTCCAATCCCACTGGCTGAGTGGTTCATGGGTATAACTCCAAGTATATCTGAGTAGTTTATGCAAAAGTGCCAAATGCGATCTCGTAGGCCCAGAAGAAAGAGGCTAAGCATTGTTAGGGTGCGTCTGTGGGAAGTTGGTCTAAGTCAAGATGAAATGAGTAAAGGGTGGGTTGAGTAGATTTGAGGTGGTATACAAGAGATGTCTAATTCACATATATATGCATTCTTCATTTTAACAAAGGTCATCAATTCTGTTCATCTATTTGTCTATCCTTGTATCAACACCATAGTTTTAATTGTTATAACTTTATGATCTTTTGACATCAAATAGAGTGAGTCCTATCATATTATTTTTACTCAAGATTGTCTTGACCCTTTATGTTTCTATAAGATTTTGAGTCAGCTTATACAATTCCATAAGAAATAAAACCCTGCTGGAAATGCTTAGATGCAATGATAAATTTGAGAATTGCCATCTTTACAATAGTGAATCTTCCAAACTATAAACCTGATATAACTTTCTGGTTGGTTGTTGTTGTTGTTTGTTTGTCTTTCTTAATTCTTCTCATTGTTACAATTTCTTGTGCAAAAATTCTGCATGAGTTTTGACTTCTTAGAGATTTCATGCTTGATGATACCAATATAAATGATACCAGATTTAAGTTTTCATTTTTTGTTTTCTGCTGCTATATAAATACACTTGATTTTTACACATTGACTGACCTTATATGCAGCAATTTTGTCAATTATGTTAAGCTCACTTCTAGTTTATATGATTCCTTCGGATTTTCTACATATGCAATCGTGTCATCTGTAGATATGACAGTTTTATTATTTTTCAGTTATGTTATTTCTTTTTCTTGTCTTACTGTACTTGCTAGGACCTCCAGTGCAATATTAAATAGGAGTGTTTGGATTGGACAGCCTTAGCTTGTTTCTAGTTTTGGAGAAAAAACATTTACTATTTCATCATTCAGTCCACTAGGTGTGGGTTTATGCTATTTAAATATTATAATTCAGTATGATATTGCTGTAGATTTGTGGCAAATAGATGTGACATTATATATGTGGCAATATATATATTTTATATAAATGTACATGTGTGTATGTTAATTATCAGCTTTAAGTTCCCTTCTATTTCAAATTTTTTGAGTTGTTTTGTTTTGAATAATAAACAGCTGGCAAATTTTGCCAAATGCTTTCTCCACATTTATTAACACAACCATGTTTTCCTTTTCCCTATTAATATAAATAACATTGATTGATTTTCAAATATCAAAGTCCATTCCTGGGATAAATTCCATTTGTTCATGTGTATTTACCTTTTGAAATACTGCTGAATTTAATTAGATAATATTTCATTAAAGAATTTTTGTTCATAGAGGTTTGCCTATGTGGGTTTTTTTTTATATTTTTGCCAGATTTTGGTAATGGTGTTATACTAGCCTCACTAAACCAGTTAGGATGTGTTTCTTTTTTTCTCTGTTTTCTGTAAAAGTTTATGAAAATCATTTCTTCCTTAAATGTGATAGAACTAATCGTAAAACCACCTGGAGCTGGAGTTTTCTTTATGGGGATGTTATATAACATTAATTTTTGTGATAGATATGACTATTAAAATTAGCCATTTGATTTTGTATCATTTTGATAAATTGTATTTTTTGAGAAATTTGCCATTTTATCCAAATTGTCGAATTTATTGGCATAATATTCCCTTAAATCTTTTTTATATATACAGGTCAATAGTGATGGCCCCTCTTGTATTACTGATATTGCTCATTTGTGCTAGCTCCTTTTTTGTTCTTAGTCACTTTTATTTAGGGGCTTATCAATTTATTAATATTTTAAAAAACAAAATTTGGCTTTATTAATTTTATTTTGCTTTTCTATTTCATTGGTTCTTTTTTTCTTCTTCCACTCACTTTGAACTTTCTACATCTTTTTACTAGCTTCCTAAAGAGGAAGCTTACATCATTTATTTTTAACCTTCCTTCCTCTCAAAAACAGGCAATCAAGGCTATAAATTTCCCCCTAAGTACTGCTTTCGCTGCAGACTACAGACTTTGGTATGTTATCATTTTAATTCAGTTCAATATATTCTCTCATTTGATTTCTATTTAAAAATATATTAACTTCTAAATATTTAAGATTTTTCTTAGTCTTATTGTTATGGAATATAATTTAATTCCATTGTCAGAAAATATACTTTATAAGATTGCAGTTTTTTGAGATTACTTACTGAAACTTGTTTTATGGTCCTGCATATAATCTGTTTTGGTGATAATTCCATGTGCACTTAAAAAGAATATGTCTTCTGCAGTTTGACGCTATAATCTTCTCTAAGTGTCATTTAAGTCAATGTGGTTGATACCATCACTCAGGTCTTCTATATCCTTGCTGGTTTGTTTTTTTTCTTGGTCTGGTTGTTATATCAATTACTTATGAGAGGAGTGTTAAAATCTTCAGCTATGTTTATAAATTACCTTTCTTTCCTTGATTCCATCACTTTCTGATTCATGAACTTTTAAGCTTTTTTTAAGTGTGAACATTTACAATTGTTGTCTAATAGTACTTTAGGAATGTCCCTATCTCTGGAAATTCTTGTCTTGAAGATTACTGTGTCTGATAATATTAATATAGGTACTCTGGCTTTCTGACAGTTTGCATGGTATATAACTGTTTATCCTTTTGCTTTCAATTTGCAATTTTGTACTTAAAGTGTATCTCCTGTAGACTACATGTAACTGGATCGTGCTTTTTTATCCCATCAGACAGTCTCTGCCATTTAATTGGAATGCTGTGTATTTAAATTTAGCTATTGATGTAGTTGGATTTGATTTTCCATTTTGCTCCCCCCTCCCCCCCCACCTTTGAGATTGGTCTGTAATTTCCTTTCTTTGGTGCTGTTATCAGGTTTGATTATCAATGTTATACTCACCTCAGAAAGTTATGTATTTTTCTAGAACACCAGTTTTATTAGGCAACTATAATGATAATCAAACCTAAAAGGCACTAAAAAAGATTTTTATTATTTTATGGGCCTGATACTTTCTCAATGTTTAATACAAAAATTGGTTTTAGTTTTCTTTCTCTACTGGAATCATTACTGTCAAATATTTTTTCTAGGAAATTATCCATTTCATATGTGTTTTCAAGTTATTTGTGCCAAATTGTGTAAAGTAGGCTGTTATGATTTGTAAGTGTTCTACTTATCTTGGTCTTTTTCACATTATTTTCTCTCCTTCTACTCCCCCAAACCCTCTTTATTTATTTTTTTTACTAGCTTTCCAGCTCCTCAGCTGCCTCCTCCAGAATTCAGATTCTATTAAGGAACTCACTTTTACAGATTTCTTCCTTTTTCTAAATCTTGGCCTCTTGATTCTTCACTTTCTTGGTAATTCCTCACTGCCATAGCACAATCTCTTCTATTTTTTTCTAGAGTTCTAATCCCCAGCAAGAGGATTGGTTTGAATTACATACTCAACCATTTCACTGGAAACAACACTCCTGCGTATCTTTAATTAAAAAAAATAAAAAAAGCCTTCACAGATATATTGTGTAAAAAAATTCACTCTCCTCAGTGGACAATTCAAATACTATATAAATCAGTACCACTGAGTCTGGGTGTGACCTATAGGAACCCTTTTATTAAAATGTGTATTTGTATTGTGGAGTTGTCTAGAATTGTTTTTACATTAATGTCTATTGATCCTTTCCACCAGCTCTGCCTATGAAAGTGAAGTCAATCATGGTAGATATGAAAAGAATGCTGATTGGGTCAATGGCAGTTCACATCTTTAACACAGGAAGGAGGTCTGAACTGGAGACATGTATCTGTTAACCATCATTATAGAGCTGTCAGTGGATGAGCCACTAAATTTAGTTTATTGATGATTGAGATCTGATTTTAGAGGTCAAGGGGGTAGAAGATATGTGGAAAGGGAAGGTTTGTTCTTTGGGTAAGACTTTGCCCTTGCCAGGTAATTTTGACCATGAGACAGGAGTCCCAGGACCTAGCAATTTCAACACTAACAACTACCTACACACACTATATATCCAGTGTTTGCATATGTGACAGGACTCCCGGAACCAACAGGCTCATCTGGATTCTCACATATGCTCAGAAGCAAATTGTGTGTGTTTGGGACCAAACACACCCCAGCACAGGCACCAAGAAGGCTGGGGATGGGGGAAAGGTGTGAACACGGCATCTAAACTTCAGGAAGTATACGGCCTGGAAAATGGTTCTGGATCCAAGGACTCTGCAGCAAGAGTGACACCATGACTGGACCTAAGTAATTTATTTTTACCACTTTTGAAATGTTACTGAACTCTTCCAGAGTAAAGGAAGTGCATTTTGTTCTTTGTCCCACAGTTCCTAGCTAGCAGTGTTTACAGAATATCAAAGTAGAAAATAAATCACTAACTACTCTACTAGAGAAAACTTTGTTGAATCTACACTCATTTAGACATTAACTACTTATGGCTATGTGCAAAACAAAGTTTAAATACTATAATCACCCTTACTCCTAGTGTTTTCTAATCAGCTTTTTCAAACTTCCTCCTTTTCTACTGGAATCCAATAAATTATAGTCTGAAAGCTCTGCAAAGTTTATATTGTCTTTCTTTCCAATAATGTCCTTATGTGGGATTGTATATTTATACACTGTTTTAAATGTTATACACTTAATCTTGGGTTTAAAAAATCTGTAATGAATGCTAATGTGGACTTATGCAGTATTACTAAATCATAAAAATCTGTTACAATATGTATATTGTGCATGGTGACAAATTAAAGAAAAACATCAATAATGTTGCATCTATATTTAGTAATACAGTGAAAATGTATTGGTAGATTTTATTCAGATACATTTTAAAATCAAAGTCATTAACTATGAATTCAAATAATAAATCAAAATACATTTTACTTCAACTTAAGGCACTATATTACAAAATTTTTAAAGCACACTGTCATTTTATTTACACACTACTTTAAGAATTGACAATAGACACTTTCCATATCATCTTTGTCCTTCATTTGTAGCTTTAGGTATTCACAATGAAGTAAAACCCTCCAAATAAAAGAAATTAAATGCATTCACCCTTAAAGCTTACCAGATATAGGCTAGAAAGAGAGGAACCCAAGAATAATGCAAAGGCATTTTTAATCCTTTAATGTTCCAAACATTTACCTCTTAGAGCAAGCTTAATGGAACAATAACACAAAGCCTATAGTACAGAGCATGGACCAGAGAACCTGCATGTTAATGAGAGCGGAACTGTCCCCGTTATCAGTTAACGTACTTATTCTGAATGCACTCACTGAATAATAAAAAAAAAAAAACCTAATAAAAAATTATCCTATTACCTTTGAGTATTGTTGTCAAACAGTTAAATGTCATAAACAGCTAAATACTTTCTATCACCCAGAAAACAGCAAGGTACATTTGCCAATTATATAATATACATCAAAACCTTACTGTAAAAGCCTGCTTTACTAAAAGACTTTTTCAGTGTATTGGAGGATCATTAGCTTTGACAGCGATAGTTTTTATAAATACAAATGAATTAACACAGAGTTCAATATAATAATAAACACCTCTTTGATTAAATAAATTCTATACATGAACATATATATATATATTTACAATTTCAATTAAAGTTAATATCTTGAGACTGAGAGATAAGACAAGTAGGTAAATGTCTTTTGTTCAGGGGTTAAGACACAGACAGCATCCCTTCCTATCCCATCCTATATAAAATCTACTCACAGGTTGTATGCCACGTATAGTTCACTGAAACTCATACCACCATCAAGCTAATGCAATCACTAAAACTCACACCATTCCAAGGACCAAAGACTACTCAAATAGTATAAAATACCCTCCTACTATTTTTAAAATATCCAGGGCTTTAAATGTGACTGTTGTACTCTTTGTTGGTATTTTTTTAATGGCAATTGAAGTAGAAAAGGAAATTTTCTATTATTTCATTCAAATCAACTATTACCTTTAAGATAACTTTTATGTGAGGAAAAACTTCAGTAATAAAATGTGTCAAAAAGCAAAATTAGCCCTATTGGTTTTATTTGATTTATGTATTATGTTGTTCTTAATACAGTCAACTTACGATCACTATCAGTGTCACCTATTTATTCAGGATGTGGAAATGCTTCTCAAGAACCCCAGATACAATAGGCACTAATACCAGGATCAGGAGCCCAGCAGTGACCAGACAGGGTGAATTAAACACTTGATGATTAGCACCATTGCTCTTAACCATCACAGATAATCAACATTTAACTGGGCTGCATATTTACTGTAAATAATTTCTATATCTGTAAACTGGGTGCCTACTTTATTTTGTATTGTCAAAACTTTAAAGATCACACTATTAATATCAATTGCTTGCCTCAACTTCCAAAGAATGGTTCCTGAACCCAAGTTTTCCTCTAATACATATAATCTAGTCTGCCACAACTCAGTTTCTTCATATTTTGATTATTAGAAGGTTCCACCTAGCACTCAAGCTAGGAAACGTTAGGCATTGTTGAAAGCTTATTCTGTCATTTAACATACAGATAATGTAAAACAGCAACAGATATTAAATTCCACTTTAAATATAACTACTCTGTTGTCTAAAAAGTAAGGCATAAAAGTCCAAAGGTTAACATAAAAATATCTTTTTCTCATTCTGACTCATCAAAACCAAATATATAATCAGGTCATAAATTTTTCTGTAGCTCTTTGATACTTCTAATTATAATCATCAACATGAGAAGGTTAAAAATGGTAACAAAAATGAATGCATTTTTAAAATTATGATTTTAAGTTGTGAGTTAAACAAAGGGAAACAAATATGAATGCAAATATAACCTTTCCTAAGAGCTGGGTTCTATGGGAATGCGGAAGCCTACCTATGGTCAAGTCCATCTCTGATCTCCTTCCATAAGTTGACTACAGTCTGCACACCCATACATGCTAACACACTTGTGCACACACACAAATAACTTACACAAAGCCAGTAAGCACAGAGCAATCCACTTTTCTCTATTAATTTCTTATTAGCAATAATCTTCAAAAGAAAACTTCTGAGATTTCAACAGCTTAAGGGTCTTAACAAAGACACAATGGTGAAGACAGAGGCTTTGTACCACATTGTCTTTGATAGTTTTTTATAATAACTTCTTAAAATACTATCTTCATATGCTTGATCTTTTCTGCCTGGTTAACTGATTTTATATAACTATCACAGAGAATTTCCTAACTCAAGGGTTTACTTGGGATACAAACTCCATTAAAGGTAAATATAAAAATATAGAAAACTTTTCCTCCCTGATGCACAAATTCCACTAATTACATAAAGATTCTGTTGTTTCATTTACAAATATAAAAATTTATTAGAAAAGTATGCCTACTAAATTTTGTTATATTTTCATATGTGTCAAATTTTCATTGCACAAAGAAAGGCAGAGACAGTATTTTTCTTAAAAATGTTTCTAGTTAGAGAAATAGTGTTAACTAATAATCTACCAGCAATTTTTACAATGTTCAGGGTGTTTTTGTTTTTGGTATTAGCTAATGCACCAAAAGAAAACACAAAGAAAAGTAAAACACAATTTTAGCATGCTTGGTATAAGTTCTTTGTCTTTCAAAGTATACTTTTTCATAGTTATAACACATTTGGGTGTATCCTTGGTTTTGTGACTAAGCAAAAACACTTTGTATAAATTCCAGCACATATTATTAGTCAATTAAAGGATCATCATCATCTTCTTGTAACTGAAGTCGGGAAAATGGCTGCGGTGCAGACAGTCTATTCTGCATGATTATGAAGAGGCACGTTAGAATGGTTAAGATCAAGAGTACACCAAAAACAATTCCAATGGCTTCTGGGAGTCTAATGCACCACTGGTCAACTAACAAACACTGAATATGACCAAAGGTTCCATTATTGGGATGTGGTTTTAGTCCCAGGATGTGGCACATCATTGGATAAATATCCACACTGTCAATTGTGCATTGTTTGTAGCCTTTGTGAAATGCAGGACCGTGGGCAGCCAGAAATGGATGCATACTAGACAACGAATTATCATAACCATGGTCACCTACTGAAAAAGAACAAAAATGATGTTAGTAAATAATCTTTCTATTAGAAAATAACCTGCTTTGCGTGTAAATATACTAGAGTCTTCCCAGTATAATTCCCATCCACTAGAATTCTGATCTGTTGAACCAGACAGGGGCCAGAAATAAAATTTTCTATTTTCTTCAACTCAGCCATGTTCCCTTTTTCATACACACATCTCTTTTCCAATCAGTCATGGCGGCTTTAAAACTATTTCTCAATTTTATGTACTTATTTTTCAGTCCTAGATCCACCTATTTTACCTGTTACTTTCCAGCACTGTTTGCAAAAGCCCACTGCAAACAGCACCAGTGAGAAAAAGTGGTCTGGCTGAAAGTCCCGAGTAATTGGGGAGGAGTGAGTTAAAACCACTGAATGGTGAAGAAGTGAACCTGCAGACTTACTTATGTCAACTGCTCCTGTGATAAGAAATAGGGTTATATAATACTAGAGGCCCAGTGCATGGATTCATGCACCGGTGGGGTCCCTCAGCCTGGCCTGTAGAGATCAGGCCGAAACTGGCTCTCCGACATCCCCTGAGGGGTCTCGGATTGCAAGAGGGTGCAGGCCAGGCCGAGGAACCCCACCAGTACACGATTGGGGCGGGGAGGGACAGCGGGAGGTTGGCTGGCTAGGGAGGGACCGTGGGAGGGCTCCAGAGCATGTCCAGCCCGTCTCACGCAGTCCCAATCGGGGCTGGCCAGCTGAGGAGGGACCATGGGAGGTTGGCCAGCTGGGGAGGCACTGCAGGAGGGCTCCAGGGAGTGTCCGGCCTGCTTGCTCAGTCCCGATCAGCCGGCCCCCAGCAGCAAGCTAACCTACTGGTCGGAGCGTCTGCCCACTGGTGGTCAGTGCGCATCATAGCAACTGGTTGAATGGCCTAACAAAAGGTCAGACACTTAGCATATTAGGCTTTTATTATATAGGAAGGATACTACTCATTCACTGACAGTTAATGAACACCTCAGCATCTGAAGGGCCAGGTAACTGTGAATGTCACAGATGGGATCCTTGTACTGAATATGAAGTCTACCTAGACCAGTGGTTCTCGACCTTCTGGCCCTTTAAATACAGTTCATGTTGTGACCCAACCATAAAATTATTTTCGTTGCTACTTCATAACTGTAATGTTGCTACTGTTACGAATTGTAATGTAAATATCTGATATGCAGGATGGTCTTAGGTGACCCCTGTGAAAGGGTCGTTCGACCACCAAAGGGGTCGCGACCCACAGGTTGAGAACCGCTGACCCAGACGATTCCAACTTATAATGCCACTGAAAGTCTAACTCAAAGAAAAATGTGATGGTCTCTAACCAAACTCCCATATCAGATTCTCAAATTTTAGCTTTATTTTAACAAACATTGCCTTTTATTTTTATATATTTTTAATTACATTTTTATTGATTTCAGAGAGGAAGGGAGAGGGAGAGAGAGATAGAAACATCAATGATGAGAATCATTGATCGGCTGCCTCCAGCACGCCCCCTACTGGGGCTTAAGCCCGAAACCTGGGCATGTGCCCTTTACCAGAATCGAACCTGGCACCCTTTAGTCTACAGGTCGACGCTCTATCCATTGAGCCAAACTGGCTACGGCAACAAATATTGCCTTTTAATGTACACCACTTGCATTTAATAAGCTCCCACTTTCACATGAAGTGCAGGGTCTAAGTGATGAGTATACCAGTGTTTTATTATTCTTTAATTGTATGTTTAAGTTATTTGAAAATAAAAATGCATATGACCAATATAATAAAAAGTAAAATATAACACTATACATAAAAAGATATTATTTCAATAATGTAAAAATATGCAAGTATATGTAATAGGAAAAAGATTCGAAAGGCAAAAAACTCCCACAATTAACATTTGTCTGTACCTCTATATTGAGGGATTATGGATACTTTTTGTTCTCTTTTCTAAACGTTTCTGTATTTTCCAAGTTTTTATAGTATGACAAGTATCTATAATAAAAGTGTAATATGCTAATTAGACCAGACGACCTTATGGACGACCTTCTGGAAGAAGCCTGGGCTGCGAGGGAAGCCCAGGTCCCCAGTGCCTGCCAGCAGCCAGAGGAAAGCCCGGGTCCCGGGTGCCAGAGGGAAGCCGGTGCCGGCGGCCGGGGAAAGAAGGCCTACTCTTGCATGAATTTCGTGCATCGGGCCTCTAGTAAACAGTATATGATTCCATTGACCCTGGTTTGATTATTGCCTGATGTTTCTGAATTGCTTTAGATCAGGGACTGCAAACAACAGCCCCTCGCCAAATTCAGCCCTCCACTTGCTTTGGTAAACTAAATTTCAGTGGAACACCCCATGTCAATTTACAGATATTGTCTATGGGTGCTTTCCCACTGTAAAGGCAGAGTTGAGGCAGACCAGCCGGCCCAAAAGCCTAAAATACATATTTACTATCTGGCCATTTACAGAAAGTTTCCTGACCCCTGCTATTGACTACAAAATCAGATTTTTAAAAAAAAGTATTCAAATTGAATTTAGCATATGGATAAAGAAGCTTGTTTCCAGGAAGACCTGTAACTCTCCCCTATACATCATCTTTTTTAAGAGGGATTTCGATACATCTATTTTGTTTACCCAGTGCATTTTTGTTTGTTTACTTTCTGGTTCTTGTCCAATGTTTTAAACAGCTGTAGCATTCAGGTAAATGATTTCATCATTGGGAAAACACATAGGGTTACTTGGACAAAATTTTTTTAAAATTTATTTTTATTGATATCAGAGAGGAAGGGAGAGAGAGGGAGAGATAGAAACATCAATGATGAGAGAGAATCATTTACTGGCTGCCTCCTGCACACCCCCTACTGGGGATCGAGCCCCAAACCCGGGCATGTGCCCTTGACCGAAATTGAACCCCCGACCCTTGAGTCCACAGGCCAAGGCTCTATCCACTGAGCCAAACTGGCTAGGTCTGGACATATTTTTTTAACATAAAAAATAATGAGAAATTTGAACTAGCTAATCTCTTCCTATTTATTTTGCTTCTTTTCTTTTTTTTCTTTGTTTTCTTATTTCTCTTTCATCTTGAAAGTTACTGAGAGACTCTGCAGTTTTGGTAAGAAAGTAAAACTATACCTTCACCCTTACGGTCACCCAACCTTCTAATGCAAGGGTGACATTGTGGTTATTGTGACTTGCTATCAAATAAAAACCTGAGAATTGAATGAAGAACTCACAATGGTGTAGTTGAAACTGAACTAATTATACTGTGTCAACAACTCTAAGTCAAAGTATTCTGTTAACAGAACAATGTCAAGTTATGATTTATCCCTAGGACACAAGAGAAATGTTAATTTATACTAAATTAATACTTACATTTTAGTGATGAATTATTTAGCACAATTGTCCAGCCTTCATCAGCAACCAAAATAATAGGCTGAATTCGATCATTATGTTGATAATGAAACCTGGCAGGAATGTCTTCTTTGAGATAAACATTCATGTGAGAGCTACAGTTTTTTAGTTTGTTATAAACCTCTGTTTTATCTGAAGAAAAAGGAAATAGTAAAGGAAAAAGTCATGGTTGATAAGGAAAAAATAATTTTAACTAAAATAACTGGAAAAAAATCCTGAACAATATCATCTATTAAATCACTTTTAATTCTTAAAAAAAAAAGAGAGAGAATAATCATGTGACAGTGTTGGGAGACACACACACACACACACACACATACACTTTTTTCAAAGCATTCATATAGTTTTTTTTTCACTTTGTTATTATTCCTGGTGGACTTTTTATACAAAGGGGACAATTTTCACATCTAGCCTCCTCAGTAAATATTAACTAATTACATATTACTACTCACCACTAATTCTATCAGTAAACAAAAAGTATATCTCACACAAATATTCCAGATGTTTTCAAGGGTAAAAATTTCCTTTTTCCATTTGTATGAATTACAAAATACATCAAAAAGCAAAGAAATAATTCTGAACATAAATCTTAAGCTAATTGTTTTGTTTTAAAATTTGTAAAGTAGAGGGAAAACATATAATCCCACTCTGAGTAAGTGTAAGAATAGATGGTTCTTAACTACAAAAGCCAGACCTTTATTCTCTTACAAAACCCTCAATCCATTGCCCCATTCAAATATTCCTTGGCTAAAATTTACTTACTTATTTTGGGAAGTATTGCAGCAACTGGGGTCAAATCTATAAGAGTGTAGTCTGAACGATTGAGGCAGATATCCAAGTTTATCAGTCTTTCCTTAGAACACTGCGTCATCCCATGGTCGCTTGTAATGATCACGTTAAGATTTTCCCACAATCCTAACATCTTGAGTTTGTGGACTAAGTCACCAATAAGGTCATCTATTTCTTTCAACACTCTGCGCATATTTTCTTTATCTTCGGGTCCATATTTATGTCCACTTGCATCTGGTTCTTCCCAGTAGAGCGCAGCAAAAGTAACTGGTGGGTTCGAATTGCTCAGCCACATGGTAATATTATTTAGTCTCTCCTCAAATGATACTGAGGAGCTATAATTCATAAAATAGGAAGGAGTGGTATTGTGAATGGGTATATCGGTGCCAGGCCACATAGCAGCAGCACTTGATCTGTTTTCCTGAAGCTCATTGGTCACCCAAATAGGTACTGCCTCATTCCACCAAAAAGGATCCCTGTCATTAAAGTCAGAAAAATATTTCTTGGTGATTACATCATACATGGAATTAGCTACAATGCCATGGCTTTCTTCATACAAGCCCGTCACAATACTATAGTGGTTTGGAAATGTCTTTGTGATGAAAACATTTTTAACATGCTCCACTAAGACGCCTTCTTTGATAAAATTCTGGAGATGAGGAAATTCATAGTTCTGTAGATAGTCAGCTCTGAAGCCATCAAAGGACACCAGTAGTAACTTCGGTGGCAAACTATACGAAGAGTTACTACCTCTACACGCAGTTATAAGTCCGGAAAATAAAAGTATTACTAGTAACTTCATATTGAACGTGTTGAAGGAGAGCAATCAGGGTTCCTAAAATATAAAAACACAATGCATAAGCAGTAATGCTATTTGACTTGGATTAGGTTTCAAAAGTTTAACCATCAGGAGAAGAGAACCAACATTTAAACCAGCCGTGGGCAAACTACGGACCGCGGGCCGGATTCGGCACGTTTGAAATGAATAAAACTAAAAAAAAAAAAAAAGACCGTACCCTTTTATGTAATGATGTTTACTTTGAATTTATATTAGTTCACACAAACACTCCATCCATGCTTTTGTTCCGGCCCTCCGGTCCAGTTTAAGAACCCATTGTGGCCCTCGAGTCAAAAAGTTTGCCCACCCCTGATTTAAACTTTTTATATACCAGCTTTACCTCTATCAACTTAAAAATTAAATAATTTTAATTTACTGAAAGGTAACTGAATAAAGTTAAAATTGGAAAGACTAAAAATTGCCTTTACTTGTCCAGTTTCCTTTTATATATGTCCTGCCCAGCATGCATGGGCCATTTTTATACTCTATATAATACTCATGTTTGGCTACCTTGCTTGTCTGCAATTAGAAATTTAGAAATTATTCTAAAAGCTTAATAAGAACAGATGAAGAAACAAAAAGTATCCCTTTTCACAAAGCAGAAAGTGCCAAGCTCTCTGAGGCTCCAGAGAGGGAGATTACTGTTCTATTTAACGACTAGTCCTACAGAAATAGGTGGTAGAAATTCCACCATATTGGCTCAACACCAGTTCTTGTTGAAAAATAGGAGAGGAAGAAATAAATACTATTTGAGAGAAAGACCCCACCTCAATCTGAGCCTATACAATATGCACATAAGGCTGACAGGCAGACAAAGCCTACAGGGACTTGCAGGCAACAGTAACTTCTGAAGAAATTCAATAGCTGTTGAAATGAATTTCATCACCACATCCCTCTTAGTCTTCCCTTTTACTGTCAAAGGCATATCTATTCAACCTAAAACCTCAGGCTCAGAGCTCCCTCTGATTTTTCACTCATTTTTAATAATCCACGAATGACTAAAAGAGCTTTCCCCTAATAAATCTTCCTGCCTTCAGACTCTATCTTCTTTGGCCCTAAAATAAAAGGATCTGTGATTTAGGTAGAGTGCTTCACTATAGATCAGCGGTTCTCAACCTGTGGGTCGCGACCCCTTTGGGGGTCGAACGACCCTTTCACAGGGGTCGCCTAAGACCATCGGAAAACACATATATAGTTACATAGTTTTTGTGATTAATCACTATGCTTTAATTATGTTCAATTTTTAACAATGAAATTGGGGGTCACCACAACATGAGGAACTGTATTAAAGGGTCGCGGCATTAGGAAGGTTGAGAACCACTGCTATAGATGGTCAGGGTACCCTTCCATCAGAATAAGAGAAAAGGAGCAAAGGAGTGCGCTAACAGGTTGGAGGGCTAGAGGTGAAGGGAGCCGCATTCTCTGAGTTATAAGAGGTAGAGTCATTTATTGAGAGGGAGTAGGGTGGTAAAAGGGCCGGTGGTTTGAGGAACACAGAGAAATGGCAGATGTGGAGGATGGGTAAGAGTACAAGGAAACAGCAGGATTTGTGGCCAATGATGACAGCAGAGTCCATAAATTTTTAGAGTGACACTGTTGATTGGCTTTCTCTAGCAATTTCCTGGCTCAGGCATGAACAAAACATACAGCTGAACATACCTGGGCTTGAAACTAAAGTATGATGAAGGAAGCTGAAGTTGATATCATCTAATGAATGGCTGATATTTGAGCTGCAGCATCTAAACTGAAACTAATGTAGATGCAAACAGAGAGGTTTTTAGACTTGAGGTTCTGATGAAGTCAAAGAACTGGTGTTTTAAAAGTAACTTCCAGTGAGAAGTGCAAGGATGTGGGGTTGTGGTTAGAGTGAGGTGATTGAATTCATCATGCCAGAATAAGAAGACTTTCGGTATGGCCAGGGGGACATGCCCCTAGAAGTCCAGGCGTACACAGCAGCCAGTTAAAGAACATGATGATTAAATTCACAAGTCATTTATTGTGTTGTTCTTTCTCCCAACTAGACTGCAATTACTTGAGGGTAGAGACTTTTTTCTTTCAAACATACTTCATACTAGATGGTCTGTGTATGTAGTCATTCAAAGACTTACTAATTGAAGCTGTGACCCTCCAAAAACCAGGGACTTAAGATTTTGAAGATCAAAGGCACAGAATCTTTTTTATGAGGAACTCTGGGTCTGGAAAATCTCCAGCATTTTAACCTGAGATGGGCTGCCTCCTGAGTGTGGTGCATGGGTCCTCTGCTGCTGGTCCATCCAAGAAACCAAAAGCAGTACACAAGAACAAAAACCACCTCTCCGAAGAAATGAGTAACAATTCTAAGTACAAGACACATACTTTGCACAGATGTAGCTCCAGTCACACGTCAGCAATTTCAGCTGTCAAGAATCTAGATAGCAGTACTTCTCTTTTTATTCAGTATTTGGTGCCCCTGACCTAGTGTAACGCATCTCTTTCCTCAGACAGTCATAACTGGGTTCAGACAATATCATGCAGGCTGCTGCCTAGGTTCCAGAGACCTCAGAACTTGTGTGGAGGGCACACAGGTCTCCCTGAAAGCTTGGACTGAGCAGATTCCCTGGTTTCTCCGAGTACAGCTACTTCCCTATATCAAAATATCTGTCTCCACTAACAGTATACTAAAACAGCAAATAAGTGGCCTAGTATTGTAAAGATACTCACAAATCATTTTTTAAATTTAATTTTATTGACTTCAGAGAGGAATGGGAGGGAGAGAGAGATAGAAACATCAATAATGACAGAGAATCATTGATCGGCTATCTCTTGCACACCCCACACTGGGGACCAAGCCTGCACCCTGGGTATGTGACCTCACTGGGAATCGAACTTTGACCTCCTGGTTCATAGGTTGACACTCAACCATTGAGCAACAATGGCCAGGCACAAATGTAGTTTTTAAAGGTTGTTTATTTACTGCTCTGGCTTTTGCCCTGAGTAACCATTCTACTTTTCCAACCAATCCCACTGCGCAACGTATTCTGCTGCCAAGTCAAATCTGATCTAGTATGTCAAACTGAACACACTGTCTGCACCTCCAAATCTTCCCCCTTTCCTATGTTCCCTAATATCTTAAAACACCTTCATCATTCTCTCGGTCCTGAGTACACCATCAGTTGCCAGCCTAGTCAACTCTATTTTCATATTATCTATTACAGCAGCAATTTTCATCTTTTTCATATCATGGGACACATAAACTAATTACTAAAATTCTACAGCACACCAAAAATATATTATAGTTTTGGCCAATCTAATTTAAAAATATACATAATTTTGATTCATTCACACCAGATGGTGATTGTTGTGTTGGCTGTTGTCATTTTTTTATTTGAAAATCTAAGGGAAAAGAGGTCCATGCCCCTGACTGAGTAGTCAAGTCTGCATGTTTTAAAAATTCTTGTGGCACACTAGTTGAAAATCCCTACAGTATAGTAGACATATGAATCACTGAGTGGACCTTGTTAAAAGCTCAGCTGTCCAGCCCTGTGTGGCTCATTTGGTTTAAGTGTCATCTAGGAGCAGGTAGGGGAGGCACTCATATCAATGTGTTACTCCCTCTCCCTTCCTCTCTCTCTAAAATCAATACAAACATATCCTCGGGTGAGGATTAAAAAAGAAGTTCAACTGTCTACTCTCCATATCTGATTCAGTTGGTGTACAGTAGAGGCCAGGAGTCTTCATTTTTAACAGCTATCCATTCTTTTCCATCTCCACTGCTGCCCTACTTCTTAAAGTCCTCAATATTTCCTGACAAAAACACTCTGTCTCTTAACTGACCTTCCCTACCTCAATCACTTTCCCCTTTCTGCCCCCAACTTAATTTTTCTGGGCATAGCTCTGTTCATGTGTTCATGACAATCCCCTAATTTAAAAAAAATGTTCAAAGTATCCACTGCTATACAAAAAGTCCCAACACCTCAGCCTGGCATTTAAGTCCCTCCATTATCCAAGCCCAACCCACATGCAAATCACTAGAAAATAGTTAAAGAAAGAATTGCCAACCTTAATTTCCATTTACCATACTTCACTGTCACATTCTGTCTGAAATATATTACAAAGACATGAAAAGACAATAATCATTTATCTAGGTGACCTGCAGGTGACTTACAACAGCTCTTCAGTAACAGTCTATGCTTCCAAAAACATCCTAAAGTTACTTCCTATATGTGTAGTTCTGCCCAAACTCTCTTATAGGTCATAAAAAAAATCATTCAACAAATATACAATATAACTAAGTCTAAACACAAAAATGTACATGCTGTTTATCAAGAGACAAGAATGTTATACTTTTCAAATATATAATACTGAAAATAGGGGCATAAATAATCAGGACAATGAATCAACTTGTCACCTTGAAAGAATAAAGACAAGCTTGAATGAACGTTGTCAGACAATACCAAAACTTTTTGTAATTCTATGCTTGCGATCCATGCACCATACAAGTATTGTTTATAAAACCAAGCTATTCAAGGAATTACTACAAATGAAATATCACAGTGTGCATAAAACTTTTCCAACAGTGTTACTTATAAGAGCAGAGGGGTTCCAAGAAAATTCAACTAATGGTGTTGGGACAACTAGATATCCAAATGTAAAAGAATGACTTCAGACCCTTCATCTCATACCATACACAAAAATTAACTCAAAATGGATCATAGACCATGAGGATTGGAGTGAAGAAATAAAATGGATTCACTATAGTAAAGCTGCTAAATTACTAAAATCAAGTAGGTTGATATCTGAGAAAAAGATTCTATTCTTGTTTTAACTAGCCTGGAGACTTACGAGGGAAGAACCCTAAAAAAACAATTCTCCAAAGATATACAGATAGCAAATAAGCACATGAAAAGATGTTCAACTTCATTAGTCATCAGTGAAATGGAAATCAAAACCATAATGAGATACCACTTCACACCCACTATGATTAATACAGTAATCAAAAAGACAGGTAATAACAAATGTTGGCAAGAATACAGAAAAATTGGAACCTTTTTATACACTGCTAGTAAGAATGTAAAATGGTGCAACCACCACTTAGAAGACATTTTACATTTTGGCAGTTCTTCAAATAACGTTGCCACAGGATTCAGTAATTCTACTACTATGCACATGCACAAGAGAAATTAAAACATTATGTCCACAGTAAAACCTATACACAAATACTCACTACAGCATTATTCCTAAGAGCTAAGAGGTAGAAACAATTCAAACGTCCATCAAGTGATAAGTGGATAAATAAAATGTGGTATATCGCACAATGGATATTATATGGCAATAAAAAGGAATGAAGTACTAATATATGCTACAACTTGGAAAAACCTTGAAACATTATGCTAAGTGGAAGAAGGCAGTCACAAAAGATCACTTATTGTATCATTCCTTTTATTTAACATGCCTGGACTAGGCAAAACTACAGAAAAGGGAAGTATATTAGTTTTCCTTGAACACAGGGTTGGGGAGAAATGCTAATGAGTATAAGGTTTCTTTTGGGGGTGATCAAAATGTTCTCAAATTAACTGTGGTGATGTTGTGCAACTCTAATATTTTACACTATAAATGAGTGAATTGGATAGTATGTGATACACACACACACATATATATATTT
>NW_005355115.1:1563960-1566466 GCF_000412655.1 Myotis brandtii
GGGAAGGGGAAGGGGAAGGGGAAGGGGAAGGAGAAGGAGAAGGAGAAGGAGACGACGAAGAAGGGGAAGGGAAGGGGAAAGGGAAGGGGAAGGGGAAGGGGAAGGGGAAGAAGAAATTGTAATCTTAAAAGCATCTGAAAATACCCTGCTACAAAACAGGGAACATCTTTGAAGTCTCATTTTACCTAAAAAATTATGTGAAATGTATACTTCATAATACAGACTTGGGTGTTTTAATGGGAAAATATTTTACACCACTTCTCATATGGGAAAAACCCCACAAAAAAAACACACAAAAAAACCACAATACAAGCAGAAACCAGTGTCTGCCTCTGTCTCACACAAATTACATAAGAATCAAACTCTTTCTTCCCCAAATCTTAAGTAGAAATGATGCTCAAGATGCATAGGGTGTTTATCCTGAGGTCAGTAATCCCTTAATACATTGCTAGGATCCAAGTGTTTCAGTCCTTGTCCCCAGCATTAGAAGCACAGACAGCATGGAGACCACAAGAATCCCAGAATTTGAGCTCATTCTTAGTAGATGGACAATCTTAGGCAGACCGAACTCCTCCCAGATTCAATTTCCTTGTGTGTAAAATGGGGATGCATAAAGCATTACCGAACAGACCCTTAAATTTAGTTTCCTTTATCCATTCTAGTTACAAAGCTGTTATGTTGCCAAAAAAAGTGCACTATGACAGGCAGATGGTATTACTGTGAAACTATAAGATAACTAAAAATAATTTAATCTAAATCCCTTTTTACATGTGATGAAGTTGAAGGTCAGTGGTAGCCCACGCTCAGAAAGCAATAAATGTGCTCTTACCAATTTCATGTCTTCAACAAAGTTATGAGTCTAGTCACAGCAAGTTAACAAGTCTAGTAATAATCTCCAAATGATTAACAGAACTTTTCCTGCCTTATCTAAGCCTTCCGAATACTGATTTATTCTAACAGGGAGCATTAAACTATAAATAAAACATCAATGAGATCTCAAGTAGTTTTCAATGTATGAAAATCACTGTTATATTAGAAAACATTGGGAGACATTTTGTAATTTTTCCAAGCAAAAATAATCTATAATAATAAAAGGGTAATATGCTAATTATACTGGATGTCTTCCAGACATCACTCCAGATGTCCTTCCTGACGAAGCCGGGGCCAGAGGGAAGCCAACCCAGTCCTGGGTGCCTGTGGGCAGCCCGAGGGAAGCCAGCCCGGGGCCCAGGTGCCTACTGGCGGACTGAGGAGGGAAGCTGGTGCCGGCAGCCGGGGGAAGAAAGGCCTACTCTTGCAAGAATTTTTGTGCATCAGGCCTCTAGTGATGATGATGATGATGATGATGATGGGAAAAAAAGAGAGCAGACTCATCTAGACTACTCCAAATATCCCCAACAGCAACCAGAAGTAGTAGATAGTTTTCTTTAATTGGGGGGACAAAGCACATTCTACCTCACCTGGGATGACTTCCTTGCCTGGATGGGCAATTCTCACTGACATTCTTAGCCCAGGTGAAGTTGGGAGAGTATGACAGTTACAGGATATGGTGAAAGATACTTGTCACCATTAACATGCTACCCACTTCATAATACGAAAGCTCTATTCCAAGCGCTTCACAAGCATTATTTGTAATGAAACTCTTATACAGCTTTAAGAGAACTATTGTCTATGCACACAGAAAACGTAGGTGGTTTCCTTTAGATTATTGTTATTATCTTCATATTCTAAGGAAAAACCATTAAGTACTCAGTAAAAAGGCTTTCTGTCTTTTTTTTTAGGATTCTAAATCATTCCCCAACTTTCCCACGCACGAAAAATTGTCGAGCAAGTATCTCCAAAACAGCTACAGTTCTATTACTTCCTACAGATTAAAATACCCCTCCATGGATTCCCTGTGTTTTCATCAAAATTTCTCCCAGACATTTTTGTGGCTAATTTAAAGGAAGGAGATAGTTTATTTCTATTAAACATATTCCCTTAAATTGCCTGGAAAAGGGGAGAAAACCATAATATTAACAAGAGCAGGTGACTTCCTATAGTCCTTGGCGAGATTTCATTCGGGCTTCGGTCCACCAGGTCGCCGGTGGTTCAGCAAACCCTCCTGGGGGGTCGGCCCTGGAAGGGACCCGAATCTGCCTGCCGCAAGCGGCCCAACCCCGGACACATCCTCTCTCCGGCCGCCCTGCCGCCCGGCACCATGGATGCCACCACCTCGCCGGGCTGCGGTGCCCGGAACGGAAGTGTTTGTAAAGTGCTTCACACACAGCGCCCGGCCCGCACAACGCACTTCGTCCTTATCTTCCTCGGCTGCTGGTGCAGGAAATTCGTTTTCACCGTGGATGACATCATGACCATAAACTCGAATCTGATACTGACACAGGCCTGTCCATGCGTCTCTTCCTAATCAAATGCCCACCCCGCCGGCCCGCCTCCCCTCGGTTTCACCTTCGCTCACCTTGGCGAGCCCTCCGCTGGCCTTCAGCCAACTCCCCTCTCCCACCCG
>NW_005355115.1:1566846-1572135 GCF_000412655.1 Myotis brandtii
TGCTGCGCAGTGCGGGCCGCTGTCCGGTCGGGGCGCGACAGCGGAACAGGCTTGGAGCTGTCGGCGCAGCGGGCGAGGGAGTCTGAGTCCTGCCCTGCGATTGGATGCCGGAGCCGCCGTCAGTGTAACCCCCTTTCCGATTGGTTAGACTCCGGTACCACCTGCGACAGCTGCTCTGGTGGAGTGGGACGGGACTCGAGAGCGGAGGTGTGTTCCTCTCGGCCGCCAGGGCCCTTTTGTACCATCGTAGGGCTGCGTGCCCTTCAGAGGACCTGAAACGAAGGGAGCCCTGGCCATGGCCAAGGCCACGCCTAATGCCACTCCCACTTTGCCCCTAGGAAACCCTGGGGCTTAGGTGTCCCCAGGAAAAAAACGACTTGGGCTGCACCAGGGCCTCGGACAAATCTAAAGCAGCATCAGCCAGTCCCGGTGAGCGGAGATAAATACAATGTAAGTGCTACCATAGCAATATCTATCTTAATATACAGGTGAGCACCTTTACAGGAAGTTAAATAGTAGGCAGTTTATCAGTCAAGTTACAGGAAATGCAGAAACATAGTCCTTGCAGTAGGGAATTAGTCATCGATACCAGCGAAGAAATGGGCACTTCTTTAGACAGAGGCATCATGGGGGATTGTGCTCATCCCTGCAATTGGAAGCTCAAACAGTCCATGTAACTTGAGGCTTACTAGAAGAAACAGAAATTACCAAGCAGAAGTGAGAAGGCTAAAAAGGGCTAATTCAAATGTAACCCTGATATTTTGGGGGGCTAGCAATTGGAATCCATGCCAGCAAGCTAACCTATAATTAAGTCATTACCTTCTTCCCAGAAATTGGTCTTGCAGAACCTGTTACAGAGGCCATAAAACTGTGAACAGCTCACTGTCCCTGGAGGGAGGGTTATTAACGCTGGTGTCAGGCCAAACCATCAGATAAGGCCTGGAGACCCCCAACACCTGAGGGTCTTCTTGCAAAGCCTGCGAAAAGGACCAGAAGCATAATCCATATTTGCGTGACAAAGACCACAGGGAGATATAAAATGAAGGCCCCTGCATGTTTTGGTACTCAGATTTGGATAGCTATTTCCTGAGTCGGCTAGCGTAATTAAACAGTGTCTCTCCACTTCTTTAAAGCGTTGCTTGGTTTTCTTTGGTCTTCTGCAACAGAAGTACCGTAGATACTTAACACTTGGGTTTTTATTTAACACTTGGGTTACCCAGGCATGGTTGGCAAAGAGCAGATAGGATCTTTTATTGCTGCAGTGCCCAACACAGAAACTGGCATAGAAAAAGTGCTTACTAAATGATTGTTGAATTTAATGGAACAGTTTAAGGCAGTGATAGTGAACCTTTTGAGCTCGGCGTGTCAGCATTTTGAAAAACCCTAACTTAACTCTGGTGCCGTGTCACATATAGAAATTTTTTGATATTTGCAACCATAGTAAAACAAAGACTTATATTTTTGATATTTATTTTCTATATTTAAATGCCATTTAACAAAGAAAAATCAACCAAAAAAATGAGTTCACGTGTCACCTCTAACACGCGTGTCATAGGTTCGCCATCACTGGTTTAAGGGGCTCTGTCTTCTAGTATTGAAAATCATTTATCCCATGTGATCAGACCTGGCCCTAAGCGGATCGGCCTGGGGCTAGCTGGTAGTGTGTGGGTTCTTGACTTTGTACAGAAAAGATTTCACATTAGTCCAGGTGACTATGAGGGTGGGTACCTTTATTAAAGCTGGGACAGTGAAACAAAGAAGGGCTTAGCAGAGAAGAAGCAGCAGGATAGCTTAGGCTGGGCTGCTTTGGCTCACTGGGAAGTCAGAGTAAAAGGGGCCTTGCAGACAGGTTTAGGGAGTTAGCCCGGGACAGGCTGCTGCTACCCATTGCTCCCCTGGTTGCAAGTCTTGTGGGGGTTCCTTAGAGTTTAGGACAGGGGTCCTCAAACTACGGCCCACGGGCCACATGCAAATACAAATATTGTATTTGTTCCCGTTTTGTTTTTTTACTTCAAAATAAGATGTATGCAGTGTGCATAGGAATTTGTTCATAGTTTTTTTTTTAAACTATAGTCCAGCCCTCCAACGGTCTGAGGGACAGTGAACTGGCCCCCTGTTTAAAAAGTTTGAGGGCCCCTGGTTTAGGAGATGCATGCCTGTGGGGGAAGAAGAGAGGGAAGGGGAAGGTGCAGGCATGCTCTCCAGAGGAAGAGGGAGTGCTGGGTCCTTTGTCTTGAGGGTTTTTATCTCTCTCTTGCAGGCAGGAATCTTAGGGGAAGTTTCATGGAGTGTTTCAGCAGAATATTCATCAGTTTTTCAAGCGTGCTCTTTCACGGTCCTGGTCTCTGCTGATTGGTTAGCACCAGGGCAGGATATCATGACTCAAGGCTGCCATGGCATCACTTACCTGGTTTTGCTGCTTTTCTGGGCCTGGAGTTGAAATACAATGGAGGTCCAGATATATCTTTAGGGAGGAAAGGTCAGGGGGGTCCAAACCACATGATCAGTGATATGCTAGGGGAGGAGGGGCAAGGTCCTTGTTTGCCTGTTGCCAAGACTTTCCAGTTTGGTGACCTTCTGTACCTGGCCCATTGTCCTTGCTGTGCTCATGTCTGTCTGACTGCCTACCATACCTGGATTATTAACCTGCAATAGTGGACCTTAGAAATTGTGGGGGTCCTCCTGTCACCTAATCACTCCTTTCTCCCAGCGTTAAGCAGTCACTAAGTTCTATTGCTTCATGCTCCTCAATATTTCTCAAATCCATTCATTTCTCTCAATGCTTTAGTTGATTCATTGACTTTCTTGCTGAGATGGCTGGAATAGCCACCAACCGGTTCTTCCTTGTCCTTAGGATCTTTTAGCCCTGATATTCTTCCAAATGGTGCCAGATTCTCTAAAATCTTCAGCCTAAACAGCCACTCTATTTCCAGTTCACCTACATCATCATAGCTAGTCCATACCTTGCACTGGCATGACTCCAAGCCTTTCCATGTGTTCTCTCCTTTCTCTGGATTGATCTGCCTGTTATTCTTTAACTAATGAGTGGCTATTTAGCTTTAAAGACACTAATAAAAAATTTCCTCTTCAGTAAAATTTTTCTCAGCAACACCAGGCAAAGCTAGTCATTTTCTCCTCTCTGTTTCCATTTTAATTGGTACATAGCTCCACCTTTGTACTTAACATGTTGTGCTGGAATTACATGTTTAAGGATTGTTAAGCCCAGATTTCAGGATCCCCAAAAGACCACCAGGGAGCCAGCCGAGTCCGATGCAAAAGCAGATAGAGTCTTTATTCGGGCTAGCTCGAGCTCCCCCCACACTCGCTGACGCAGTGGCTGGGGCAGAGAGAGAGCTAGCTCTGCGGGAAGAGAGGTTTTATAGGGGGGTTGGAGTAAGGGGAGGAGAGAGGACTGTGGGCCCTGCCGATTGGCCAAGTGCAAGTCGGGGTCTTGTTACACAGGATGTGGTTGTGTCTATGGCGCGCACTTCCCTTGATTGTCATTGGTTAGTTTAAAGAAATCCTAGGTGTGGCTAGCAGAGGCTTGGGCTTCCGGGAAGAAGCTCCTTGCCGAGCACATGGTTAAGGCTGCTGCCCAAAAATGGAGGATCTGGGGTAAGATGGAGGGTGTAGCCCTCGCCCTTTCAAGGATCTGACTTTCTCAATCAACTATAATCTACTCAATGACAGATCCTTAAACATATAATTCTTTGTTAACCCACATGTCTGGCACATCAAAGATGTTTAATAGCAGTGTGGTGAGTGAATAAAGTAAAAAAATAAAAAAGAAAAAAAAGGAAAAGAAGAAATTGTGGGGGTCCAGAAGAGTCACCCAAATATGCCTCTGTGGTATGCAGATTGTTTTGAGCTATTGAGCTAAAGGCAACTTTAGCTGCCAGACTCAGGAGAAACTTCTGCCTCCTCCCCCTCCTCCCCCCCGCCCCCCACCTTAACTGCTTAAAGGGCCTTGCCCAATAAGACATTATCAGTGATAACCTTTTCAACCCACCTTTATAGCCGGATAAACTTTGATTTATTAAACATCTGCTCTTCTAATCATACTGCAATGACTCTTTGCAATCCCCAAGGTGCATTACCTCATCCCTAGCTCAGAATGTCTTATATATACCTCAGTCCTCCTTTCTGTCTCTGAACCTCTAGTACATGTGGGGGTCTCTGAACCAATCATGTATGCGGGGTTCCCATTCATATGTATGTATTAAATTTTGATTATCTTCTCTTGCTAATTTATCTCATGACTGATTATTAGACCAGCCAGAAGATCCTTCAGGTTCTGAGGTTGGCCCCATGGGTCTTTAGAGTATAACCATCACCAAGACCCCAGTGTCTGGAGGCAGCTGCAGGGACAATGTGGGGCTAGATATATTCTCTTGATTATTAGTTTGTACCTTCATAAGTCAAACTGCTGATTTGGAGCACCTTGATTCCCAGGCTGTCAGAGCTGAAAGGCCTGGCAGAGGCCACGTGGTTCGGTCCCTAGCATCTGCCACACCTGAGTTTGAATATATACTCTGCCACTCAGTAGCTGCGCAATCTTGGGTCAGTATCTCGACCCATTTGAGCCTCTATTTCTCATCTGAAAAATGGGCCCTCTTACAGTATCAACCTCTTAGGGTTCTTGTCAAGTAAATGAAATGGGATAAAGCAAGTAAAGTACTCAGCCCCGTATCTGACTTGGTAAATATTAATTAGTGATTATTATCATTATGAAATGTTCCCCAACCTGAACAGTGATCAGAGGAAGGCTTGTAACAGAGTGAGATGCTTTCTCTCTCTGAAGGCCTTCAGGCTAATAACTTCCTGCTATAGATATGCTAATTAACTAGAGGAAATCTGCTAGAGGCCTAGCCTGAGCAGCCCCTTAGTCAGCAAACAGGGATGGGGGTGTGGGGTCCGGTGAGATACACACAAGTAATGACTCCAGAACCAGACTCAAATGGGGATGGGGGAAACCTGGAACAAAGGATTTTAGAAATTTTGCACTTTTCCTTGTGAAAGGAATAAAATAGGCAGGTTTAGGAAGTTTTAAGAATAAAGAGGGTCTATGGGGGAGGAATGTATAGGTGAGGGCTTGGAGCCATCAGATGGCATGCATTCACAGAGAATAAAAAAGGTGCCCAGGATAAGGGGAGATGAAGACATACACTAATGGAAGATAAGGAAAAGCCACAGAGTATATGGGGGGAAAAGGAAACCGACTTTCACAGACGATAGAGAAATGTCTACACATGGCAGAAAGAGGAAAACAGATTTTCACAGGAGATAGAG
>NW_005355115.1:1572196-1573454 GCF_000412655.1 Myotis brandtii
TGTGAGGGGGGGCTGGGCTCACGTGGGTTTGGGCTCTGAAGCTGATATTCTGCAAAAAGAGTGACCAATTAGAAGAGCATAGGATCATGAAGTGGGGAAGGGGTCCAATTAGAAGGGGGCATGAAGAGACAAGGAACTACAGCATTTATAAACCTTAGCAAAAAAGAGCTGAGTGGGTTACCCCCTTGGGACTCCCTCCCTACATGGGAGTTTGTATTTGCTTCCAATAAATTTCCACCCTTTTCACCTATCACCTTTTGTTCGTGACTTCATTCTTCAAATCCATCTGCACAAGGACCCAGGAAAGAAATCACCCTTGCATCCTGCTCAGGAAAAGAACCCAAATCACTTGGACCCCTTTTTGGAGCCTGACTGTTTACAGTCCCCACCCACCTCTTCACCTCATCCAAACTCCCTTCCCTTGATCTATAAGACTGAATTTTGCGCTCTCATAATAAGATGGATTTGAGAACTAATTCTCTCATATTCTTGAGCTAGTCTGGCACAAGGAACCTTGTACCTGTAACAGGCTGAGTTCTAGGGAAAATTACATATTGTCTAATTTAGTGAAGAAAATATTCCGGCACTTGGGGCACACACCTGTTTCACTGGGTGCATGATGGCTTAAGGAGTAGACAGGATTGACTGCCGTATTGATCAGACGTGTAGTGGAGACAGCAGCTGGATGGGCTTCAGGAGAGAAAGGTTCCCTTTAGCCACTGCCACTGCCACTGCCACTGCCCGAATGACTGGGTCAGATCAGGGAGTCCTATGCAGTCTGGTCTCCTTACAGACAATGTGTTTGGAAACAGAGGGACAAAATGATTCCTAAGGATCTTTCAGCACCGAGCTTCTGTTATCCTCCAAATATTTACCACTTCAACCACAAATGAAAACCTGTTTCAGATGGGCTTCAATAAGAAGGATTTTAGAATCTTGTTAAGCAAGACATCCAGAGGTAGGGCAGGTTTCAGGACTAGTTAAATTAGCAACTAACAGTGTCACCACCAAGGACTGGTTCTTTCTAAGTCTCCACCCAGCTGTTAACTGTGTTGGCTTCTGGTTCTTTTGTGTTAGAGATTGAAATGAATTAGGAGCAATAGTCTAAACCCATCATTTATAAGTGAATGTTGTGTCCCAGAGCTAATGGACTTGGCTAAATGTACAAAAACAAAGTACAACTAGAGTTTTTGCCTCCATTAGCCAATGTCAGGTTTGGAAGCAACATGTTAGAAGCAGTCCCCCCTCCCACTGCCCC
>NW_005355115.1:1573563-1585166 GCF_000412655.1 Myotis brandtii
CTCGAGATTTAGCATTTATTCATTAGCATAAACTATTTTTCAATTTTCATCCTGTTTTCAAAATCAAAGACAGCTCTTTATGAAATTATTTCTCTTTTAAACTCCCAATTATACTGACAGGAGTGGGTCAGAAGTTAAAAGTTACGGGAATAATTTTCAGAGCAAGCGCCACACCCTGCCCAATTCCTGTCCACTATCAGGAAAACAACTCCTGTCCACTGCTCAGCTCTGCCTAAACAACGAAACTGAAACTAGCAAACTGAATTTCAAATCACTGGGAGAGTATTTTAAGTTTCATTTTTGATATATGTTAGGTGTTAATGTAAAAAACATAATACAGCTTTT
Source organism: Myotis brandtii (assembly GCF_000412655.1). NCBI lineage: Eukaryota > Metazoa > Chordata > Mammalia > Chiroptera > Vespertilionidae > Myotis > Myotis brandtii. The sequence goes on from NW_005355115.1 coordinate 1,573,909, forward strand.
AACTTAAATAAAAAGAAGAGGACCTTAGGAATCATAGTACTTTAGTGGTTTTGAAAGTGTACTAACTAAAACTTTTCACCCACTACATTTTCAGCAAGATTACACTTAAACTCAATCAAATATATCATAAACTATTTTTAAATGCTTCTTTTAAAAATGATTCTGTAATGTCCATGGCAAACTATTTAGTGTTAGACATTCTTTATTCTAAAGAAATTTTTTCAAGTATTTAATAAAGTTGTGTGAAAAACAGTATACATTCTTTTGAGGCTTTCCTATCTGGAAGGCAATGTGCTCAATTATTCAAAAGGTACAAAAATTCCCTCCCTCCCCTCAAAGTGCCTCTGGGACTGACACTACACACACTCCAAAGGACTAATATGGCACAGAATCGCTGAACATTGGCCTATTTCTGGACCTGATGAAGGCAAGATTGTACTTTTTTCCACAGACAGTGATGGGGCATTGGGAACCCAAGAGCACTCCTTTGAAATTGCATCTGACACTACAAATAAATCTTATCACACCACAGCCTCCTGTACCTAGGTCCCTGGAATTCTTTCCTTGAGATCCCATGAAAGAACACGGTTTCCGCCGGCAAGAGAATCTTGTGATTACAGGGGGCCCACCCAGATTATCCAGGATAATATCTCCCTCTCGCAAGATCCTCACCTTAATCACACCTGCATGGATCTTTTTTCTACACAAAGTAGCATAGTCATACATTCTGGGCATTAGGATATAGACATCTTTGGGAGGCCATTAATGTTTGGCTGAGGGAATAACATTGGCACAGGCACCAGGATAAGAAAAGTGTGGTAGTCCTTAAAAATAATTCTATGTGTCTGGAAAATAATGATGTATATTAGGGGAGTCGTTAGTATTGAGGCTGGATACCTCTTTAAAGGCCGTATCTCCAAATACATTCACATCCTGAGTTCCTGGGGGTTAGGACTTCAACATATGAATTTGAGAGGAACACAATTCAGCCCATAACACAACCTACTAAGAGAGGTGGGTGGTCCACATGCCAGTATTTACCGGCTTAAAGGTGTGCCCCACCTGTTGAGCAGTGTCTTACACTTTCTGGCCAATGTCACATGACTGCTTGATAACATCAACCACCTGCCTGAGTGACTCACATTTGTGATTAAAAACCCTGGCTTCATAACACCACAACCTGACTCCCAACATCACCTACTTGGAAAGCTTCCCACAATTTGTTTCTTATCACCTCCAGCTATTGCAAGCCACCTGCTCCTCTTCCCTGGACCCTGCTATACCCACCTCCTGAGCTCCTTGCTTCCCTTCCTGCCCCTTAATATCCAGTCTTCCTCAGCAGCCAGACAGAGCTTTTCAGTTAGCAACTCATTTCCTGTGGCTCCCCTGCTCAGACCTCACTCATGATTTCTCATCATACTCAGAATTAAGCCAGGCTCCCTTCAGTTACTGACAGTGACCATATCACCTGACCCCCAGGTTTCGTGGACCTCAGTTCCTACCAACTCACTGCCATGCACACAAGATTCTGAACAAACCAGCCTCTACTTCTCAGAGACATGAAGCTCATTCCTGCCTTAGAAAGTCTGTCCAATTCCTGTGGCCCGAATCACCCTCCACACAAGCTTTGCTTATCTCACTCCCTGTACTAATTAAACCTCTGCTTAAATAGAAATCCTCTTGGTTAGTGTGGTCCATACAATAGTTAATAATTTTCAATGTTTTGAAAACTGCAATTTTGTAAACACTTAACATTATAGAGGTAAAATTTATACTAATTCATGTTCTTTTCAGAAAGAACGACATTTAAGGCACCCTAGGTAGATGGTTATCTTATTTCATCACATAGAGCCTGCTTAAATGAGAGAATACTTTGAGAAAGTATTGAGCCAGTCAGAATGAGATACATTTTTTAACTCATGTGAGTATTTCATGCTATATTTGAATAAGTGCCTCCCCACAAGGGAAAGGTGGAGAACATTATTACTGATCCTTTACATGGCATTCTTTATTGGAGTTTGTCCCAACCTTGATTCTTTCTCTGATTTTTACTTTTAGATTATATTATGCCACCTTACGTGCTTTCTGGAATAAGGTGAAGTTACATATAAATACATTTTAAAACAGCACTTGAGCCCTGACTGGGTAGCTCAGTTGGGTAGAGCATCATCCTGATACACCAAGGTTGTAGGTTCAATCCCAGGTCAGGGCACATATAAGAATCAACCAATAAATGCATAAATAAGTGGAACAACAAATCGTTGGTTCTTTCCCTTCCTCTATCTCTCTCAAATCAATTTGAAAATTTTTCCAAAAAAAATTCAACTACACTTTGAGCTCTGTGGTGTGTCTTTTATTAGTCCCCTTTTTTTCAGCCCATAATTTGAAAATGGCTGAAGTCATTTGCAAATAAAGAAGCAGAAAACATTAAAATAATCTAGGATGTGAGTTTATCCTTCTATTAACTCACCTGTCACCCCCTACCCCTCCCCACATTGTTTTGTTTTCTCAATATGTCTGGAATGCACCTGGAATGAACCTAAAAATATTTCTTCCTGAAGAGTTGTATTTAATGTATGAAACGAATATAAATATATCTAAGGCTATTTAAGTTTATGAATGACCAAAGAAAGTTAGAAACAAAAAGGTACTTTTTATTGAACTCAACCCTGCCATTTATATGTAAGAAGCTTTAATTGCCTGCTTAGTTCTAAACAGCAAATGTGAAACAGCCATTCCTTTCCAGAGGACATTAGAAAGCTGTCAGATTGCAGTGTGCTCCTTCCTTTGGCTTTCTGAGGCACATCTGCATATGGTACTTCAGAAACTTTCTAAGCACAGGAGCACGCTTGTAACTCGTAACCCAAGTTCCTTCCATCTGAACAGATTCATGTGTCTGGAGCTCTTCACTGAGCAGGTTGGCAGGGGTGAGTGTGTGGACCCCGGGCAATTAGTGAGCACAGAGACTTTCTCTTCTACAAAACACATTTCACACCCCCAAAGCTTCCCACAGGGCTTTTCATTGTTCCATGGTGGGAAAGAGGATGCTTCAGTCAAAACCTTTTCACTCAATACATTATTGAGGGCCTATTGTGTGTGTAACTCTGTGCTAACCAGGGAGGAAGGATAGTCAAGAGTAAGCTTCTGCAAAGACCTTGTAAGCTAGTTATCTGTCAAACCCAACTAGGAGAATATCACCAAGCACATGCCTTGGAAGTGGTGGTCAGGGGCATCATCTTGATTAAACTTATAAATCATCCACTTCCTGTTCTTAAGAACATCGTGGAATGGCTCTGGTAAGAATGAACCTTAGTGGTTTCTCTTGTTTCAGCCATGGAGGAAAACTTAGACTCATCAAATGTGAAAGCTGGAAAGTACCCTGGAAGGTATGTGAACCCATCCCACCTGCTGGCCAGGTAAGGAGGCTGAAGGCCAAGATCACAGCTCCTTACTGTCAGACCTGGAACCTCCACCTGAGCTCCCATTGCAAGTCCTGAGCTCTTTCTCCTCCCTTCATATCCTCATAACTACTTCTGCCTTTAAGCAATAGGTCAATTGAATCTAACATTGTGGTCCAGAGAGTGGACGTTTGGGGGATCCTCATCAGTGTTTAGGCATCCCAGGACAGCAAAAGGCAGGTTTCTTTGTTTTATTCCCTATCCGGATGTATTCTTCACCTTAAGACAAAGTTTAGGATGGAAACACTCTGAAGTTGCTCTCCAACTGATATCTCACAGTGGTCCTAGGATAGCATTTTCCACTGTCCTGCAATGGACCACAGGAGTCAGGTGGTTGAAGAAGAAAAATACCACCAACAACATTGCTGGTCAGCTGGCACCACCTCTGTGGCTGGAGCTCCATGGCCGTAGAGCACGTGCAGAGGTAGCTGAGAAGTTACCAGTAACCTAAGCTCCTTCCCCAGCTCTAAAGTATTCTGAACCATGCTTCCCTGCCACTCCTGCTTCAGATGTCAATTAATGTAGCCCAGGTACCTGACAGCCTTCTAATAGGACTTTCCCTTCTATTTCTCTCCCGCTTGTGTGACCTGCCATATCTTAGGGTTAACGGGGCCCATTTGCAATGGCGAGGGATGGGCCGAGGTGTGGATGCTAGGAGGAAGTACATTCTGGCACATAGAGTCCTATATTGGGGAAATCCAATATGGACCATCAGGCTTCATTCTTGCACTGAGATTAAAGAGCAGAAGACAGCCCACCAAATTAAGGGGATCTGATGTGGTAGGCATGTTTCCAAGAAAGTGACATAGCATGGACCCACTGATTAGATCTAGGGTAGAAAATCAGGATTGAGGACATTGTAAAAACCAGCAACAAGATCAGACAAAGAAGCAAGGTTGGCTTGATGCTGAGTTACAGAGTGTTGGGAAAGAGCTTATTCGGTCCCCCTTCTTAGGGCCAGCTTTGGTCCTAGAGAATGAGAAAGGAGGTGTTCAAGGGCCCGTCTATGTTAAAAGAAGGGAAGAGAGGTGGGAGACCAGACAAGCCATGCTGTGGTCTTAGACATACCATACTTGAATAAGGTCTCTTCATACCTGAGTCCTCAGGGTTATTTCTACTGCCACAGCTCTTGGTGAAACCCACATTGCTACCCCTCCTACCTTGAATTGTCATCATTATGAGCAGTCCTAGGCTAAGCCCTCACATTGATAGAACATTAAACTGAAAATAGCCAGAAGAACTGGAGGCATATAGCAATCATAGGTCCATAGCAACTGTTTTGACAGCTATTTTGCCAGATGGTATGTACCAATGATCTTGGTGGTAAGATTACCTTGAGCTAGATAAGCGAGACCAGAGAATGTGTGTCTTGAGGCAAGTGTTAGATGAGGTGGTTAAGAAGAATTTTCACTTTTTATTTTATACTAGAGGTCCGGTGCACGAATTTGTGCATGGGAGGGGGGTGGGGGCCAACTGGGCCTGCCGGCCGTGGGGAGGGACTACAGGAGGTTGGCCAGCAGGCCCTGATCTAGTTGTGTAGATATGCTGAGGTAGTGGCAATCAAAGATCACAGACAGAGTGCCCCAAAACGGCCTGAAATCAGCTATGCTCTGAGGTGGAAATACAGTTTTACTTCGCTGCCCGCCCTAGGGCTGCCTCACTCTCCCTGGGGTGGAGTTGCTGACAGACAGACAGACAGACAGATGGTCTCTCCTACCTCAGCCACACATTTTCTCGGGGCTCCGCCCCCAAGCATGATAGGTAGCTGACTTCGGCCAGTGGTGGCACACTGCTGTAGGAGAGCTAGCCATTCAGCGCTTGGGAGCCTGGAAAAGTGTGGACCAAGCTAGAAGTGGCTGTCAGGGGTAGAAGGGCGAGTGGCGCATGCGGTGCGGTGGCAGAGATAAGATGGTGGTGGTGCTTACTTTACATCTTTGCAGTTAGGCTGCTGCCTTGACCCTTCTGCCCCCTCTGAGCTGCTACTCTGTCTTGATCAGCATCAGGGTCGCTCTCCTCCTACAGGCTTCCCGGACCCAGATTCTCTGGTGCCCAGAGCCTTAGTGGGGGGAGGGACCACAGGAGGTTGGCTGGCGTGGGAGGCTGGCTGTAGGAGAGCACTGACCATCAGGGGGCAGCTCCTGTGTTGAGCGTCTGCCCCCTGGTGGTCAGTGCACATCATAGCAACTGGTCGTAATGGTCGTTTGGTCGTAATGGTCGCTTAGGCTTTTATATATATAGATTTTGACATAGTTTGAATTTCTTATATTGTATCTGCATGTATTTCTTACGTAATTAAAAAATAAAAAATATAGCTGAGCTGGTGTGGCTCAGCAGTTGAGCATTGACTCATGAACCAGGAGGTTGTGGGCTTGATCCCTAGTGGGGGGCATGCAGGAGGCAGCCAATGGATGATTCTCTCTTATCATTGATGTTTCTCTCTCTCTCTCTCTCTCTCTCTCTCTCCTCTCTCTGAAATCAATAAAAACATATTTTAAAAAATTAAAAAAATAAAAAGTATATAAAAAGATTTTCAAAAATTAAAATAAAATGGAGTTCAATCCGCTTGAGCCCCTATACATCACCATCACTTAGTGGTGTGGAGTTAGAATACTGAGGAGGGGCAGGTCCGATGGGAGAGTGGCTATGAGTTGGTAGCATGGGCAGAGCAGCTCCTATGTCTGTGCCAAGGCAGCTGGCATCACAGGCCAGCCTCTGCCTCTCCACAGTGCAGCAGCACTAGAGCCAAACTGGGAGCTAACTCAGGAAAAATCCCAGAACCTTCCCACGTCTCAGTTTTCTCCTCTTTAACAACGGAGTAGGGGCTATAATATCAGTCCCAGCAAACGCACAGGCTTAGGTTCTGGTTTGTTTTTTCCCCTTTGGTTTTTCCCTGGCTACTCGATAGGGCCATGCATTGTAGCTGTGACCTAGTGACTAGAGAGTGAAACAGAGTGAAGGGTCAAAGGCAGACAAAGTGCCCACAGCCAAATTGGAACAAGTTCATGGGCTGATACCGTCATAATGACCTCCTCTGCCTGGCAACTCTGCAGAGATTCTGCCAAGAAAAGAAAGCCAGCCCTGACCGGTTTGGCTCAATGGATAGAGCTTTGGCCTGTGGACTGAAAGGTCCTGGGTTCGATTCCAGTCAAGGGCATATACCTTGGTTGCGGGCACATCCCCAGTGGGGGTTGTGCAGGAGGCAGCTGGTCGATGTTTCTCCTCATCGATGTTTCTAACTCTCTATCCCTCTCCCTTCCTCTCTGTAAAAAATGAATAAAATATATTTTTTAAAAAAAAGAGAAAAGAAAGCCAGTGGCATTTGGTCAGAGTGGCAGGAGACAGGCCTCAGCCCTGCTTTTGATGACCTTACAGATTTTAAATAACCAAAGGAAAGCATTGGACACTTTTCTTGAGATGTAAGTCTCTCCCATTTAAAGGCTCCACGGACAAAATACTATCCAAATGATCACAGTCTTTCAATCATGGTAATGAGAAAATGTGCATTGAAAAAAATTTCCCTTCCCTCACTAGAGATAGGGCATAGAGAATGCCCGCCCAAAGGCCAATATATCCACACATCCGTTCATAATTCAACACGTGGCCATCAGCATGCATGTGAATTTCAGGCTGATTTTACTGTAAAACCAGCTTCATAGTTTTCCCGAGTTTTAGACAGACATATATACACATACATATGTACATGCATAAAAATAAGTAAGGTGGTCTGGAAGTGTAGGAAAAAGAGTAAATTCTTACCGCCCAGAGATAACAGCCATGGCAGTTTTGCATGTGTGTATTTTTGAAAGGTATGTTTTCTTTTGCACATACTTAAAGTTTTTCTGTATTGATACATCGGGGAGACCAATAGTAAAAGTATAGCTCTGTGTAGCTATATAGTTTTTTACCTGTGTTCTCCTATACAGAAAGCCCTGCTGTTGAGGGACTCCCTGAGGCTCTCTCTTATTCACAGCCTGGGGGCTACCCTGCAGGGGAAAGGATTATTCCACAGTGTCCCTGAAAACTCAGTTTCTGCCCGCCCCCTCCCCCCACTTAGAGCAGGTCAAACATCCTGAAGGCCAAAAAGAGTTCTGGCAGGACTCCTTCTATGGGGAGTGTCTGCGTATTTAGAGTTCAGTGGGATAAGCTCCTTGCTTTCTTCTTGGAGTTGAGTGTTTTGATATGATGGTCACCACCCTGACTCTTTAGCTATTTTCTGTCTTTTGCTCTAATTAGAGAAACTCTGAACCTATAAGTTCAGCAAAGTTTCTAATCCATCTATTATGCACCTGCTGTGTGCCCCCCCTTCCCCCCCACCACACACACACACCACCACCTCCCTGGCAGGCAGCAGGGCAGCCTGTGATGGATCCCAACACCTGCTCACCGGCTCTGGAGGGTTCTCAGAGCCAGCTCCGTGCAGGCACCAGACCCTGCTCAGCAAACAAAGAACAATTAGCACATTGTTCTCAATCTAGTTCAGGGCTAAACCCTCTGGGCCAGGCACAAGCTCCCTCCTGCGGTACTTTGACTTTCTAATTGGCTGGTGTTGACACCTGGGTGGGGACAGGGGTGGGAGGAAAGAGGGTGGGAAACAATGGTTACATCCCAACCAGTCTGGGAGCACCTCCCACCTCCCAGAGAGAGGGTAAGTATAAGGAAGGCCAATGCAATTCTAATTTTTATTTTTTTTGCCACAATGACTCCTTCAATACCACTTTTCAAATATCAAGCATAAAATTTTTTCCAAGCAAATATTGTGGTGCTGCCCTGAACACACACTTAGTCTGCCTAATCCAGGGATGCTGACTGGACATGCATACATCAGAATTTGGGAAACTAGCAGCATTCTCTTAGATATCAGCTCCAATAGGATTAAAATACTAGTAATTTCTGCCGACGAGATTTTATTATTTCTGGGAATCTAAAGCTGAAGTTCGTTCTATTTTAACGTGAACTCATCAACCTATCACACTTAGATACGTATGTCTAAGAGCTGGAAGGAAAAGACGCTCTCAAACCTTAAGAATCCTTAAAAAGCATTCTTTTAAGTAAGATTATTTTTGCAGTCCCATTTGAAGATTTTTTTAACTTTAAAATTTTAAGGTCTAATTATGTGATAAATATTAGAATCACTAGGAGAGCATTTAAAAAGTACAGATGCCCAGTCCTCTTCAATAGTCTTTTCAATAAATGGTGTTGGGAAAACTGGACAGACATGCACAGAAGAATAAAGTAGACCACTAAGAAAAGGCAGCATGGAGCCAGGACAAGCCACGGCAGGGGGATCACTGGCATGATAGATGTCAATGGCCCTGTTACAAGGACACTCAAGCAGCTCTATGGAGAGGACAGCCGGCTGAGTGAGCCATGCTGGCAGCAGGTTCTGCAGCCCCAGCGAGCCTTCCTGCAGCTCCACCCTGCATGACTGCAGCCTCATGGGAGAACCTGAGCCAGAGGTATTCAACTGAAATCTGCATTTCAACAACATCCCAGATGGTCCTTATGCACATTCAAAATTAAGACGTACTGGATTAGGGGATGTAAAGATAAGTAAGATATGGTTGCTCTGGCCTGTGGGTGTGGCTTAGTTGGTTAAGGTGACCAGGTCAATTCCGGTCAAAGCACCTGCCTGGGTTGTGGCCTTGAATCCTGGTAGAGGCTATGCAGGTGGCAGCTGATCAATGTTTGACTCTCACATCGATGTTTCTCTCTCTCTCTCTCTTTTACCTCCCCTCTCTCTAAAAATCAATACAAATATTTTTTAAAAGATAGGATTATTGTTCTCAAGAATTGAGTCAGGATAGAAAAGGTGGGAGAGAGCTACCAGATGGAACTAAGGTGGGGCTATTATAATAGAACTAGAGGCCCAGTGCGCCAAATTGCGTGGACCTGCCCATCTGCACGCACCCTGCTGCGCTCACAGCCCCGCCAAACTGCATGTGCCCTGCCCACCCGCCCGCCACCTTGCCCGCCCCCGGCCACCAGCCTTGCTGCGATAGGAGCCTGTGGGCTGCAGGGGAGGGCCCGAGAGGTGCTCCATGCACCTCATGGTGACTGGTCATTTGGTCATTCGGTTGTAACGCCACTTGGCCTTTTATTATTATGACTAGAGGCCCGGTGCATGAAAACCGTGCACTGGGGGGGGGGGCGTTGCTCAGCCCAGCCTGCACACTCTCAAAATCTGAGATCTCCAGTTCCCTGGAGCCTGCGGGCTGGGGGTAGGGACCACGATTCCCAGATCACAGCATGGCTCTGGTTCCCCAGAGCCTGTGGGTGGGGGCCTGTGGGGACCCAGAGGCCAGTCCATTGCAGCATGGCTCCAGTTCCCTGGGTCCCAGAGCTCCCTGTCACCGCCACGCCCCAGCTGGGGCTCAGAGCTCCCTCCCGCCAGGACACGGCGGTGGAAAGGAGCTCTGGGCCCCAGCCATGGCATGGTGGAACTCTGGGTCTCCTGCAATCGGGAGTGTGGCCAGCCTTCAAACCTGGGGCCCAGAGCTCCCTGTCACCACTGCACCCCAGCCAGGGCCCAGCAGCGGAAGGGAGCTCTGGTCCTCGGCCAGGGCGCAGCCGAACTCTGGGTCTCTCGTGATCGGGGGCAAGGCCGGCCTTCAAACTCAGGGCCCAGAGCTCCCGGTCACCACCGCACCCCAGCTGGGGCTCAGAGCTCCCTCCCACCAGGGCACAGCGGTGGAAGGGAGCTCTGGGCCCCAGCTGTGGTACGGTGGAACTCTGGGTCTCCCATGATCGGGGGTGTGGCTGGCCTTCAAACCTGGGGCCCAGAGCTCCCTGTCACCACCACGTCAGCCAGGACCCAGGACTGACTCCTGTCATGCTGGCTGTGGCCCAGGACTGACTCCTACCACACCAGCTGGGACCCAGGACTGACTCACACCTCTCTGGCTGGGACCCAGGACTCACTCCCGCCCCACCAGCCAGGACCCAGATTCATTCCCACTGCACCGGCCGGGACCCTAGCCTGGTGTTCGGTTGTCCATCTGGTCATTTATGTCATGACGGCCCCTGGCTTTTTATATATTAGGACAGTGGTTGGCAAACTGTGGCTCGCGAGCCACATACAGCTCTTTGGCCCCTTGAGTGTGGCCACGAAGTTTCAATTGCACTGTACGTGCGTGCCCACATGTGGGATTTTGTGGAAGAGCCACACTCAAGGGGCCGCAGTTTGCCGACCACTGTATTAGGATATGATGCCTTGCCAACAGTCCATGAAATCAAAGTTTAGAAAGATCAGAGAGGGCTTCACAGCAAAGGCATCACTTATTTGGATCAGGAGCAATAGATAGGAAGGGAGGGGGGAAGATTTATGTATTCTTAGCTGCATTGTAGGGTACTTAATATGATAAAAAGCAAGAATTACATTGAAAGGAGGGGGGGGGGGGGGAATGAGAGAAAATACAGTATTTGGATTAGAGTGACAGTCCAAATAAGAAAGAAAGCTGTAACTACAGTAACCTCATGATCCCCAATCTTATACACTGTACACATACAAGAGTGCATATATATGGTTATAAATATACTAAAGGCCTGGTGCACAAAAATTTGTGCACTCGGGGGGGGGGCGGTCCCTCAGCCTGACCTGTGCCCTCTCGCAGTCTGGGACCCCTCAGGGGATGTCCACCTGCTGGCTTAGGCCCGCTCCCCAGGGGATCGGGCCTAAACTGGCAGTCAGACATCCCTCTGGCAGCCCAGGAGCCCTCGGAGGATGTCCACTTGCCAGCGGGGAGCAGGCCTAAGCTGCAGTCGGACATCCTTAGTGCTGCTGAGGAGGTGGGAGAGGCTCCC
>NW_005355115.1:1585487-1609062 GCF_000412655.1 Myotis brandtii
TGGCCAGCCTGGGTGAGGGGCTGAGGGCTGTTTTCAGGCTGCCCTCAGCCCCTTCAGGGTGAGGGTCCCCGCTGGGGTGCCTGGCCAGCCTGGGTGAGGGGCTGATGGCCATTTTCAGGCTGGCCACGGCCGCAGGATGGAAGCAGGTATCTGGGATTTATTTATCTTCTATAATTGAAACTTTGTAGTCTTGAGCAGAACTCAGGGCTGGCCAGGGCATGCAGGAAGCTTGGCTTCCTCCATTGCTGGGGGCAACCCAAGCCTCCTGCTTGCTCCAGCTCCGTGGCCGCTGCCATCTTAGTTGGGTTCATTTGCATATTTGCCCTTGATTGGCTGGTGGGCATGGCTGGTGGGTGTAGCGGAGGTACAGTCAATTTGCATGTTTCTCTTTTATTAGATTAGATGTATATGTTCATTCATTCAAGGAGACTTAGCTTTTAGTTTTAAGCTTCAGGACATAGAACTAACAAGAGTAAACCTATGTGCCATGATTATTAACAATGACAGCAAATTTTCTTTAAGCTGTAGTAAAGAAACTACAAATATCAGAAACATTGAGATGCAGGACACCAAAATACCACAAAATATTGGTATGGAAATTGAGGACAAAGACAATTTTATGTGAACACACACACACAAATATGTAGACACATACACAAAATGGAACCATTCTGATTTTGGTATGGATAATACAGAACTGAGGTAGATGCCACTACATTTTTTTTTTTCTGAGCCAGGGCAGGAATAAAACACATTTAAAGTTAATTTATAGAAAGACTCTAGGAAAAAAATCATTAAAGAGAGAAAATCTTTCAAAGGATCACAAAGATTTTTGTAATTGGCATTCCTAAAAGTGCTATCCCGTTTGTTTTTGTTTGTTCTACATAAGAAGACATCATTTGATTTCAATTTCCTCTAGAAAATGAAATTATAGTAGAGAGTAGTGAAAAGTATGGGGACTTGGGATTCAAACAGACTTGAGGTGTGGTCTGGCTTCTCTGCTCACCATCTGCCTGACCTTGGAGATGGTACGTACTCTGAAACGCAGTTTCCTCGCATGTAAAATAGAAAATCTAATTGCCCTATAGGGTCGTCGTGAAGATTGAATTTTCTTCCCGACCTTCTTTTCCTCTTTATTTTAAAATTTAAAAACTTGTTAAATGAACTGTATTTTTTAAAAGGGGGGGAATTGAGCTTAACATGACAAATGAAAATAAAATATTTTAAACATATGTTTTGAATTTGAGACACCTTACTCTCAAGGCAAAATAATTAAGGAAGGAAAAAGGTTTTAGACCCGGAATATTGTGAATTGCATCTGTTGCCTGAGGCTGCACGGGACCATGCTGCCTACAGATAACAGTGCCACCTGGTGGAATATTAATGCAAAAACTCAGAGTTTTCAAATCAGAAGGGTGATTTCTGCATTTATCTTTTCTTGCATATTACATGTGTTTGCCTTTTTAAAATCACGTTGTGTTTTTTCTTTTGCATTATCTATAATTATGGTTCAATTGTAGACATCTGATATTTTCTGTGACTCTATAGACCTACTTTAGCAGAGCATAACTTGTAACCTTTTTCTTTCCATGATCCCCGCGATCTTTAGCTGTGGAAGTTCAGTGTCAGCTGTTAGGGTACTTTGGCCCTAACGTTAGTGTTATAAACACTCACCAGGTAATGCCTGTCTTACTGCATTTTTGGAAACATCATGCAAAATACTGTCTATGTATGTCTTTTGAAGCTTGCAACTACTGAAAAGTGTAGTTACCATGATTTAGAATAGGTATCAATGTTATTTAAAGAAAAGAACTCCTAGAATGCATAATAATAAATGCATGCACAGTAGAACTAAGTTCCATTAACATACAAGCATATCATGCTTATTAATGTACTTATGCATTTTTTCCCTTCCATAATCTGTTCATTCTGAGCTCTCAAACCAGTGCGACTTGGTGGCTGGAGAAGTATTAGAAACTAACACTCCACACACCTATCTAATCTGCCAGGCTCCGAGGTTTCACACTTTTTTTAAAATTTAAACTTTCCACCAACGCTTTGAGGAAGGTGTTATTCACACTTTTTGCAAATAAGGAAACCAAGGCTCAGAAGAAGTAAGCGGCAGAGTCAGCATTGGAAGCCAGACCCCCCGTTGTGTCGCATGTTGCTAACACAACGTGCAGTTCATTCTCCTCTCATCTTCATAATTTTTGTAAACACCTCCATAAACCTCAAGTTGTTTATTTTCTTCCCACAATTCCATAGTTTCTCTTCTCTGCCCCCCACATCTCCCCACTCTGTGCCCAAATTCACGCCAAGACCAAAACAGAATTTAAGTATGTGTAGCTAAGTTGAGCGCACTGTCTGCAGACAGAAACATGTAAAGGAAACTCATCCGTAGTCTTAAGATCCCTTGCAGGACTTTCAGTGTGCCCGTCCCTGCTGTGGCATTGTCCCCTGCACCATGACAGTGTCACAACCCAGGAAGCGCACACAGCCAAGAACAATGAGTTTCCCATTTCATTATCCGGGTGGTGGGGCCAATCGCCTATTTAAACAAAATCCTTTGCCTTTTAAAAAGTCATTTGGTTCAACAATAAAAAGATATCTTTGAATCTTCTAAATCAACAAATTATCTTAGCTAATATTTGAGTTTACTCTGAAAAATACTTTGCTGGTCTTACACAAATATGCTTGCGTTTCATGTATGTTCCCTATATATAATGTCAAAAAAATATTTTTTGAAGTAAACACATGCTCACGATTTTTTTGTCACATAATAAACAAAATAGGAAGCTTAGGACTGGACTGCTTGGCCTCTTCTCTTCTTATCTCCTCCCAGTTCAAAATGCTTGCATCTCTTAGTAGCCAGAATTCTCTTACGTCTGCAGTGGGGCTCACCACATTCAAGCCTCAGAATGATCTTTGTCGTTTTAGCCTTTTTGCTAAAAGCAACTTAGTCTGCCCACCATAGCCACCCTGCTTCCTGTCATAACGCCCTTTCCTGCGCATTCAAAGGAACCTTGCCCTTGTTGTGCTGTGTTACTTTTGGGGGTTGGTGTTTGCCACACTTCCTACAGCAAGTCCGGCAGGTTTTAGGAACATTCACCATGTTTGCGAGAGTGCTATTGGCACGGGAAGCATAATGTCAAAATTTTAAAAAGCAGAATACAAAGTTGAACATGATTACAATGAAAATATATACATATGGATAAAAAAGGAGTATGAGAATGTTAACTTAATCATCTTTGGGTAGTAGAATTACCGTTGATTTTTAATTTCTTTTTCTATAATCTGAATGAACTACATCAATAATCAGAAAGAAATCTTCTTAATATAAAAATGTGTCTTTGATGCCACAGCAAGAACCCAAGAAGCTCAAAGTGACAACTGTGTACATATTTCAGGGTTAGAGTGTGTTTCTCGTGGACTAACTCAAGGGTGTTGGCCTTGGGCAATGCTCGTTAGAAAATGTAGAACCGAAGTGTGAAAGGACAGCTTTTGCACTTGCGTCTCCAACCCAGTACAATTCTCAGAGTGAAGTTGCATTTTCAAAGTCCATAGTCTTTTCCTATCTGTCCTCCATGGTTCACATTAACAATTTGCGTTATCCATGTTACATAGAGAAGTATAGCATATACAGAGTGATTACCCAGAAGATTACTGAGGTAGATTACTTTTGGTTTTATAATATGGAACCAAACTTCCCGGATGTCTTTGGAGAAAAAAAATCCCCAAACAGCAAAACCCTGAAACCCTTCAAATCACAAAATAAAATCTCCAGAGATGGAGAGATCCCCACATATGGAGAGAGCATGGTGGAGTCAAGTTGCCCATGGCAGAAAGAAAGCACATTCCCTTCAGGCAGAATGATGGAGATGCAAGTACTCAACCTAGTCCATGAGTATTTCTGCAGGATCCTTCCACACTCACACAGTGGGCCTCCATCGTGTGCCTGGATAGGAGGAGGCCCAGCTCACCTTTTCCTTCTCCTGGAAGTCAGCTGTCTGGACACCTCAGGCTTCGGGCATCTGCAAGTTGATCTGCTTGCAGTTGTTTTTTTCTTTATACTGGAGATTCTAGAGAAGTGACAGAGAGGTTTTAAGCCGGTCAGATTAGGAGGCTTTGGTCACTTGGAAGCACACAAGGAGAAGGGGAGGAACAGTTGGAGGGCATCTCTGAGTGTGGGGCCCTGGGGTGTGGTGTGTTGTCCCAGGCTGGGTAAGAAGACAGAGCGAGGGCAGAGCACCAGGGGCAGGCAGAGGAGGAAGCAAGGATCACCTTGCCTAAGGGCTTGAGGGCATATACTTCCTTCTGTTTTGAAAATCCAATGGCACATGCCACTGGACAAACATATAAGAGACATGCATGGAGAAAAGAGATGGTCACGTGAAGACAAGCAGAGATTCGAGAGATGCAGCCACAAGCCAAGGAGCGCTGGAGCCCCCAGAAGCTGGAAGAGGCCAGGATGGAGTCGCCCCTGGAGCCTTTGGAGTGAGTGTGACCTGCTGACACACTGATTTTGACTTCTGGCCTCTAGAACTCTGAGGAAATACATTTCTGTGGTGTTTTGTAGCTGTTTTTTATTTTTAAAAACGTGTTGTTTTTTGGTGCTCAATTTCTTTACTAAGTTTATTTAAATGATCTTGTCCCTTCCCATTCATGTCAGTGAAAAGGATTCCATCTGCCATTCCCCCCAAATTTAGTGTTCTCCCTTTTCCTGTTGTCTTTATTCATCTCCTCTGAGTAGTAAAACACCATAAATGACTCTTACCCAGGCTCCTCCAGGATTCTAGGACCTGTCCCAGATTGTATAATCCTAAATAGACAGCACTGAGGTGGGCCAACGGATGTTATAACAAGTCAAGCTCTGGATGGCTATTTACTATTTGAAAAGTAAGAAAGTGCAGTGAATTTTTGGGATTATATGCAAGTAAGCCTTCATGAAGAGATAGTATGGTGGGGTATAATGGCAGAGGCAGAATCATGAGGAATGAAATTCAGAGACTTGGAACAACTATGAAGTTTACGAAAACAAAGGCTATGCAATGACTGGGTAGGAATGGTGTCTGATGGAGCTCAGTGGGGAGAGTGCCAGGAGGGGTCTCTGGGAGGGGGCCACCTTCACGGAGACTGAAATGATCAGCTGAATCATCAGAGGTTAGGTGGCTTATAACAGTTCTCTCCTCGTGCTCATATCAAAATGTGGATGTCACATGGTGATGTGCCAATAGATCAATTGCTTCAATAAGCAAAACCAGTGACTCAAAATGGTTTTCTCTAAGCACCTCTCTTTGTATTGAATCCTGCTGGGGTTTGAATGGTTGTGGAATTGAACTTCTTTCTGTGATATGTGTCTGCTCACCCTCAATATCATCCAAGGGGCATAAAAGTCAGATCATGGCATTCAAGGCCACCTGCAGTCTAGCCAAGTATTCTCATCGTCTCTATTTTTTTTTTCCAGAATGGGCATACTCCATTCAATTGGATTTACTCTCAATTATGAATTCTCAACTCTGCATCATATTTTGCACCTTCACCTCCCTCCTCCACTTCACTTGTCCAGATCTCATCTACCACTTAACATACTCACTTTCCCTGCCTCTCCTCCAGCCCAAAGATCAATCCCCATTTATTTATCACTAAACATAATACTTCACATTGTCAATCAACTTTTCTTGTTGGAACATTATATCTTATACTTAAACAGATTTTAAGTCATGGGCTATGTCTTATAGACCTTTTATAATCTTTATATTTTCAGATTTTATAGTTTTAGATGGATTCAGAATGTTTGCTTGTTCTTCAAATAAGGCAACAGAAGATTTCATATTGTTATCTTAGGGATAAAGTTTAATAATAATAATAATAATAATAATAGCAATAGTAGTAATACAGTCATTCCCCCTTATCCACAGAAGATAATGTTTCAAGACCCCAGTGGATGCCTGAAATAGTAGATAGTACCAAACCCGATATATACCATGTGTTTTTTCCCTAGAAATACATACCTTTCACGTAAATTATGAAATACTTTATGTCTTCTCTTTGTCATATCCAAATTGCCAGCATCACTACTCTTGCATTTGGGAGCCATTAATAAGTAAAATAAGGGTTACTTAATTCAAGCACTGCAATGCCACCACCGTTGATCTTATAACCAAGACAGCTACTGAGTAATTGATGGGCAGTAGCATATACTAGCGGTTCTCAACCTGTGGGTCGCGACCCCTTTGGGGGTCGAACGACCCTTTCACAGGGGTCGCCTAAGACCATCGGAAAACACATATATAATTACATATTGTTTTTGTAATTAATCACTATGCTTTAATTATGTTCAATTTGTAACAATGAAAATACATCCTGTATATCAGATATTTACATGACGATTCATAACAGTAGCAAAATTACAGTTATGAAGTAGCAACGAAAATAATTTTATGGTTGGGGGTCACCACAACATGAGGAACTGTATTAAAGGGTCGCGGCATTAGGAAGGTTGAGAACCACTGGCATATACAGTAGTGGATACAGTGACAAAGGGATGATTAACCTCCTGGGTGGGACAGAGTGGGACAGTGTGAGATTCCATCATGCTCTTCAGAGAGACACACATTTAAAACTTATGAATTACTTATTTTTGGAATTTTCCATTTACTATTTTTAGACCATGGTTGACTTCGAGTAACTGAACCATGGAAAGCAAAACCGTGGAAAGCAAAACCGTGGATGAGAGGGGATTACTGTAGTTCCAATTGAGAGCCAGCTAGGCACTGCGATAAATAAGCTTCTTACCTACTCTATTCAAGTAAATCCTTCAATAATAGAAACTATTATTCTCATTTGACATAGAAGCCAACTGAGAACTATGAAGAAGACAGAAGGTGAGAAATAGATCTTCCCTGAAAAGTGAAAAATGAGTCTTCACCATTAGCCATTCATTCCTGTAGGTCAGCCTTTGCATTTTTTGAAATGAAAATATTACTGAATGGGTAAGTTATTAGCTTGTTGAGAGTAAGTAGCTCCTGAGAGGAGAGAAGCAGTGATGAGGGGAAGGGTGAGGTGAAGAGAAGAGGGCGGAAAAGCAAGTGGAGGTACTGGCACCGGAGAGAAACTTGCCCTTTAAAATAACTCACTAGTCTTTCCCCTCTCTGTAACTGTTTTCTTCCCCTTCAGAGGCCAAACATTCATGATGATTTTCCTGAAGCCCAGGCTAGAGGGTCATGTTTGAAGTCACAGGTTTACCAAGTGCAGCAGGGCCCAGTCAATCATTCCAGGACCTGGTGTAAGGTAGGGCCTCACTACCTCTTCCTGTCCTAGGAGCCTATGTTATGAGGATGTTCAGATTGGCTGGAATGAACTGATATTGAACTCAAATGACCACTTCTAGCAACAGTCAAGTATTTGAGCTCGGTAGGAAATTTAGACCTATAACTTTCCTCACCCGCTCACCTGGAAATGTTGAACAGATTCCAAGCCCTTTTCAAACAGCCATGTTTGACCTATCTTCTTTCCCCCTTCTTCATCATCAGCAAACCACAGATAAGAACAACTGTGAGGCGGGAGATCCACACAGAACAAGGCACATGGCTTGCTCCCAGTCTGAGGGGCTCTTGCTGGGCTCATCTTCTCTGGGAGCTAAGCCATACCCATGCTTTAAAGATCAAGCCATTCAGAGATACAGCTTCTGTTTGGAAATCATGACCACTGGGTCTTCAGTGTCCCAACAGTGCCATCAGGGGGTCACCAAATCTGAACAGAAATGCCATAAGATGGAGAACATCATGTTCATTAAAATTCTCTCCAGGGAGGACACTGGGTTTGTTCCAAAGAAGTTCTTGCAAAGTCTATTTGGGAAGGAAGGTGAGAAGACGCCTCCCATGGATTAAGTGTGAGTGGAATGTATCTGAAAAAGGCTCTGTGGGAGAAACTGGAAGAACTGATGGTTCCTCTCAAAGTGGGAGAAAGGAAGGGAGAGAGGAGGTGAGAGGAATTTGGGGTGGGGCTACTTGATATGACTGCTCCCTCTGACCCCCAAATCTCCATTAAAGCTATGAAATTATTTTGGGAGTGAGTAGATTTCTTTTTGCATAGAAACATAAAAAAATGGCATTTTGCTCCTGAATGATACATCGATGGACTCAGATTCAGAGACAATAATGAGGAAGGATTTTGTCAAACTGGGGATTTTAAGGCCTATTTCCTCAAGTGTGTAAGGATTGGGAGACCCTGGGAAAAGCCTGTGTTATAGGAAGTGATTTAAGATACCATTTTTAAAAATATATTTTTATTGATTTCAGAGAGGAAGGAAGAGGGAGAGAGAGAGATAGAAACATCAGTGATGGGAGAGAATCATTGATTGTCTGCCTCCTGGATGCCCCCCACTGGGGATCGAGCCCGCAACCAGGGCATGTGCCCTTGACCGGAATCGAACCTGGGACCCTTCAGTCCACAGGCCGACGCTCTATCCACCAAGCCAAACCAGCTAGGGCAAGATACCATTTTTAATGATACTGTTGATGGTCATCTCCAAGTGGCCAGGATGTTGCTGGGCTTAATGCAAATTCCTTGGCCTGGCTTGTTCAGCCTGATGGTTGTATTTCAGGGACTAGTGGGTTGGGTTTAACTATCACTTAATAACAGTAACCCAAGAAATTGTGCTCCCAGAGGAGGAAGTCTAAGACAGCTATTAACATGGGACATTCCTTGACCGTGGACTATAGATGTGATCCTTAAAATCTTTTGCTCAAGTACTCATTAAAAGAATTATTAGAAATCATGTAACCTTTGATATGTTTTAAAGGTTACATAATTATATGAAATCATTTAGTTTACACTCTTTCATGTCTGGCATCTTTCACTCAACATATTGTCTATGAGATTCATTTTGTTGTCTGTATCAGTAGCACATCTCAAAATAAATTTCAATAGATTAAGGTCATAAAGACTATGTTCTCTGACCTTAGTAAAATTAAGCTAAAAAATTAATAACAAAAGGGTAACTCGATAATCTTCAACTATTGAAAATTAACCAATACATTTCTAAATAACTCACAAACAAAGGGAAAAATAAGCAAAATGAGAAGTATTTTGAGCTGGATGAGAAAATAAAACATATCAAAACTTATGGGATGCAGATGAAGCTATACTTAGAGAAAATTAATAGTCTTAAAATACATATGTTGGAAAATAAGAAAAGCTGAACACCAATGATTATCTTGGGGAAGAAAAACAGCAAAGTAAAACCAAAGAGAGAAGAAAAATGAAATAATAAAGATAAGAGCAGGAATCAATGACATTGCAAAGAAATATACAATAGAGATTATTAATAACGCCAAAGATTCTCTAAAATAATAAGTACAAGTGGTAAATTCCTAACAAGACTCATCAAAATAAAAAGACGTACAAATCACTGATATTGGGTTTGAAAAAAGGAGCATTGCCTTAGTTCCTATAAGCATCACATGAACATATTATGAGGATATTATATTAACTGGCTTATTATGTCGGCTTCGGACTGTGAAGAGTTTTTACTTATCAACCCAAGCAAGTATTCAAGTTAATTTGCCAGTTATTTATTTTTTTCATTTAAATCAATAAACTGGCAGTTCAATTGCTAAACTGCTGTTTTGTTTTATTTTTAGTTTACTTAGAGTGACCCAGTTCTATAGTGTATGAAAAACCTTGTGCAAACTAACCAAATTGAGTCTTTATACATGCAAAGCAGAAGACCAGACATTGGCCTCAAAACTGTCCCAGACAATGGGCAGGTCTGCTCTAAGTCCCATTTGGATCCTTTCTGTTGAATTACTAATTTGTAAATTTCTTGAGTTGTATGTGCAGATAAGATCCCCTCTTATACACCTTTATATCCTGCATATAGTAGAATGAGTAGAATTTTGCCCAGTAGAGGCACCATATATACAAAAGCATAGAGGCAAGAAATGGCATAGTGTTCAGGGATGAGCACCTTTCCTGATTATAGAGAAGGTATTTGGGGGAGAGTTGAGGGGAGAAGCTGGTTGGACAAAGAGGCTGTGTCCCAACTGTGAACGCTCTTGGAACAGACATCTTCCTGTATAAGCTTGGGCTTTCTGGAGGTTTCCAAACATGGGTATGACAGCAGACTTGTAATCCCAAAAGCACAAAGCAGTCTTAGAACTTCTCAAACTAATGAATACATGTCTTATTTCCTTTCCTGGATTATAAGCAACAGACATATAGAGCCCTCAAAATATTTTTGATTGATAAATTGGTTGGTGAACTCTTCCTTTCACAAGTAAACAAGCCAACTTGCTTTATACAAAGTTCTGTGGAAGATCCACTTATCAGTTCTCTTCCTGCAGGAATTTATAATACAGTGAGGAGATGAGATTATGATTATACATATAATGTGGAAAGACACTAGACCAGGAATAAGAGGACATGAATTCTAGATACACCTCCTCCATTTTACTTGTTTATAAAACAAATATTTAATAGGCACCTATTATATGTCATGTCTGCTAGACTTTAGGTATACGGTGATGGGCAAATGGACATGGGCTTTGTTCTCATGAAACTTACATGTCCAGTGGAGGGCAAAGATATCAAATCATTATAAAAAGTCATTGAACAGCCTGGCCGGTTTGGCTCTGTAGATGGAGCATCGGCTTGCAGACTGAAGGGTCCCAGGTTCGATTCCGGTCAAAGGCATGTACCTTGGTTGCGGGCACATCCCCAGTAGGGAGTGTGCAGGAGGCAGCTGAATTGATGTTTCTCTCTTATCAGTGTTTCTAACTCTCTATCCCTCTCCCTTTCTCTGTGTAAAAAAATCAATAAAATATATTTTTTAAAAAGTCATTGAACAAATATGTATTGAGTATCTAATATGGGTCAGGTGCTTCAGACCATGATGAAAAAGCAGACAGAAATCTGTGCCCATTAGGGGTTTATATAGAAGTGGGAGAAGGCAGAATGTAAACTCTGGACATAATAAGTACTGAATGTGTATATATCTCATTAGAAGGTGATGGGTGTTAGGGGAAGAGTAACAAAAACTCAGGCAGGGTTTTCAGTAATGAGGAGGGGATAACAGGTAGGAGTTGAGATAGGTTGTCATATTAAACAAAACAGCAGAGTGGCGTCACTGAGAAGAGGAGGTATAAGAAAAAACTTAGAGGAGTCTAGGGAATTGACTATGCGGATATCCAGGGGAAATGTATTCTGAGCAGGGGGAACAGTCAATACAAAAATCCTAATATGGGAGCTTTCTGGAGTGTTCCAGGCATAGCAAGGAGGCCAGGTCATCTGAAGCCGGGGAAGCAAGGGGGAAAAAAACAGGCATAGAGGAAGCTGGTGTAGATTTTCTAGGGCCTTGTGGGTCATGGTAAGGAATTTGGCTTTTACTGAGAGAAATGGGGAGCCATTGCAGGGAGTTAAGCAGGAGTGGAATGACCTGACTTGCATTGTAACAGGATGACTAGTTTCATGTTACAGCCAGTAACTAAATCATGACGGGTGTGTCCTGAGAAGGGATAAAAGGGGACCAATTTGATAAAATGTCTGTGTGCTCTTGGGCCTTTAGTTTCACCAGCCCTGGTGCCCCACTAGGTCATCACCATGGTGAGGACTTCGTAGCAGGCTGTGGGCACATGCACAGGCTGTAGAAAATTATTCTTTGGTAACAATGCAGAATGGCATATAATCCAGTGCCTGATTATAGTTACCCACCGAAAGTGTTTTTGCAATTAAAGCACACATTCTTAAAAAGAACGATGTTGTGCTTGGCTGGTGTGGCTCAGTTGGTTGAGTGTCGTCCCATGCACCATTAAGTTGCAGGTTCCATTCCAGGGCACATGCCCCAGTTGCAGGCTTGATCCCTAGTAGGGGGTGTGCAGGAGGCAGCCAATCCATGTTTCTCTTTCATTGATGTTTCTGTCTCCTTCTCCCTTCCTCTCTCTGAAATCAATAAATACATTTTTTAAAAAAAGAACAATGTCATCGGGCCTGAGATTCACTCCTTTGGTGGGAGCATTGTTCTGTACACCAAAAGGTTGCTGGCTGGATCCCAGTTAGGATGTGTACTGGAGGCAACTCACATTGGTGTTTCTATCAGTCCCTCGCCCTCCCCCTCTCTCTAAAATCAATGAACATATCCTCAGGTGAGGATTAAAAAGAAAAAACAATATTACACAAAAGGGATGGAAATTGGTTCTTGGGGAACAAAAATCTTTCTCTATGTATAAAGCACAGATTACATACGTTACATAAACAGATATCTAGTATATTTGCAGTATTTTAAATTCATGGGGAAAACATCTAGAAAGGATTTTTGGGGGGGGTCAGGTGGGGGGCGATAAGGGTGTGATCATGAAAAAAAATTGGAAAATGCTGACTTAAAGGAAGGGTGAGAGCAGCAGGAAGGTCGCTGAGCTGGATGTTAGGAAGCTGCAGCTGAAATCAGCTCATTAGCTTTGTGCGGACTTGGACCACTCGCTTCCCCTTTCAAGGTTTCAGGCTCTTCTCAAATATGAAATAAAATGTGAGGCTGAACGGGCTCTTGGGTCTTCTCCAGTGCTAACAGTATGTGGAGGAATTGAGCTGGGGCTTCCATCAGTTACAAACACCTGGTTCTGGAACCGGTGGTAATTTATCAGGTATTTGGACCCATCAAACCTCAGTTTTCAATAAGATGAGGGACTAGTGTCAATGGTCTGCTTCTGGCATTTCTTCCCTTATCTATTCTTTGAGTTAGAATTCTATATTCTTTGTTAGAATTCCCAAAATCCATAATTCTAGTTCATTCCACAAGATTTCTGGATACAATATTGAAGCTAAGAGTACAATAGAGTTTTGTCACACTGTTCACCAAATGCTTTGAAACCTGTCAACTGGAGTTGCATTGCTTCTCAATTTTCACATGATTTCAAGATATTAAAGTCCTTTTACAGTTCATCTGGGTCATCACTTCAAAGGGAAAGATGCATGTGATGTGGTGATGAGAAGTAGGAATTAGCAGAACAGAGCTGCAGATTGAAAAACGAAGAGCCTGTATATGACATCTGCATAAGACATCTCCTAGGCAAATTTGCACACAGTTCTTTGCTGCTTATGCCAGACCTGGGCCAGTTGTGAGAAGTAAACCTTGAATAGTTTATTCTGTGACCATTAGGGTTTTAGTTTATCTTCCTGGCCTTCCTACTACTACTTAGTAGTCCCTTAATAACAGAGAACGTATCTTCTAACTCACCTGTTTAGTGCTCAGTTCAGTATCCTGTTTATAATAAAATCTTAGTGAATGTTTGCTGACTGTGATGATCACCCAGATTGAAGAGGAAAAAATAAAACCTGAAGCCATAAATCTTGGAGCCCCTTCTTTTTGGTGGTTGTACTGATGTGCCCGTAGACCAGAGCATTATCTTTTTTTCTTCTGCCACTTGATCACCTAGTGCTATTTCCAGATAAGAAATGCAAATAGAGTTTAGTACCCAACTGGAGTACACATAACTCATTTATCATTGGGTATCCATACTCAATTGTTTTGTTTTGAATTCGGCTGTAAATAGATATTACCGTTGTGAAGAACTGAATTGCAGGACCGTCTTGACTGTTGTCAACATTTGAGGGCAATTGGAAGAAGGAGCTTCTATTAGTGACAAGTAGTAAAATATTCAGAATTTTAATGTGGACGTGGAAGAAACTCAATTCAACCTCTAGTAGATCCAAAGAATTGAAATTACTGGCAATAAGGAAAACCCCAGAGTGTAGTTGAAGTGCCCTTAGGGATGAAAGAGTTAACTGAGTGTGTAAGCTTTATCTTGTGGCCAATGGACTTGTGCTTTGCTGAGTAAAGTCTCCGGTAAATGATTGTTAGAGACCTGTCATCGATAGTGGCTGCTAGTTTCTGTGTTTCAAAAGCCTGTTGACTCTTCTGCAAGGGAGTGCAGCATCCTCTATCTCTTTACCCACTTGGGTTCTACTCAGATCTGCTTGCAAAAGGATCCATGAGCTACGAAAACATGAATGATGAAGACTATAGCACCACTTATGACACCGTCCAAACAGAGACGGTGTATGAAGTTCCAGACCAGCCAGCAGAAAATGAAGGTCCCCTTTATCATAACATCCATGAAGACTTGAGCTCAGAAAACAATTTATATGCCACTGAGCTGGAAACCCATGACTATGAATCTGTATCAGCTTATGCTGTCGGGAGTGAGGAAAACAGCTTGGCTTTTTCCCAACCAGAAGAAGAAGGCTACTTCCCGTTTCTGGCGATATGTCCTCCGGCCCCGTATCCTCAACCAGGTGAGCCCCAGGAGGATGGGAACATCTCAATGGAAGAATTATACTCACCAATTCAGGACCAGGAGACGACCCCAGAAGAGCCACAGGAGAACAGACGCATGATGGAGGGGAACCTGCCTTCTCCTTCAAGCTTCACCGTCCAGACGCGCAGTGAATATTCCCTCACCGGCTATTCTGCTGCCAATGATTTAGAAGAAGACGAATCAGCTTCCACAAACCCCGAGATCTTCCTCTTTGTGAAGGTAAGGCTGCCTCTGACGGGCACACCTGCACTTGCAGGTGGCATAGTTGGTGCTTCATTTTGCTCTGAGTGACCAGGAAAGGATGCGTGGAGTCAGGGTCCTGGGATCTCACTATGTAGTCAAGAGGAAGGCTCATTAAATCCGTCATTCCAGGGTTCACCCGGGAAGGCTCAGAGTTGCAGGACTGGAATGTGAATGTAAAGCGAGTGTCTAATCATTGACTGCTGTATACGATGGGCAAAGCGATTTTTAAGGGTTGACGTATGAGTGAGCGGAAATTGCTGCTGAAATCACTACCTTGTGACAGACCTGAAGTACATTCTCCCAGCTGGTAAATTTCCTTCAGCAGCATGATTTTCAAAAACAAAACCAAGGCTTGTGAGAGAAAGTCAAATCCGCTGGCCGGTGCTGGAGTTTCATTCTTAACGTTTCTAAGGTTACAGGTGCTTCAGATAAATGGTCAATAAATGTTACCTCTGTCACTGAGCTT
This sequence comes from Myotis brandtii, assembly GCF_000412655.1. Lineage (NCBI taxonomy): Eukaryota > Metazoa > Chordata > Mammalia > Chiroptera > Vespertilionidae > Myotis > Myotis brandtii. The sequence goes on from NW_005355115.1 coordinate 1,600,509, forward strand.
GCCCTTTTGGTACCAATCTAACAAAAATACCTGATTAAATAAAACCATTGCTGTAGTAGTAAGACACCAATTATCAGTGTTAATGTTTAACGCTTATGATATTTAAGCAAAGAACTTTGGCAATCTTTGTATCAGACTGGTATGTGATAAAGATTATGGCTATGAATATTATAAAAAAACACTCCAGGAATTGATTAATTTAAATACGATGGAAAACATTTTTCACAACATTCACCCCCCCACAATATTCATATTTACATGTTTTTTACATGTGAAGGCAACATATTAGAAATATTACTGTATATTTTTAAATATATTTTTATTAATTTCAGAGAGGAAGGGAGAGGGAGAGAGAGAGAAACATCAATGATGAGAGAGAATCATTGATCGGCTGTTTTCTGCATGCCCCCTACAGGGATCAAGCCCGAAACCGCAACCCAGGCATGTGCCCTGACCAGGAATTGAACCGTGACCTCCTGGTTCATAGGTTGATGCTCAACCACCGAGCCACACTGGTCAGGCAATACTACTATTTTTTTGCTAATAAAAATGATTACTCTACGAACCTACAATTCTCCAGTTTACAATAATTTCTCTTCTTTCTGGTTTCCAAGAACTCCTCTGGTGAAACACACTTTATTTACTAATTGAATGCATTGTTATTTTCTACTCTGTACTTTCCCCTAGTGGTTTTGTGTGTAAATTGTATCTTCTTTATTCTACCACAAGGTCTTTTAAAAAAGTAACTAGCAGAGTGTTTGACTCATATTTAGGTACCCAACAAACCTTCTTGTATTATACGGAGCATTTGTGGGGGAAAGGGAAAGACAGGGAGGACTCTTGCTGGGGATAAGGACACGTATGTAATAACTTAATCAATAAAAAATTTTAAAAAAGAAAGCAATGGGGTTCTGGAGACAGACTCCCATGTGGCTGAATTTGGTGAAAAGAGGAGTGAGGCGAGTGCTGTGGGTATTCTGGGGGGCAGGGACCTTGGAGCCGGTGCCTTCCAGCCCCCATATCCACATCGCCGTTGCATCCATTTCCAAGAAAACCTCATTTTTAAACGTGAGGATGAGGCCTATTTGTTCTCAGGACAGAAACACCCATGCAATAGGCAATCATCCTCATCATTGTCTTGGTACCAAGACAATTTTTTGTAAGTTTGGCAAAGTGTTGATTTCACCACAAATTAGCCTGTCACTGGTGTTGAACCAAACAGAAGTTGAAGGAAAAAGAGGTGCTGGCATCTCCAACTGGTACCGACAACAGGAAAAACAGCAGGAGAGCAACGTGTGATTCCTAAATTATTTATGATCCATGGTACCATAAAGCACATATTGGATTTATTACTTTTTATGTTTATATTCTTTTAAAAGAATATGTTTCATTAATTATTTTTATTTCAGAGAGAAGAGGAGAGAGAGAGAAAGAGAGAGAGAGAGAGAGAGAGAGAGAGAGAGAGAGAGATATGATGATGAGAGAAAATCATAAAATCATTGGGCTGCCTCCTGCACATCCCCCACTGGGGATTAAGCCTGTAGCCAGGGCATGTGCCCTGACCGGGAATTGAACTGTGACCTCCTGGTTCATAGGTCAACACTTAACCGCTGAGCCACACCAGCTGGGCAGTTTACTTTTTTTAAAAAAATAGAATTATGTTAACTAATATGTTACAAAATGCACCATAGACCTCAGCTCCTATGTGTGGCCTCCTTTTTAAGGATATTCAGCAGAACTTGTAAGAAGAGGGGCAGTTAGAATCCCTGCTTCTATGCCCCTCATCCTCTCTGCAGATCTTTATTACATTGCATATAAACATAATATATGAAAATGTGTAAAACAGGCTGTTCTGCTTGCATGGGAGTGGAGAGTTTCCTCCTCTTCGCAAGACCGCAGCGCACGGGAGCAAAGAATTTTCAGTAACTACCAGAGGCTCGTCCTGAGTGTAACCTGCTCAGGCTCCTCTTCCTCCCAGCAACCCAGAGTGCGTGCAGAACCCCCAAATATGATGGGGCTCAGGTGTGTGAGCCACCTCCCTAGTGGAACTTGTTACTGTACAGTCCTGGGGTTTCTTCTCCTGGGCTGTGCTAGTGTAGACCGTGTGGGCTGTGTCTACACCTGTACTCATTTGTGTATGATGTTCCCACCGGTTCTGGCATCTCCAACTGATACTGGCGACAGGAAAAACAGCAGGAGAGCAATGTGTGATTCCTAAATTACACTGACCAGTCAGTGAAAATGTCACACAGGCTTGTAAGTCTAGGTACTGAGGGTCAGCCATTTCAGGGTGTTGGCCAAATACTTAATTAAAACATTTATTATATTCAGCAGATAGTTATCATGATTTATTTATTTATCTTGATTTATTCATTCAGCAGATAGTTATCATGCCAGGCCCTGGGTTTACAACCATGAAGAAAACAAGGTCCTAACTCCTATGCACTTCATGTTATAGTGGCAGAGACAACTGATGGATAAATAAATAAGTAAATATCTATACTAGGGACCCAGTTAACAAATTTGTGCACCTTGAAAGGAACTGTGGGCTGTGAGGCTGTGGTGGACACAGGGGCGGATCTTGACCCATCCTCCATGCCCCCGCCCGGCCCCTCCCGCCACAGCCCCTGTCCCCTGTCTGCTGGCAGCTCTGCTCCTGCTGTTGCCACTTGCATGCGCTGACGGCACCTGCTGCCAGCGCGGAGCTATTGGGGCTGAAGCTAGCAGCGAGTGTGAGCAGTGACTGCTGCCCTGATCACCCCTCAGGAGCAGAGGGAGGTGGAGAAGCTCTCAGGGGCAATCGGGGCCAGCAGCTGACATTCTCACCCTCTGACAGCACCGATCGCTTGGTGCCAGCGCCAGGCACCGGCGGTGGGTGCGAGTGGCAGCTCCAGTGCCGACAGTGGGTGTGAGCAGGGCCAGTGCCAGCAGCAGGTGCAAGCGTCTGGCAGGACCGCAGTGCATGGGAGCAAAGAATTTTCAGTAACTATCAGAGGTTCACCCTGATGACAGCAACCAGAGCCCTGACTTGGTCTGGTGCCCTCGCTCACCTGCTCCACCATCCTGCCGCAGCCAATGCCTGTCATGTTCCGCGCTCTGCTGCCTGCTGCCGATGCCTGCCATGTTCCGTGTGTGCCCTCTGGTGGTCAGCACACGTCATAGTGACTGGTTGTTCAGTTGTTCAGTTGTTTGATTGTTCTACTGTTTGGTCTATTTGCATATTAGAGTTTGATAGATAGATAGATAGATAGATAGATAGATAGATAGATAGATAGATGGATGTCCAATGGTAGCAGTGCCATAAAGAAGCATAAATCAGAATAATGAGTAGATTATTTTCCTATTGCTGCCTCAACAAACTACCACAAACTTACTGGCTTGAGACAACACAAATCAATCTCTTATAGTCCTGGAGGCCAGGAATCAAATTGAGTTTTATGGAGCTAAAATCAAGGAGTTGGCAGGGCTATGTTCTGGGAGCTCCAGGGGAGAATCTGCTCCTTTCCCTCCTTCCCTGCTGGGGCCTACCTCCTCCTCACTTGCCCACAGCACAGCATCTCCCCACCCCCTCCTGCTTCCATCTGACCTGACCCTCCTGGGACCCTCTCATAAGGAGCTGGTGATTAGTTTGGGCCCACCAGGATCATCCAGGGCAACCTTCCCATTTTAAGCGTCTTAATTTAATCACATCTGCAAAGTCCTTCTGCCACAAAAAGTAACATTCATGGATCCTGAGAATTAGGACATGGGTGAGTTTGGGAGTCTTCATTCATCTTTCCACAATGGGACTGAGTGCTGCTGTGTAAGGGAATAAGGAGCAGCGTGCCTGGACTGGGGCGAGGGAGGGAGGTGAGATGGCAGCAGATGAGGCTGGAGAGGTGGAGGTGGGCACACATCAGACAGTGAGGCTGGGAACTAGGAGGGCAGTCTTTCGTGGCAAACTAGGGAACTTGGATTTCATCCTGAAGAGTAATAGGATGTGTGGAGGAGGATATCATGAGCAAAGCAATGTGTAAGGTGATCGATAAGCCAATTAGAATTTCCATCTACCCTGTAGAGCGTGACCATACAGACATCCACCAAGCTTCCTTTCTAGATTAGCCCAGGTATGTTTAGATCTAAATGCATTGTGTATTAAAAAAAAAGTTCATTAAGTTATTTTTCATTCAACTGTCTGGATAGGGCCAAATAGATCTTTGGCTTCATACAGACAAATTTCTGGAAAAAAGTTAGCAAGTATGATATTGATTTATATATTGTGTGTTTGTATATCTAGTTACTTGTATTGGGGGGACATATGGATTCAACACAAAGTTTGGGTTGAGGTTGTGTCAATATAGTTTCCAATAAAAAAAGTTCGTGTGGCTGGCCTACCTGGATGGACTACTCGGAAGTTGCACATTTAGGTGTTTGGAAATAGCTGGAGCCCTGGAAGGGTCTTCCTGTTCCATGGTCGCTAGGAACACCTGCTCTAATGTCAGTCATAAGGACATGTGAACGCACATCCTTGGAACCATTTGTGAGCAGAAGCAAGTCTGAGCCTACTGCATGCGCCCCCTTGTCCTTTCTCGGAACCAAGGGAGTATACAAAAATGGAACAATGAGCAGGTTTGAACAAAGATTTCTATTCTTGTCACTTTTCTTTTTAATTAGGGTGCTGGGAACACCATCAAGTCCAAATTTTATTCAAAACTATTTTCTAGGTGCCCCTCTGAACTAGTGGGCTCTGTGAATCAGTACTATCAATCAGAGAAGCACCAGAATTGTAAAGCTATGACAAGAACAATGAAAACAGAGGAGTTCAGCAACTTGCCCAAGGCTGCCTGTGAATTGGGGCGAGCCAGGAATTTGGCCTCTCAACCCAAGGCACTTTTTTTTTTTTAAATATATTAGCATCCCTAGCCTTGGGTGCTAGATGCTTATGGATATGCAAAACTCTACACAAATTTTTTTGTGTGGAACATGATCTTAGGAGGGTCCATGAACTCTCAATGTTATCTATCTCTGTGATGTATCCCACTTGCCTACCTGGGTATTCATCATGTCTTCTGCGTACGTCCATGTTGGTTTCTCCTTAGGCCTCTCTCTTTAGTTTATAGACAGCTATCTTCTCCAGTGTCTCCACATGGTCCTTCACCTGTGTGTGTCTGTGTGCTCTTCTCCTCCTCTTATAAGGACACCAGTCATGTTGGATTAAGGCCCACCCTAATGATTTCCTTTAACTTAATCACCTTTTTAGAGATTCTGTCTCCAAATTCCGTCACATTCTGAAGTATAAGGGATTATGGTTCAACATATGAATATTGGGGAGACACAATTCAGCCCATAACACTGAAATGTTATAATTACCTTTTAATGCCCTTATCTCTCTCTCTAGCTATGAACTGTTGAAGGAGGGCCTGCCTTTTACCCATTCTCACATACTTGGTCCATGGCCACTTACACGAGGATTGAATAATGGAAGGAGGGAGTACATCTCCCAGGAGTCCTCAGGGCATTGAGGGAAGAGGAAGGCTTGGCCCAGTGGCCCGAAGCAGTAGGGAGAGTGGTGCTCCAAGTCCCCTATGTTAGTTTCATAGAGCTGCTGAAACAAATTGCCACACATTTTATGGCTAAAAAACAACAGGAATTTATTCTCTCACAGTTCTAGAAGCCAGAAGTCTGAAGTCAAGGTATTGGCAGAGTCACACTCCCTCTGACAGCTCTAAGGGAGACTTCCTTGCCCTTTCCAGCTTCTGATGGCTCCTGCCATTCCTTGGCTTGGGCTGCATCACTGCCTTCTCTACCTCCGTCACCACAAGGCCTTCCCTTCTGTGTCTCTGCGTTTTCCCTTCTCTTCCCTTATAAACACTTGCCAATGTATTTAGGACCCAACCCAATCCAGATGATTGCATCACAAGATCCTTAACTTAATTACATCTATAAAGACCCCCCCCCCCACACACACTTTTTTGTTATCCAAGTAAGGTCAGCTGTGCAGGTTCTGGTTGAACATGTCTTTGGGGAGGGAGGCTCTCATCAACCTATCGCAACCCTGAAGGTAGGACTGAGTTGAATTGATGGGAACCTCTGGACATGAGTAAGCACTCCTGGATCCATATTTCCCACCAAATGCAAGGGGTTATGTGAGAATTCAGCAGTGTTTGCATATTCTTCTTGTTAGTTCTCAGACATTCATGAGAATGCCTGGCATGTTCCTAGCACCATATCCTGAAGTTGGGCAGAGAGCCAATATTCTGAGAGCTTAGTTTGATTTGTTGAGCTGTGAAGGGATGTTCCAGTCAAAGGACTCAAGGATTTGCCCTGCAGTTGGTGTTAAACGGTGCAAGGAGCTGCCTGTGGTAACAATGTCATCACAGCTAATTCAATGTGTCCAGTTCCTGGGCCTGCTTTTGTGTTTCTGCATCCGTATAATTGACCAAATACTGTGCTGTCAATAGACACGGAAGGTAAACCAAGCCCAGTGACCTGCAGAAAGTGAGGGAAGGGAACATCAGCTGACTGGGTTGGGACTGCCAATCAAAACACTGGGGAAGGGGAACAGTGTGAGAATAGTGAAAGATATGATGTATCCTTTCTGGACTCCCATTTTTAAAGGTTAGGAAACCAGAATGTCAGCTTCTCAAGAAGGGGCCACATGTTGCTTATCTCTACAGCGCAGTGTCCTGGGTGTGCTGGGCTTGACACAGTGGGCTCTGTAAATGTTGGTCAAAGTGAACTGAACTCAGGTAATTTTCACCTGCCTACTGGAGTAAAGACCGGTATTGGGACAGAATTGCAAATCAAATAGTAACTCCCCTGTATTAAGCTTTTCCCATCGCCAACACCTTTGATCATCATATGCAAGGTCTTATGTCCTGTCCCTACCAACCCAAGAGCCTCTCTGGTCCCATCTCCCACCCCTTCTTCCCTCACTCATTATGCCCCAGGAATGCTGAGCTCCCCACAGATGAGATTCTGTTCTGCCTCATCTGGCTTTGCCCATGGCGATCCCTCTGCCTGCAGCATCTCCTCCCCTTCGGCATCAGACCAACTCCTTTTCTTTCTGGACTTACGTTCCCTGGGAAGCCGTCTCTGAACCTCCAGGTTGTTGCTACCTCAGTGCTTCCTTCCAGCTTAGGGCTTCTCACCTAACATTGCCATCATCTGGGGGAGGGTGTATCACCACTTGTTCCTCTCTAGAGTGAAAGCGCCGTAACGGAAGTGTTCTTCAGCTGCATCTTACCTACCTGTGCATGTACACCCACCCTAGCACAGAGCCTGGCCCATAGTCGGGGCTTGCACATATTGTCGAATTCAATTAAACTGATCTGGTAATGGGAAGAGAAGTTCTTTTTTGAAGGGAAAGCTTATTAGTGTTCTCTGGGGAATTTGGTCAGTGTTCAAGTAAAGGCCACTGTGTCCCTGTTTTCACTGATATTTGCTTTTGAGGTGGGATTGAGTAGATGGTGCGTCCTGATACAAGCCAACTGGTGAGGTAGGGGAAAAAGAGAAGGGAAGGGGGGATTCATATTTCCTGAATGTTTACTTTGAATCGTGCTCTGTGTTAGGTCACCTGCTTTATTGACATTATCTCTGTAATAGGGCTTAAGAGCTAGGTCCCCATCTGGATTCTGGCACTGACTTGCCATGAAACATTGGGGATGTCATTTACGCTCTCTGGACATTAAATTTCTCACTTGTAATGAATAAAAACAAACAGTTTGAATGAGCTAAACCCAAGAGCCCCTGGGTTCTAACCTGCTATGTATGAAAGCTTTTCTCCCCTATAGTAAAACAGTTTCCCTCCCATGAAGAAACCCACCCTCACATCTTAATTTTATATTCTTCTCATGTCCTCTGAAGTATATAGTGAACATACTATTAGGCAGCTCTGTGATTTTTAAAATAGGGAAGGAGGAGATTGTGAGTAACAAAGACAGAGATACTCTCACATAGAAACAGGATTGAGACTCAGATCATATTGTCAAGAAACAGGTTTGGGAGCCCAACTGTCTTTTCTCCCCACATTTAACGCGTTAATTGTTTGCGTGGTTCAAAATTCGGAAGGTACAGAAGCTAGAGTTTCTCTCCCAGCATATTCCTTCAGTCACCCCATCTCCATTTTCTGAGTCAATTCATTCTAGAATTTTTATTAAGTGTCCTTTTATGCCCAGTCCAGCAAATGTGTGTATGTTCATATATTTGAAATTATCTTTTTCTTTCCCTTTATTTACTAGTAATACAGATGGTCTTATACCGTATATCCTATTATGTATCTTGCTTTTCAGGGGGATCCATTTTATTGAGACATAATTTACATATATTAAAATTCAGCAATTTTAAATATAAATGTCAATGAGTTTTGAACAAATGTATACAGTTGTGTCCCAACCATCACAATCATAGCATAGAATAAATATGTCCATCACTTCAAAAAGTTCCCTCTTGACCTATCTCCATGCATCTTCCTCCAGCCACCCCTTGACTCCTGGCAATGACAGAGATTTTTAAAAATTTATCTTTATTGTTGAAGGTATTACAGATGTCCCCCATTTTCCCCCCATTGAAACCC
>NW_005355115.1:1609182-1630186 GCF_000412655.1 Myotis brandtii
TGCCCCCCAACCAGGCCTTCACTGCACTATTGTCTGTGTCCATGGGTTATGCATATATGCATACCAGTTCTTTGGTTAATCTCTTCCCACCCTCCAGCTTTTTTTTTAAATCACTCTAGTTTTACCTGTTTAAAAGTATCATATAAATGGAATTAAACTCTGTTTAATCTTTTGTGTGTGGTTTCTTTCACTTTAGCTGTATGCTTTTTAACTCATCCATGTTAGTACATATATAATTAGTTGGTTTCTTTTTATTACTGGGTAGTATTTCATTGTATGATTATAACACCATTTGTTCATGCATGGACAATTGATGGACACTTGGGTTCGTTCCCAGTTTGAGATTATTATTAATAAAGCAGCTATAAACATTCACATATAAACTTTTGTGTTGATTCTGTTTTCATTTATCTTGGGCAAATACTTAGGAGTGGAATTACTGGGTTATATGGTCAAGGCATGCTTAACCTTTTTTTTAAAAACTTTCAAATTATTTTCAGAATTTGTATGAGACTTCTAGCTGTTCCTTTCTAGTACTTGGTATTGTCAGTCTTTAAGTTTTAGGCATACTGGTAAATGTACAATGGTATTCCATTGCAGCTTTAATTTACATTTTTTCTAATGACTAATGATGTTATGCATGTACTTACTATGCATCGTTAAGTGTTCTTTGATGAAATATCTGTTTAAATATTTTGCTTATTATTATTTTAGCATTAAGTCATTGAATTTTAAGAGTCTTTATGTACACAAGATAATGTTTATCAGACAAGTGTTTCTCAAATAGTTTACACGTCTGTGGCTTCATTTTTCATTTCATAAGTGTCTTTTGAAGACACAAGTTTTTTATTTTGATGGAGTCCATTTATCAATTTTTCCCCCTATGGTTTGTGTTTTTTGTGCTCTATCTAAGGAATGTTTGTCCAACCCAAGGTGACAAGGATTTTTCTCCTATATTTTCTTCTAGCAGTTTTATAGATTTAAGTTTTATATTTAGTTCCTTGAGCCATTTTAAGTTAATTCCCCATAGGTTCTCTCTCTCTCTCTCTCTCTCTCTCTCTCTCTCTCTCTCTTTTTCTCTCTCTCTCTCTCTCTCCAGCTCCATTCTCTCTGGTTGTTAGATCCTCAGTGTCTTGCTGCCTTGACCTTCCCAAACTCCAAACTTTTTCTCCTCAACTCAGAGAGACTGCCAACCTGTATTTGGGTCCTGTTCTATCTGCCCCAGTGTCTGAAAATCATCATTTCATATAGTTTCTCTGCCTAACTAGTTGTTTAAGGTAATGTTCTAGTTGATAAGAATAAATCTGGTTCCTTTTTCTCCATCTGGCCAGCAGTGGAAGTTGTCCTAATTGGTTTTAATATCCCCATTCCTCTTGAGTTGCTTCTCCTTTCTTCCCAAATATTGGCCCCTTGAATTCAAGTTTGAATTACAGTTTGGAATATAGTCATGAAGCTCAACTGAACTAAAATCTAATGTTAATGACATTAAAGTGATTTTTGTGGGGAAAATATTTGGCCTTTAGGCAAAGGTTGCTTGCTGACCCTCCTCATTTCTATTATCTTTTAAGAGTATATTGTCTTTTGCAATGTCTTTATATGTACTTTAAGTTCTCAGCAATGAGGAGACAGGAAAATAGATGTCCTAGCTAATCATTCACCAATACAAGCCAAAATATCATTCCATCTTCTCTTCTTTTAAGTTCTTACCATTCAAGCCTCTGGTGATTCTATGAGTTACCTTGGAAAACTCTAGGAAAAGTGGACTTACTACTACCAAAAGGAATCCCATTTTCAAGCTACTTGCTCATGTTGTTGTCATGTGCTAATGAGTGGGATCCAACTTCTGATGACCCTATAAATGAGTCATGTCCACATGTCCTGTCTTCAACAGCCCTGCTTAGCTCCTGTAGACTCATACCTATGACTTCTTTTATGGGACTAATCTATCTCATATTTGGTCTTCCTCTTTTCCTGCTGCCGTTTATTTTTTACAACATTATTGTCTTTTCCAAAGAACCCTGCCTTCTCATGATGTGCCCAAAGTAAGACAGCTTCAGTTTTGTCATTTTGGCAATATTTCAGGCTTAATTTGCTCCAGGACCCACTTGTTCATTTTTTCTGGTGGTCCAGGATATCTTTAGAGATCTCCTCCAACACTATATTCCAAATGAATAATTTTTTTCCCATCGTCCTTCTTCACTATCCAGTTTTCACATCCATACAGAGTAATTGGGAGTACAAGGGTGTGGATGATCTTAACCGTGGTCTCTAATGACACAACTTTGGTCTTGGTGAGCTTTCCTAATTCATCCTTTGCTGCTCTTCTCATTCTCAGCCTTCTCTTTATTCCTTGGTTGCCTCCATTATAAATTGATACCTTCTGATACTCAGGCCCAAAGTGTCCAGAATGAATTTGTGTATGAATTGTACCACGTGCATAGGAAAATGCTCTGGTGGGCAGCTCTGCTCCCAGATAACACTCCTTTCCAAATATGAGGTGACTTTCCATGGGAAAGGAGTATGAACTTTGCCCTGAAACCAAGGGTTTTGTACAGTTTATAATATTAGGAACCTGGGCTTTAAGCCATGCCCCAGGTTCTTAATGCTTTCTGAACAGAGCCTTCCACATCCTTCATGAGCCTGTGGGTCAGTAGAAATGCCAGACCTGTCAGAAGCCGTCAGCCTTGCATGAATGCCCAGGCTTGGTGCACAACTGTAACCTGGCAACAGTCAAAATAAATAAGGGAATTCAATGTTTAGGAAAGCACTAATGTTCTGAGGTTTCAATGATAACAATTGCACGGTAAATATATGAGGTGTAATGAGTAATTGACATGAGTGCCTTTTGTTAACTGGACCACAACTGCAGGTTGGTTTTTTTCCCTCTACAGAGATATTTGTGTTCACTTCTGTGGTGGCAAAAAAAGAAAGAACTTGGTGGCTAGTCTTTTTCTATTTACAGCAGCAACCCTCTGCAAACTGGCTTGATTCTTCTAGAACTATGCTGTTCAAAATGATAGCCATTAGCCGAAAGTGGCTATTTAAATGTAAATTAATTTAAATGAAAAAAAGATTGAAAATTCCATTTCTCAGTCATGCTAGTCCCATTTCATATGCTCAACAGACTCGTGTGGCTAATGGCTCCTGTATGGAAAGTGCCGGTATGGAGTATTTTTATCATCACAGAAGGTTGTAGAGGACAGTGCTATTGTAGGGCAGCCTGGGTTCAGACCTGGCATGAAGACCAATGAGCTGTGTGGTCATGGGCCCCTCTGCACCTTCACTCCCTTGTCTATAAATAAGAGGTCTGGTGATTGGGTTAGTGAGACAGAGGAATGTTCTTGCCCACAAAATAGACAAACTACCAGTGAAAATCATTCACATCTATAAATAGTACCTGTACTCCAAATTTCTATGAGCCAGTTGGTTGAAGATGGCACCTGTTTAGGCACAGCTCTACTATGAGTAATCAGTCTTTGAAAAGCTCAATAAAGCTGTCACTGTCCATTGGCCAAGCCCAGGTCGATGGAGAGTCTCGTGGTGGCGTGTTATCTACCAAAGCTGCAGTAACTTCAAGGACTGAAGATACTGCCCCTCCAGCCGCCAGGGCTAAGTGTAGCAGTAAGCCTGGAACCCAGACCCAGAGATCAGGATCCTTCTCAAACAAACAACTGCCAAGCGAAAGCAGGGCCGGTTATCTGGTCGGGGGAGGAGGTTGTTACTGAGAAAACACAAGGGTAAAGGTTGAACAATTGTGAGTGTGGTGAGTTCTCATTCCATAATAAACATTTTATAGATACAAGAGTGAACTCAGGTCAATTGCCTGTCCCTTCCTATGTATTGCTTTGGTCCATTTCAAATCAGCAGGTTGAAGAATCTTTATTGAGCCTGCACTCTGCACTTCACGTGCACGTGCCGTGAGAGATAGAAATCGGTCTAAGAAGGGCCCTTCCTGTGAGACGCTGGCCAGGTAGCTCAGGGGGAAGCTGAACACCACGAAGCATTTACAAATGAATGCAAGAGTTGTGGTAGAATCGAGTTCCAGAAGATATGATTCACAGTACTGAATAAGCACTGAGGACATTCAGAGACAGACGAGGACTGGATTTATCAAGGAAGGCTTCGTGGAAGAGGCAGGCTTTACAATCTGAAGGAAATGTAGGAACCAGGGTGGCGGGTAGGATCAAGGAGAAAATTCCAGGCCTCAGGAATTAAATTGTCCTCATACCTGTGTCACCTTGGGAGGCAGTTTAGCCTAGTGGTTTAAAGCTGAAACCCTGGAGCTACACTGTGTGATTCAAATTGTGGTCCTGTCACTTATCAGCTCTGCAATCTTGACCAATTCACCTAGCATCTCACTGGATCATTATGAGGATAAAATAAGCTCATTTATGTAAAAGTCTTAGGTACAAAATTAGTGCCACTCCAATCTCTTTTTCCCAGGATTATTTTCACTTATAGTACTTAGATTGACTGCTCTTCTTTTTTTTTCTTTTTAAAAAAAGTATTTTTATTGATTTCAGAGAGGAAAGGAGAGGGAGAGAGAGATAGAGACATCAATGATGAGGGAGAATCATTGATCGGCTGCCTCCTGCGTGCCTCCTATGAGGGTCAAGCCCACAACACGGGTACGTGCCCTGACCGGGAATTGAACCATGACCTCCTGGTTCATAGGTCGACACCCAGCCATTGAGTCACACTGGCCAGGCACAGCTCTTCTTTTTAATAGAAGTCTCAATAATTTGCATTTCCTTGATCTTTTCATGATTTACTTGGTTTGGTTTTCCTGATTTTGACTCTTTTGTGATTGGTGAATATACCTTATTTAGGTCAAACCAACACACAGAAGAATGCTTCAGTTGGTCTCATCAAAATACTCATGCCCTCAGAGCCCTGGACAGGATCCATTCAATTACCAAATTGTGGGTCTTAATGTGCTTTCCAGGGCCGCACCTGAATTACACCAGAGAGACCATCTGGTTTACGAAGACTTCTCCGCTGTGTCAGTGTCCTTCCAAACTCTGAGGGCAAAGACTGGGCCCTGCTGCCCAGCCAGCATTTGAACAGTGTGTGACACGTCCTGGTTGGTCCATGACTCCCGAACAAAACTGACTTCCCTTTGTAAAATGGGCTAGTGATGCTTAACTCCTACTAGCTTCTATAAGGTAACCTAATTCAATTCCATTTAATTCAACTGACATTTAGCAAGTGTCCCCTCTGTGCCTGGCTTGGTGCCAAGTGTCTGGGGTCCAGTGGTGAACAAGGCAGAAAAAGTCATGGAGCTAATGTGACCACGGTATCATTTCTTTGGGCTTCCTAAGGGACTATGGGAAATGTAGGGGAACCTCGTGAAACATTGCATTGTCCTTACTCTCAGGACACAGTGCAAGGAACACTGAATTCAGCCTGAGTGGTGACTGGCCAGAAGAGTTTCCATTCCCAGACGTGAGTGGGCTGCCCTGGAACGATGCTGAAGAGTGTGTGGAGCAGGATGTATGATGAGGTCACTGGTTTGCCCAGAGTCTCAAACAATGGTTTTACAGCTTGAGATGAGGGAGGAAGAGAACTTCCAAGCCTCACCTTTAGGGGGGACTCCTGTTCATTCCTTATTATGACATCACCAAAGCATTTATAAAGTTTTCTGTGAATTTTTAACTCCCCTGCATGAGTTAGAAGAGGTTTGGCTACTTGTTACAGGAACCCTGACAATGGCTTTAGAAGCAGGGTTTGATTTTCAATTTAGTGAGAGTTCCAGAGCATGACTGTCGAGGGTGAGGTCAGCTGACTCCATGGTGAGGCCGGCGGCAGCCCCTTCTTACCTCTCACTCTCACGCTCACAGGTGGGTCACACTGTAGAACAGGCCGCACCACCTCCTCCTCCAAGGTAGAGGCTTGCTCCTGACACCCGGGCAAAGAAGATGCTTCAAAATGAAACAAAACAAGAAGAGTGCACAGAGAGGGCTCAAAGCCAAGCACTGCCCCCTTTGTAGTTTGATGACCTTGGGCAAGTTACTTCACCTCTCTGTGCCTAGGCTTCACCATCTCCAAGAATTGTGGTAATACACATAACCTAAGATTTAACCTCTTAGCCATTTTTAAGTTAATATCATTCAGTGGCATTAAATCCATTCACCTTGTTGTGCTACATCACCACCATATACCCACAGAACTCTTATCATCTTGCAAAACTGAAACTCTATACCTATTAAGCAATAACTTTTTATTTCCCCTCCTTCCAGGCCCTGGAAATCACCATTCTACTTTCTGTCTCTGTGATTCACCATTCTACTTTCTGTTTCTTTCACTATTCTAGGCACAGCACATGAATAGAATCATGCAGCAAGTCCCACCATTCTTAAGTGAGGATAGCAATATATTGTTTGTAAGGTGATTGTGAGGATCCCAACTTCACACAGAAAGCATTTCACCCACACCTAGCACAGAGGAGGCTGTCTATAAAGGGTGGCTGGATTTTAAATGTTAACGATGCTGTGCTAGATAGTTATGGGAGACACAAAGGTGAGCCCATCCTTTCAAGGACCTTCAGCTCAGTAGGAAAGGTATCATAGTTACAATACTGAAGTCAAAAAGTGAAAGTTTTCAAAAGGAAAGTACTGAGAACGTTCTTTGTGAATTTAGAAGATGTTATTAGCTAAGAAGATCAGAGAAAACTTCATAGCAAAGGAAGCATTTCCTTGAAGGATTTGGTCCCATAGAAATGGCCACAGGGACACTTTGCGAAGAGGGATTGCATGTGTAAGGACATTGTATCAATCAGCTTGGGCTTCATAACAAAAATACCACAGACAGGAGGGCTTAGCACCCACATTTATGTCCTTCCAGTCTGGAGACTAGAACTCAAAGGTACCAGAAAAGTAGGTCTGGTGACAGTTCTCTTCTTGGTTGTGGATGGTGGTCCTCTCAACTGTGTCCTCACAGGGAACAGAGAGAGTGAGCACTTTGGTGTCATTTCTCATAAGAACATTAATCCTATAGGATCAGGGTTCCATCCTTATAACCTCACTTAACCTTACTTACTTCCTAGGAGGCCCTATCTCTACATACAGCTATACTGGGACTTAGGGCTTCGACGTTTGAATTTTGGGAGGATGCAAGCATTCAGTCCATAACAGGCATGGAGGATGGAATAAACCTTTGTAGGGAACACTCAATAATATAATTTGATGGACCATAAAGGGGCTGAAGGTGGAGACATGGGAGAAGCAAAATTACCCCTGAGGATTGGCTAGGACGGCAAAAGGCCTTCCGTAGTAGCCGGGACCTTTAGGAGTGCAATGTGTCTGCAGCAGGGTGTGTCCGGGGGTTAAACTAGGAAGCTGCAAGGCTAGAACTGTGCTTTGGGAGAATGAGCTTGGCAGTGGTGGGTTTCACAGCCACTATCTTGGAGCAGAGAAGTGAGAGCACTGGCATGTTGAGTCCCCCAACCAGACCTTTCTAGTGGCTTTCCTGAAGGCCAGCTGTCCCTGTTTAACTGGTAAGGACCAAACTCGGGCTCTGGGGCAAGGACCCTGGGATGCCCTTGTGAAAAACCAATATGAGAGGCATTGTCCCCTGGCCCACCTCAAACCAAGACTTCCCAAGCATCAATCAATCCCAAAGCAAACTGTCCCCTTGATCTCAGCAAAAGGTTTTGAATGGGAACTATTGAGGCATTCACCAACCAAAGTAATTTGGGAGGTTTCTTGCTGACTGCTGAGTACACAGCACAAGAACTGATCTTGCATTTCGAGAAGGAGGTATCTAGTTGTCAGAGAGCTTGTAAATCATCAAATCTCAATTAGAGAGCTCCTCAGGGCACAATTACAGAATGGAATGCCTCACCCGGGATAAAGTTCTTGGCCTCCTGAGGCAATAGTCCCAGCAGCCACTGCAGACAACTAAAAATAGCCACAGTATAAAACCCCAGCGCCCTGGCCCTGGAGAACAGAGTTCGCTGAGACCGTGATAAAGCGTTGCCTGGTGTTTCTTAACACATCACCAGGCAGGAAGTGTTCTCTGACATCGCTAACCCGACTTCAACAATCCAAGTAGACTTACTGGGTGGGAAGGAAGACCCCTTTGTAATTAGGACTCAGAGATTATCTAGTGGAACTCCTCCGTTTACAGACTAGAAAAGAGAGATCCTGCCTTACTCAGCACTCTACCACTCTTCCATCTATTACTTTCACCCTTTTATTCATTCAGCAAATATTGATTGAACGAGGCTTGATTCCTCCCTTCATTCAGTGTCTCTGCTCAGATTTCACCTCCTCACCATCTACCACAGCATCTCTTCATTGCTGTTTCTCTATCCTCTTATTTTCTTTATCCCCTGGGTGTTGCACTGTATTTGAAGATTGCCCGTCTGCCCTATTAGAAGGTGGGCCAGGTCCAGGGGGGAGGGCTTTGCCTGCTTGGGGTCTGGCACTGGAATGGTTGTACCGAGAGTGCATTGTATGCCTGGCCTGGCCCTACCCTCTGTGTTCTCTGTAACTCCTATTGGCTGGATATTTTTACTTCTAGGTTTGGCCCTGCTTCTTGCTATGTCTCTCATATTCTCTCTCTCTCTCTCTCTCTCTCTCTCTCTCTCTCTCTCTCTCAATCTCTCTCGCTCTCTCGCTCTTGCTCTCGCTCTTGCTCTTGCTCTATCATCTCTATCTCTATCTCTACCTCTACCTCTACCTCTATCTCTATCTCTATCTCTATCTCTATCTCTATCTCTATCTCTATCTCTATCTCTATCTCTATCTCTCTCCATGCTGAAAGATTTTCTTTATTTTCTCGCTCTTCCATGAAATTTTTTATTTTGGAAAGTTACATTCTAATTCCTAATAACTCTTATTCTCTAATTATTATTCCTTTTTCAAAGGGGACAAAGAGGGAATGCTACCTGATGAAGGCAGAGAGACAGAGGAGGCCAATCAGCCATCCTCACTTCAGGGAGACAGGAAGGGCGTGGGTCTCCAAATGCCAGAAGGAGGAAGAATCCACCTCAGCCCAGCCACAATCAGATGGCTTCCTTTGGAGCCTGGAGGTAACCACCACCTCCAGCTGTGGGGGGAGTTAGCTCTGTCCAGCACAGTTGTTCTAAGAGACACTTGCAGTGAGTCCCTCCACTAGAACCCCCCATGACATCTCCTGCCTACCAGGGACTGACCAATTTCAAGCGCACAGCTTCTCTGGGGTCCTGGAAGCCCCCTTGGGATTTATTCTGGGCTACAGTTTTCTCTATCTTTACTTAGGGAGGCTTGTATATATATTTTCTTCATTCTTCATTTTGGTTATCTTTACACTGCTTTGAGCTGTTCACAGATACAAGTTGAAGGATTCTTCTACCATTAGTCAATGTGCTCCCAGCTGCCTTCTCTCTTCCAGATGTTTGTCTAAACCCCTTGTCCATTGGTGACCTTGTCTCTTTCTTTATTCTTGTGAGATTATTCCTTTTCATACGTCTACACTCTTATTTCAGGAGGATCTGTGGGTAGAAACCTGTCAATAATATTTTATGCACAAAAGGTTCTAAATAGAGTTTGGGAACTACTAAATTTAAAAGTGTTTAAACAGGGTTCTTTATCCAGGACATCTAGGCACTTTTAATTTGCAAATATGTACTGCAAATCTCTAAGAGAGGGTGTGGATGGAGCATTTCCCAGTTATTTGACCACAAGGTATTTTTTTTTCTTCAGGGAAATCTCATGTCATATCAGTGTTTCAAATACCCTGTAGAAAATACTGGATTAATTTACTGGTATCATGCTAGCCCTGAGGCTAAAATACACTAGACATTCATGTTTGCTGAATGCATGTGCAAAAAGAGGCTGAATGGATGAGTTCTAAATACCACCCCCCCCACCCAAGTCCCAGATTTACTTGGTGTCCTTGAAGCCTAAGCTCAGACAGTGAGCACAGTGGAAAGAACACCCAGGATGAATGTTCAGCATAGCCACTGGGTGCCGTCAGCCCCAGCTCCCAGAGCTGGGATATGGGAATGCTATCTGCTCTTCTGACTTTGTAAGGCAGTTATGAGTGACAAAAGATGAAATATATGAGACAGTATTTATAAAATGCAAAACATTAAACAAGTACAAGGACTTGTGAAATTGTTACCAGGTTATAGCAGTTAGAACATGAAAGGGAACAACATCTGAGCATTCTTTGAGCATATCATATGGCTGGTTACCTCATCATCCTGCATTTAGAGATGTCCTGAGCCACAGTCACAGGGAGGAATACTTAGAAAAAAAGGAGAGACACCCTAATCATTCATATAGCTTGCTCCTAGAACTAAATCAGGACTTTGTCCTCACTTTGCAAGTGGAGGCCCTGAGGCAGAAAAACAGAGATTCAGAGATCTTTAGGTCTGGAGAGGATCATGAATGTCATCTGATCCAACTTGACTGTTTTAAATGTATAGAACAGTGATTCCCAAAGTGGGCGGTAGCAGCGATCCAGGGGGGCGCTGCAGTGATCCAGGGGGGCGGTGATGGCCACAGGTGCATTTGTTTTAACTTTTTTGTATTACCTTTCTATTCTGAGTTCAATAAATAGTTTCATAATTTCAAACTTCAATGTTTCTAATTTACACCTTTCTTTACTATATTTTATGAAAAAGGTAGAAACATTAATACATATATCTTTCTGTTTAATTGCTATTAAAATTTTTAAAAAATTAATTTCCAGGGGCGCTGAGTAATATTTTTTCTGGAAAGGGGGCAGTAGGCCAAATAAGTTTGGGAACCACTGGTATAGAAACTATGGCCCACAGAGGTTCAGAAATTGGCCCCCTGTCACACTGAGACAATAGTAGAGGCAGAGCCAGCAAGCTGGTCTCCAAGTTTAAAATAGCATTTGCAGAGCCTCTGGGTGCAGGTTGGCCACTACCCAGGGCCTGGACACCCAGTGGAAGCATGGTTTTTCCCTTGGAGGAACTCACAAGTGCTCTGAGGAGAGAGTAATAGCAAACGCTAGAGGAGAGCATCATGAGTGATATCATATATGATAATTAAAGACTGGGTTGTTCGGGCAGGTATTCTAGGATTTTCGGATAAAGGCTGTTACTGATGGCTGAGCTAGAACACTTTTGTAGTTGGTATTTTCCATTTTCATAAATTCTACCCCTTCACCTCAAAGATTTCTTAATAGGAGATTATATATTTTATATATTTGCATATACACATAGTTATATACTTCTATTTTATACACATATATAAATCTCTATATAAACTTATTTATATAGATTTATAGATATAAAGATATATGTGTATAAATATGTAAAATAAAATACATAATCTTGTATATAACAGATATGACTTGGGGAGTCTGTAACTCTTTCCTTAATTCTTTATTTTGGTTATCTTTACAATACTTTGAGATGTTCACAGATATAAGTTGAAGAATCTGTTGGAAATGTCAAGGGCAGTTTCTTGACTTTAAAAACTCCAAGAGGAAAGGAAAGCCTCTAGTGGAGTCCATTCTGCCTGATATGTATTTGTTGACCCCTGAGCCAAAGTGCTTCTGAGCCCATTTCCCTTTTGTGGCAAAGAGTAGACAAGAAAATACCTGTTTCCTTGGCAACACCATTTGTTTACTGTTGAGGGGCTCTCCCTGTGTTTGGCAGGCTGATGCATATCTTAGTATTTTAATTTTTAAATTTTATAGAGCAGAAAATTGGTTTGGCATCTCTTCGTAACTCTGCCCTAAGACGGGTGATAAAGTCTTGGCAATTAATGGGCACTGTCTCCCATTAGGAGGAGTAATGAAATGATGTGGTTGAGCATCTCGGGATGCCAAGTTTATTCTGTGTGTGGACAAATGGCATGTTGTCTTGATTTCCATTTCTTAAAAGTTGTTTTTTAAAAGTCTCCCCTTTTGCCCAGCTGGTGTGGTTCAGTGGTTGAGCGTTGACCTATGAATCAGGAGGTCACAATTCAATTCCTGGTCAGGGCACATGCCTGGGTTATGGGCATAATCCCCAGGAAGGGGATTGCAGGAGGCAGCTGATCAATGATTCTCTCTCAGCATTGATGTTTCTATCTCTTTCTCCTCCCTTCCTTTCTCTGAAATCAATAAAAACATATATTTTTTTAAAAAAATGGTTTACTGTTGAGGATATGTATGGACAATCCTCATACAGTGGCATGATCTCCGAAGACTGGCAATTATTTCTGAAGGTATATCCCACAAAACAAGTCCCTTGACATACACCACAAAAAATGGCATTATTCCTTGGGCTAAAGAAATTTGAGAAATATTGCCTACTACTTCTTCCTCTTAGAGCAGTGGTTCTCAACCTTCCTAATGCCGCGACCCTTTAATACAGTTCCTCATGTTGTGGTGACCCCCAATTTCATTGTTACAAATTGAACATAATTAAAGCATAGTGATTAATCACAAAAACAATAGTAATTATTATATATGTGTTTTCTGATGGTCTTAGGCGACCCCTGTGAAAGGGTCGTTCGACCCCCAAAGAGGTAACGACCCACAGGTTGAGAACTGCTGGTTTAGGGTTACTCTGGAAAGATTTTCTGGTGGAGCAGCCCTTCAACTGCTCTCCTCAGCCTTCATTTGCTAAGTAAAATAGCATTAGTGTCACCAGCCCCTTATCTGTAGCAAACCTACCTTATGTTAGGAGTTGCAGTGCTTCTTAATATAGGAGGCCTTTAGGGAAGTGCTTTGGAACAGCAAGCTCCGTTATTTTCCTCCCTTGCCTCTGGCCACTCTGTTTTTTGTTGTTGTTTTTTAAAAATATATATTTTTATTTATTTCAGAGAGGAAGGGGGAGGGAGAGAGAGATAGAAACATCAATGATGAGAGAGAATCATTGATTGGCTACCTCTTGCATGCCCCCCACTGGGGGTCAAATCCCACATCCTAGGCATGTGCCCTGACCGGGAATTGAACCTTGACCTCCTGGTCCACAGGTTGACGCTCAACCACTGAGCCACACTGGCTGGACAGCCACTCTGGTTTTTAGATTCTCAAATTGTGTATGACCTTTAGCATCACTTGCCAACCAAGAAGAGCCCCTGTTTCCTGCTGCTTCCATGGTCTGGACCACAAATTCTGAGGGCTGAGCCACCTCGGCATGACCTCACATGCTCTCTGCTGGCTCCTCCCCCTGGAGACGAGGGGCAGCTGATCAAGTTGTCAACTTCTCATTGGTTAGACTCTTCTGATCTGTCCCTGCCTCCAACCTCAACTCCTCTCTCAGGCAATGTGGACATCCAGGACCTTGACCTGAACTTGGGTTCCAGGAGCTGGACTGGAGGAACAGAGCCAGGGATGAGCATGGGGTGGGGATACCTACTGGGTGAACAAAGTGAGCAGCAACAAAGGTGAGATTTGGAATAAGGAAGCGAAGAGGCTGGGAAGAGAGATGTAAGCTGGACAGAAGGCCAAGAAGCAGGCAGAGAGAGCATTTGAAATTGGGAGGATGAAGAAAAGGCAGAGCCTGAAATATTCCCATGCCGTGGGTTAGGTTAGGAGCAGGCAGATCCAGGATTCGTGGGGCTGGACACTTCTGCAATTAGCTGCCTTCCTCAACAAACAAATTAAAAATCATGTATATAAAATTAGACACGGAAGTGAGGCAGACAAGATAACATCATAGGCTCTCAGAGAAGTAAGGAGCCTTGGAGATGATTTTCATTGCACAGTGAAGGGAACTAAGGCCCCAACAAGCAAAATTCCACATCAGAGTTAAGGAAGTTGGCATCCAGAGAGGTAAGTGAGGCAATTAAGGACTTAATTTTCATCTCTGGAAATTGAGTCCACGTTTTTCTTTACCTTCAATGCAAACTGGTGTTTTCTCAAAGTCCTAGTAGATAGTTAGGAAACTAAGGTATCATTCTGGCATCCTCTCCTCAGCCCCTGTCCCCCCACGACACTCCTACCTACCTGCCCCCAAAGTGACCACATCTGCCTGTGCACAGGTAAGGTGGCTGTTAAAACTTGTATTTGAAAGGCAGTAATACCAAATACTTGTATCCATTGTGCATCACTTATCCAGGGCTTCCAATGACTAGGCCATGGTAAAAATTTTATGAATACTATATAATAGGAGAAAAGAATAAAATGTGGAAGATAATGTACCTTGACAAATACCAACTGATAGTACAGTATAATTTTAATTTTATGAGATAGTAAAATAACCCTTTTGTAGAACACAGATAGTGAGGTGACATAGTAAATTGTTAACAGGGGTTATATTTGTATAATCATCTTACAAACGTTTGTCATTTTTTATCTCTATTTTTTAGACTATTTACAATTCTTATATTACTAATTTAAATTTAAAAAGATAATTTTGTTAAGAAAAGAAAGAAATGTATCTTGAAATTCAATAATAATTAAATACCTTTTTACCTGGCGTAGGGCTTTTGATTCGGGTGTCTTTCTGATAAACAGGTAACCATAGACTCAACAGCATTTAGTGAATTTCTACAAAAGATTCCCAAATTGAGAGGCCAACTATCTTGTTGCCCAGAAGGTCAGTGACTTCTTGGTGGCCAGTGTCATGGAGAGTGGGTCCCCGGAGACCTGACTCTGAATATCTCACGAAGTCACACTTGCTCTGAGTCAGGGCAGGGTGAATCATGCTTCCCACATGTGGGAGCGGAAGGAAGGGAAGGAAGCAAGAAAAAGAATAATAACATGGTTGTTATTGTATGAAGTAAAGTAAATTTCAGTGTGTCTGGCCAGGTGGTAAAATTATAGGAGCCAACCTTTCTGGAAATGCAACACGCAGCACGTCAGATCAATTGTCATTTCATTTTGCTTTTGAATTTTTCAAAACTTGTTGTCAAATTTGTTTATTTTCTGACCTCTTGGAACTGCCTATTAAAAAGAGGCAGCTAATTCCTCTGGCAAACTTTGTGGAAACTTGACACAGAGTCTCGGGAGTGGCATTAAAAATGCAAGAGGGCATTTTATTCTCAGAGGAGAGTGGATGGAAAGGGGGCTGCTGCTTGCCTAGGGCGCCAGGTCAGCAGACTAAGAATTATTTAGTTATGAGAAGGGAGCGAGGTGTCAGCGGGGCGCTGGGAGGCTGAGTGCCCAAGAACGAAGTCCTTTAAACATAGCCCATGAATCTGCCACAGCCTGAATGTTATTGGGAGAGTTCTGGATTTGGTTTGCATTGCCTGATGATTTTTTAAAGATCCATTTTGCATTCAAGCTGACTTGTCACTTTCTATGGCTTCAACAGGGTAAAATTTAGATTGTAGCTTTTTAAAAAATATATGTATTTTACTGATTTTTTACAAAATCAGGAAACATTGATCACCTGCCTCCTGCACACCCCCTACTGGGGATGTGCCCGCAACCAAGGTACATGCCCTTGACTGGAATCAAACCTGGGACCCTTGAGTCCACAGGCCGACGCTCTATCCACTGAGCCAAACCAGTTAGGGCTAGATTGTAGCTTTTATTCCTTGTATTGTAATCCTAGGAATCATTGGTTACACATTTTTTACATCATTATTAACTCCGTGGCCCCCGAAAGACAAACCACTTGAGAGAACTAGATGACTGTTTAATGTGAGAAACAAGTCCCCCCAAACCATTTGGATTCAGGCTCACCAGAAGAATGACAAAAGCTCTGTTCTCCTTTGACCTGTGCCCTGCAAGTTCATAGCAACACTGAAAGCAAAAGAATTCAGAACCACAGCATGAAATTCCCCAATTTACATACATTTCTAGAGAGATTTCATCTTCAGCCAAGTGATGCTGCAGGTAAAACCTGTCTTCCAGAAGCCGCGGTTTCCCGGAACCTACTTCCTGTCTCCCAGCCCTTGTCGTGCCCTCTTTGCATACCCGCTTCCACCATTGCTCTTGGGAGAAAATCTGCTAAGTGCCCTCATGCCAAAGCATCCAGGGGGTTTGAGGTGGTTATTTTTACCAGGACATTTGCTTTTTCTGTTAGTCAAACAGCCTTCTACCATAGCCAGGAAGCCCTCGTGAAACTTCAGGTCCCAGAGGTTTTACAAGGAAAGAGCCTCTGAATTTTGCATGTTGAATACCAATTGCCAGGGATGGCAATTGACTGTGCTTATGCCTGCTTTTGGATTTGAGGAGCACCCAATATACACACGAAACACGATTTTGCCCCCAGCATTTTGGTTGGGATGTCTTTTCTCCCAGCCAGAGCACAAACATCTAGAAGCAGGCAATGCACCTTACTTAGCTTTGCCGGCCCCACGGCATCCCGCATGGGCTATTGCACGTACAGGCTGTGCTGGCACCTGGTGGGTCTATGAACTGAAGGTCGGGTACCACTCCCTTTAAGCGTGCATGACAGACGGTGATGCCCTATGCGAGATGCACACAGAGAGCTTCTCTGCCTGAACGTTGTGCCACATGCCATCCTTCTTATCATTTTTCACATTGGGAGAGGGAGACACAACTATCGTCTGGAAGGAAATGAGTCTCCAAGGCTCAAATGTTCTTTTCGTGTTCCCTGAGCTGCCCTTTCCCTCTCTCATGGCTACAATGACCCTCCAACTTTGAAACAACGCTCCCATCTTGATTTAGAAAAAGAACATGAAACAGCACATTAGAAGTTTGCCAGCACAAGTAATAGAAAAATGATTTAACTGCTACGCCTCAGTTCTTTACCTCAGATCCAGCTTTATCTCACTTTCTATACCTTACATGTATTTGAGAACATGGGGGGATAGGCAAAGGAAGACATTGATCTGGTTTAATTCCACAGTCTAATTCCCTGCTCACCACGTGTGATTCTGGGCTAGCTACCTAAAACTCCTAATTCTCACTTTATTCGCCTATACAATGGGGATGAGTGACACATGCTTCAGAAGGCTATCAGCAGGGGTAAATACACCACTGTATGCAAAGGACCTAGCACAGTCCCTGGCGCACAGAAGGTGAGCCACCACCATCACCATCATCATCAATAGTCTCATTATCACCATTACATCCAGTAGCAACAACCAACTCTGCTGTGCTAACAAGGTGATGTCCTGAGGTGTGATGTATGGATGGGCCAGGTAGAGTCAGGAGAGAGACAGTCCCTGTGAACTGGGCACTCCTACATATATCCCGGCCTGTCTGTCAGCAACCTGGCTCTTTGGAAACAAAAACAAGGAAGCAAGCAAGAATGTGCATCCAGAAGGTTGTGTTCAGACTTTCCTGCTTGGTGGCTATTGTGTTTTTACTGTTGCAGGGGCAGGCGATGGAGCAGAGGTCTGGGTGTCTGAGGTCTAGACTCTAGTCTTGTCTCAGCTACTACTGAGTAGCAGAATGACCTTGGTTAAACACTTCGTTTCTCTGGGCTTCTGAATCCTCACCAGGCAAATAGAACTTTGATTCATTACTCTTATTTCCCTCCAGCTTAGACAATTGATCTACTTCACTCTTTTTTTTTTTCTTCTATCCATTTTCCAATTGAGAAGACAAGGAAGGAGTGGTAACAAGCAGGAAAACAGCGCCCTCTAGGGTTTTTCAGAGGCATGCCTGCATTGAGGATGTGAGTGTGACAGCCACTTGGTGAGCTACCTGAGGGCTCTGAGCTTCCTTAGGCCTGCGGTTCCCTGTCCTGCTTCTTAAGTGGCCCTTACACTTCGCTTCTTTTCTCTTATATGTTGTTTCTATCTTGATGAATTGAAATTAGTCCGTTTTGAAAAATTAAAAATATCCAAGGGGGGGAAAACATCAAAGACAAAAACCCTAGAAAAAACTTGAAAGTACAGAAACCCAAGTCAAGTAGGAACTTATTAAAAAAAATTAAGTCCAACTTGAGAGAGCTGTCATTATTTACAAAGATACATTTGGCATTTAATAAAGAAATACACTCTTTCTGATGTTTCCAATGAGATAGTTAAGGAAATGTTCAGAATATTTAAGCAAGGTAAACTCCAGTATTTTATCGATATAATATTTAAAGTTTTTTTTAAAATAAGGGTCTTTTTGAAAGTCCACTCTAATTTATATCTTTTGATGATGATTCTCCTTCCTGACATGATACAAAACTGAATAAAAGAGAACATTATTCTTTCCTATAACAGAATTAGAGAATGTCACAGGTTACCTGGTCTCACCCTCCCATTACTCAAGAAGAAGCTGTAACCTATGCTTTTGTTTCTAATTCAGAGCCCTTGGTCCTTTCTGGAAGGATCGCTGTAATAGTAAGAGCAGAGATCACATTCAATACAAATAATAAGACACATTAACTTACTGTGTGCCAGGCACTCTTACGGGAGCGCCTTATTTAATTCTCACAACTGCTCAGTGAGTTCATTACTATTGTTATCCCTGTTTTACGATGGGAGAAATGGAGGCACAGAGAATTCAAGTAACTACCCAAAATTCACAACTTATCAATACTTGGCCTTTTATATACAACCACAAACCTAACTCACATTCAAGTTAATAGTGATATATGCTTAGATCAATACCACTGTTGTTTTTTTATTACCTCTGATTTTTTTGGGTTTTGCAACAAAAATTTGTTTTGTTTTTGAAAGTTCTTCCTAACCATAGTGAGGATAAAATGAGGAACAGAGAACTGAAATTCAGACTAAAAGACAGGAGGTAAATAGATTCCAGGAAAAGGGCAGGAGGTGGCCTCGCTCCGAATTGGTCAGTCAGGGGCCAGTTATTTGGAGTGAGGTATACCTCACGGTTCAATCAGGACACTTTATAAATAAGGGTCCATTGAGCAAGTATATATAAAAGGAAAAAGTTTAGTTCACATTAAATCTTTATTAAACTTTATTTGTATTTTCTTCTATTTGGTAAAAACACTCAAATGCACTCTGATGCACACTCAAATGAATGATTTTGTGTTGTTCTAACACAGTTATTTCCTGGGTGTAACTCCTCAGGTTTCACTTCAGCTGTACAATATTATTCTAGCATCATGATATGTCATGATTCGCTTAGTCATTTCCCTATTGTTGAAGGTTTGGATTGTTCCCATTTATAAATAGTACTTCTATAGCATTTCCAGACCGTTTGTAAGTTGGAGACTTTTTTTCTGATGTATATTCCCAAGAGTCTTATATCTGTGTCAGAGAGCACAATATATTATATATGGCTAGATTGCTTTCTAGAAAGACTAAAAAATAAATTGTGAGGCCAATAGCATTGAATTTCAGCATTTCATTTTTCTGATTTATCCATCAAGACTGGTATTTATCATTTTAACTTATTTTTTTTTACCATATCATCACCAGTACTTTGAATATTAAAGCCACTACCATCCTCCTCCTCCTCCTCCTCCTCCTCCTCCTCATCATCATCATCACCAATTCAACCCAAAACACCATTACTATCCTCACCATTAGAACCACCACCACCATCACCATCACTTTCACAAATACCACACCAACCATTATCACAATAAATGTTATCAACAAAACCACCACCACCACCACCACCACCATTATTTTCACCACTACCTCCATCATGATCTGTTACCATCACCACCACTTTTATTGTCACCAATCCTCATCCACCACCATTATCATCTTCATCACTATCACCTTAGTACATAACATCATAGTCAGTTACCTTCACTAACAATATGAACATCACCATTGCCATCATACAGTACCATCACCATCATCTTCACCATCACCAATATCACCATCACTGTATTCCACCACCACTACCACCACCTACCATTAATGGAAACATTCATTAGGTGCCAAATACTGTACATTTAAGTTTGTTTACACTAATAATTTTGCCCTCACAATAATCCATCAGGAGGTATAATAACTTCATGTTACTGATTAGAAAACTAATGTTGAGAGCTTAGGACCCTCAAGCAAAGACACAGCTAACAAATGGCCAGGCCAGGCTCCATGCCTCTATCTCGCTGACTCCATAGCCTATTCTCTGAACTGCCAATGCCTGCAGTGACTTTTATTGATGTACTGGGTGTTTCAAAGTTCTTTTGCTTATATTTCTTTAGTTGCTATTGAGACTGAGCATTTTTCCATGTGATAGTGTATTGTCAACATTTTCTGTGTGTAACCCCCCCCCCACCCCAATTTATTTCCCGTGACCTCATTTTGAATGGAAGCTGAACATTGACCTTAAATAATTAGATCAAGTGTCTCTTTTCTGTGGGAAAGCTTTCCCTTTAAATTTACAACATTTAATTTTATCGCTTAATTATATGTATCTTTTAAGCCTTTTTGTTTTTTTTTTATATTCTAACATCTATTTTATATCTAATTATAAATTATGGAATCAGAAATGTTTCTTCCTTCATTTAGTTGGAAAGAATATGCTTATTCTATGGTTATCATTTTGCTTTGACCAACATTTATTGTAGTATATGTTGGGTTTCGACCCTGGTAGAGCTTCCCAGGTATAATTGGGAACCGGCCCCTGTTTACAAAGGGCAGGAAGAGACTGAAGAAAGAGGCAAACCAGTGTAGATTGGTAGGAGGCAGGTTTAATAAACCAGGAAATTTATATACAGATTTGTCTTGGGTGGTCACAAGATGAGTAGACCTCTGAACCCACTCCCCAAAATATCAAGAGTTATAGAGGCTTTAACTGGGGTCAGTCACATACCCAGTCGAGATGGGCTCAACACTGCATTTTTATTTCAAGGCTGTGTCCTTCGAGCAGCTTCTAGGAGGAGGGAAGGCAAGCAGAACACACATTGCAAAGCACTGGGGAGGGGACAAGAAACCTCCAATCACCCAGGTTCAGCTCATGGGTCAAACTGGTGGTCACATCTTCTTGATGACCTTTCCCGACAGTATATGATATGAGGTGTGATATTCTCTGTACTATGGTTTGATCATCTCTATGTTCTAAATAATTATTATTTCTTAAGTTGCCTGTTCTATTTTCTAATTTAGTAAGTTCTTAATAGTTTTTTATCTATTTTTGAAATGTCCTAGTCTATAATTTCTTCCTGCTTTTAACCCGGTATCATATAGTTTGGGTAATTGTCACTTGTTTTAAAATTTAGAAGGCAAATTATTTTTTAACCACTTTTATTTTATTTTATCCCCCCCCC
>NW_005355115.1:1630278-1652876 GCF_000412655.1 Myotis brandtii
TCCATGCTTCTGTGTCTCTGGATCCTCTCTCTTCATCAATTTATTTTGTGAATTCGATTCCACATGTGAGTGAGACCATGTGATACTTGTCTTTCTCTGACTGACTTATTTTACTTAGCATGATACTCTCTCCTTCCATGCTGTCTCAAAGGGTAAGAGATGTTTTAAAATGTAGATGGCAAATTCTTTATAAATCCCTTTGGGGAAAAATATTTTTGATATTTTTTTTCCTGCTTATCCTTCTGGAGGAATCTTAAAGTCAGTATTTCAGATTTTATAAAATATACTATGGGGACTTTGTTATCTTAAGAACATTTGGCTTTCCATCCATGAATAAAGTTTAATTTCTCATTTACTCATAGTATTCTTTTTTCTTCTATAACACTTATTGCTTCCAAAATAGTTTCCTCGTTTGTAGCTGAATTATTATCTAAGCATTTCATTATATTTTATCACCAGAATACATTAATTTTATAGCATTATAAAGTTATTCATCACCTAAGTATCAAGATACAAGTAATTTTAGTGAATTTATATTTTTCCAACTCATCAGCTTTTGCTGAAACTACAAAATCTAGGAAGATGAATATTCAGATGCTGAAACAATTTTCTCTTTCACTTGAAAAACAACATCCAAAGTAGCAAAAACCATGACATCTGCTTGTTTGCCCCTTTTCTACCAAAGATGGAGCACTGCCCCCGGGTACTAATGGGACCCAGGGACATGAGGACCCACCTGGGTGGGCAGCACCCTTCTGAAAGGCAGGGTCTTTACGTTTGGAGCCTAGATTTTGCAGTCACAGCAAAAGTAGGTGAGTTCAACATCCATTCATTTATTCAACACATATTACTGGGCCATGCATTCACTAACTGCATGGACAAAACATCTGAGCTTAATTTGTTTTCATCTGTGGAAGTAAAAAGGGGGAAAATAAAGACATTGAACCAAATGAACTAGCTCCTAGAAGCCTGTCACTTAGGATTTAGAATTTGTAGGCCTGCTATCACAGACTGGCTACCCAAGGACTTGCCAATGAGCTCTGCTAATTAAAAAACTAGTATTAGTAAGTGAGCCCTTTGAGTATAATAAGTCCCACTGGGGCCAAGATTGGACTTTTTCTGAAGGCCCAGCTCTCAGCTCCAACCCCGAGGCTCATTGTTTCTGGTTTTATCTTTTCAATACAATTTGAGTGTCTTCCACCCACTGAGCAATCTGCCTTTTGATGAATCCCTGTCAGTAACTAATTACCAGGCCTTCCTGGGATTCTTCAGTTACATGCCCCCACTCCCATTCTTTCAGCCACACAGCAATCACCACACCCTTAGTACACACCCAAGATGGGCAAGAAGTGTTCAGCAAACCAATGTCAGAAGTGTTCTGACATTGGTGCCATTCTTTAGATGCTCTGTCCACTTTTGCATTTATTCATTCCTTTGTGCTTTCACTGTTTTTGTTTTTGTGTGTGTGTTTTTCTGAGCACAGTTTATGTGCCCACACCCTTGGGCCTTCCTGCCCAATGACACAACTGAAATAATTTCTTCTTTCAAGCTAGCCAAGCACACCATTCAGTGGATAAACGGTGACCAAATAGTGTATTTTAAAACTAAATGGAGGTTTGAATGTCAATCTACAGAAGAATTCCTAAGCACTGTTGTGAGTAAAGGGACAAATAATTAAGTTACTCACCAACCAGAATGACAGCCATAGTCTCCTCAGGGAGGAGGTCCAGGGATATTCCTGTGGGAAGCCAAGGAGATGAAGCGTAGCACCTGCAAAACATGTTAACACCTGAGGTTGAGTAGGAGTTATTAAGCTAAGGATGAGAAAAAAATTTGGGGGGTATTTTTTTCTACTTGTTCTGTTAGAGTCTTAAAAGGGGATTTTTAAACTTTAATAGAATATACTATGGAGACTTGAATTATTATTTTTAATTCTTGAGTAACAGGACGGACAGAGAATTTGGAGGGCAGGGATTCCCAAGGACAAGACTTCCCATGTTATTTTCAAAACAAGCTATAAAACTCTTATACTGAAAAACACATAAGGTTTACAAAACTGGAACCCTTGGGATTCGCTAATCAAATGCTTGCTATTCTGCAATGCCCCTGAATTCATTCAACATCCATTCATTTATTCAACAAATACTTCCTCAGAACAATCTAGCACTCTGTGTGCTCTGTGGGGAAATAAAAAGAAGGGTAGGATGTCTTCCCTAATCTCCAAGACACTGCAGTCTGGTTAGCAGATAAGACGTATGGAGTGAAAGAAAACTAATAATAGAACACAAATAAATAAATTGCCAAGTAAAACAATAAGTGACCCCGAGTCGCCAAGGGAATAAATCACTGTAGGCTGGAGGAGTCAGAGCAGGCTTCCTGGCAAGGTAGGACTCGAGTATTTGAACACAGGGAGGACACAGGCCAGGCTATCTGACTTGGGAGGGGGGAGGGATATTAAAAATCTCCTCTGGCTGTGACACAGCCACTGGGTCAGCCTGTGCTCCAGCCAAGCAAGTGGTCATTAGAAATGATGACTAATTGCAAAATGACCAGTGACTTCAGCCCAAATGACCAAACTGAGAGCCTGGGGTAGACACGGATTGTGCACAGACTTCATGTAATTCTATATAAGTTTTGCAAACACAATTCTGAGAAATTCAACATCTAGATGCAAGCAAACCCAAAGGATTGCAGAGATGGAGGCCTCGATGGGGGAGCAGAGGCAGCTATGTCATTTAAAAGGAATGGAGCCATCAGACAATTGCCAGGTAGTCACTGAACAGCACATATGTTTAAACAATACATCCTGAAATAAATGGCTACACTTGTCACTTAATCCAAGTGCCCGGTGAAGAATATTTCCTGCTCCATGAGCCTTTTTTATTCTTCATCTAATAATAGTCAATGACTTGAACATTTCTGTGGTCTTTTGAGGAAAAGGTCACAGCACAATATGAAATAGGGAAACGGAAGTTGCTATTAAAAGCCAAGAGACCTGAGTTCCTGGCCTGGTTTCGCCATTGATACTCTTGAAAACTTGAGACTTGTCACTTAAACTTTCTGGATCTGACCCCCCCCCCCCCCCCCCACAAGATGATGACAACATCACCCACCTTAATTATCTTACAGGGTTACTTGGGTATGAAGTATGATGATATGAATTCATTTTTTTATAAATGTGTTGAACACCTATTGCAATCAAGTACTTTTACATTCTTTATGTCTTTTAATGAGGAGGACAATAGTTCATGATAAGCACTAAAAGCCCTGTTCATCAATAGGAAAAGTATGCTGAAGAGATTAAATCATTTGTCCAGGGCCACATAGCTATTGGAACCTCAGTTCTTTGAAACCTTCTTGTCTTAGGAAGGTCTGAGAATGAAAGTTGCAAGTACAGTTCCTGAGGTGTGATGTCAGCCTGTATCAGGCAGAAAACCGCCTCGGATTGCATGGAGGTGACATGGAGTGCCCAGAGGGCTGCAACCGCCTCATTTTCTAAAAAGATCTATGAAACATCTCATCTTGAAGCACCTGTACTGGGATTGTTTCCCGGCTCAGGACCACCTGAAGGGCAGGTCTTGCCTCCCATCTGTGGGACTCAAAGGGCTCCCCAACAACAGCCACCTAACTTAGATTGTCTGTTAGAATCAGCTGGGGAGCTTGAAAAATAATCCTAGTGCCCAGGCCACATTGCAGACCAACAACATCAGGACCTGTGTGTGGATGGGAGAGGAGAATAAACATTATTTTTAAAAGATAGTTATTTTTTAATGTGTTTTTATTGATTTCAGAGAGGAAGGGAGAGGGAGAGATATAAACATCAATGATGAGAGAGAATCATTGATTGACTGCCTCCTGTACGCCCCCTACTGGGGATGGAGCCCACAACCTGGGCATGTGCCCTTGACTGGAATCGAACCCGGGACCCTTCAGTCCACAGGCCAATGCTCTATCCACTGAGCCAAACCGGATAGGGCAGAATAAGCATTTTAAAAGCTCCCAAATGTGGCAAGTTTGAGAACCACGGAGCCTAGAGAGCAGAGGAAGGGTTCACCCAGGACAGATCTGAGTGTGCAGTATTCCAACATCCAGCCTCTCCTGTGACCGGCATCATATGCACCGTCTGTCTGTTTTGTTTCTGTGTTGTTAGCACGTGATCAGTAGGAGTTCTGAGGTCCCATCCGAGGTCTTTGTACTCCAAGACCCCACTGTTGCCTTTAACATGAATAATCTCTTGTATTAACATAGCAGTTTGTGGCCATCTTCTCTGCTTACTCTTAAAACTCTCTTTAGGTGTCATGTAAGGATCAAATGTTGATTTTTAAAAAACGTCATTCTTGCCCTCATCGGTTTGGCTCAGTGGATAGAGCATTGGCCTTCGGACTGAAGGCTCCTGGTTTTTTCCGGTCAAGGGCACATGCCGGGTTGCTGACTCAATCCCCAGTAGGGGGCATGCAGGAGGCAGCTGATCAGTGATTCACTCTCATCATTGATGCTTCTATTTCCCTCTTCCTCTCTGAAATCAACGAACATATATTTTTAAAGTTAATAAATCCAGTATTTGCTTTACGGTACCACGGATCATAAATAATTCAGGAATCACACGTTGCTCTCCTGCTGTTTTTCCTGTCGCTGGTATCAGTTGGAGATGCCAACACCTCTTTTCCCTCCAACTTCTATTTGGTTCAACACCAGTGACAGGCTGTTTTGTGGTGAAATCAACACTTTGCCCAATTTACAAATAATTGTCCTGTGCATTAAAAGCAGGACAGCTGTGGTGACCCCAGGAAGTGTCCAGCCCCCAAGCGCTCCCTCTGCTGCCTTGGCTGTGGGGTTTCAGGGGGAAGAAAATCACCCAGGACTTAGGGAAAGTGTAGATTTCCAGGTTCCACCCTCAGACTCAATGTTTGTGGGAGGTGCTCAGAGAAATCTGTTTTTAAGAAGCTCCCGAAGTGATTCTGGTACAGACTGTCCCAGGAAACTCGGCTGGCCCCACACCCTTCTTGGAATGCTGGCCTTTGTGTTAATTCCCTTCTCCTATGATGCCCTTTGTAAGTGTGTGGCCGTGCGTGTGCGTGTGCGTGTGTGTGTGTGTGTGTGTGTGTGTGTGTGTGTGTGTGTGTGTGTGTGTGTGTTGCCCTTTTCAGATCCAGGTGTGATTGTAGCCTGAACAACTAAGTTTCTCTCTGCTGTGGGTAGATGTAAGGACCAGGGCAGTAGGAGTGTCTCCATATGTTTTATGTTTTAATTGAATGAGCCAGAGGAAGGTAAGATCTGCTAGTGTGAGAATGCCGGTAAGGAACCAGGGTTCTGAACCCAGGACAAGTCGGTGGGAGAGGAAATTGGCTTCCCAAAGATAAACTTGTTGACTTCACAGCACAGGGGCAGCCCATGTAGCCGAGAGAACAAAATTTCTGACAATGTACAAAGTAAAAATTGTAAAAAGCGAAAATTGAAAAGTTTTTCCTCCCAATTCTATTATCCTTAAATAACCATTATTTACAGTTTAGTATGTAGCCTTCCAACCATGTAGATTATATAAAGTTACATATATTTTACAAAAATGAAACAAATGCATGCACTCTCCCATAATTTCATTTAATGATATATCCCGAATACCTCTCCATGTCACTTCATATATGAACTTTTTGCTGGTATGGATGCACCAAAATGTAACCAATCAAACTGCTGACGGATATTTAGTTTGCTTTTAGTTTTTTCTTATTTCAAGCAATGATGCAATGAACATCTTTGAACATCCATCCTTTGCTCACTTAAGAGTTTCCTGTCAGTAGACCTGTTAAGTCTTCATATGACCCAAATACACCTTCAAAACTGAGATTACAGGCCCACCAAAAAGTTTGTACCAATGTACACTCATTACCCATAGTACATATTTACCCATAATTTTCGCATGCGTCTTTTAAAAAAATTTACCAATTAAATGAGTGAATAAAATCTCTCATTGGTGCAATTCCAGTTTCTTAACCAAGTGGTATGGCTTTGCATACATTTAATAATCCCTGTGTTCCTGTGAACTAACTGTTCATATCTTTTACTGAGACTCAAGGCTCACCTCTGTGTTTTCTTATTTTCACTCCTGCATCTGTAGTTAAATAGTAAATAGTCATGTGCTCAAGAGAGTAAATCCCCTTGAGAGGGTGAGGGTTGAGGGAGCCATTTTCCCCTTAATCCAGATATGAGAACCAGCAACTTATTAAAAAGCACTGCTTGTTGTTATTTAGTGTGTGAGACCTTGAGAACTGAAGCCACATCTTATATTCTGCAAAGCACTCTGATAGGAATAAAATAAGATCTTAAAAAAGTATTTGTCCCCTGGCTGGTTTGGCTTGGTGAATAGAGTGTCAGCCTGCGGACTGAAAGGTTCCAGGTTCTATTCCAGTCAAGGGCGCATGC
Organism: Myotis brandtii; assembly: GCF_000412655.1. Lineage (NCBI taxonomy): Eukaryota > Metazoa > Chordata > Mammalia > Chiroptera > Vespertilionidae > Myotis > Myotis brandtii. The sequence continues at coordinate 1,636,696 of NW_005355115.1, forward strand.
TTGGGTTGCAGGCTCGATCCCCTGTGGGGGGTGTCCAGGAGGCAGCCGATCAATGATTCTCTCTCATCATTGATGTTTCTATCTCTCTCTCCCTCTCCTTTCCTCTCTGAATTCAATAAAAATATATATATTTTAAAAAGTATTTGTTGAACAAATGAGTGACTGTAGACAGACAGGCATACCAGACATACATCATGCATCTGGCTCTGTGCTAGGCGCAGGGAGACAGATGAGGAACATCATCCCTGCTTTTAAAACGTTGAAGCTTTGTTGAGGCTGTAGCTATGCAAAGTGATAATGACAATGTAAAAAGTGATTGGTAGAGGGATAAGTAAATATGTCCTGTACTTGAAGATCTTAGCTCTAGAGGACAACAGCTTCATAAACAAAGAAGTTCAGTGTAATAGACCAAGAGGAGAGGTTAACACAGGGTGCTATGGAAGCTTGAGTTTTAAGGATGTGGAACAGTCAGCTGGGTGAGGAAGCGTAGGGGAAGTGTAAGTAATGAGAGCAAAGACATGGAGGCATGAAATAGCAATGTGTGGATGTAGGAAAGCAAACAATATTAGGGTTTCCAGAATCGTTAGGGCCTGACCAGATGAGTCCAGATGAGCAGATAGGTCATAACCCATCCCATCACCCTGTAGAGCCTGGTCCACACGGAGCCACAGAAGGGCTGGTGAGACCTGACGTGCACTGTAGATCACTCCTTCTGGCTACCCGGTGGAGGGTGGACTTCAGTGTGTGGTTGAAAGAAAGTGCAGTTAGGAATGTTCTATGACCTTTCACGGATGAAGCACTGCAGCTGTGGTAATAGGGCTGAAAATGGAGAGATTGGAGAGTAGGAAATTGGTGACTAATTGGGTTTGGGATGATGGAAGAATTAAACCAAAATATGGGCTTGGTTTCTGGTTTGGGTGGCTGGATAGATGATGGTGTTACTGACTGGGAAAGAAAATGCAAGAGAGGATTTTGGGAAGATTATTAGTGTGGTATTTTGGAAATGTTGACTTTGAGGAAACTGGGACATCTGAGGGAAATATTCAGCAAATAGTTATATATTAGTTTGAGGCTCTCAAAGAAGAGATAAAGGCTAAATGTTAAGATCTGGGCATGAGGGAATGAATTCTAGATGGCACTGGATTTCAAGGCAGGGCCTTTATGAGCCTCACCGAGAACTCACTCATAACCAGACCGAACTCCCAGGGCAAGTTCATTGCCCCTTCAAGGACCCATCACAATGGCAGATCTGGAATGAATTTTGACTTAGATCCCTGAAGCTTTTTTCTCGAACAGGAGCAGGGGAAGCCCAGCAGTGCATTCTTCACTGTTGAATGAGAATGAACTACTCACTGACCAGTTGTTTTAAAATTTCCTTCCCAGAAATCAATTTTTCTGCCCAGCAGTAGTTTGCTTATGGTGAAAAACAACAACAACAAAATGCTTGGGGTTTGCTGATATGGCTGCAAGGTCAGAGTCAAGGTCACTCTTCTTTGTGAGAAGATATGCTTCCCTGAGTAGCAAGATTTTATAGACCACATCTGTCACTGTATTAGCAGGACTTACTTTCTTGTTTAATATTTGTCCATTGGAATGACCCAGAGGTTGGCTTTAGGGGAGACGATGCACAAGGTAAGGGCACCCAAGGACACCCAAGGACTCCACGTGTTGTGGAGGCCACTGCTTGCTCTGCCACTTCCCAGTGCAGGGACTTTGGACAAGTTATTTTACTTCTCTGAATCTGAGTTTCCTGATCTTGTTAAAGTGGGGACAATCAGAGAAATATCTGCTCTCTTACTTTTCATGACAGCTGTTACATAAAATAAGACAGATTTTTGGAAATCAGATGCAAATGATAGCATTGTTTGAAGATGCCTGGAAGAGAGGTGCACTTAATAGGCCTCAGCGTGAGTAGTTGTTAACTATGCACGAACTGCACTCATTGATTTGCTCATTTATTCAACCCATTTATCCAACCAGAGCTCAGTGAGTGTCTAATCTGTGTGAGGCACTAGGGATAGAAAGAGAATGGACATCATGAAAAGACATGGAGGAATCTAAGTGCTGTTTACTAAGTGCAAAAAGCCAATCTAAGATGGCTACATACTGTCTGATTCCAACCATATGACATTCTAAAAAAGGCAAAACTATTGAGATTGTAAAAAGATTGGTTGTTCACAGAGGCTAGGGAGAAGGGAGGGATGAATTGGCAGAGTGCAGAGGATCTTTAGGGCAACAAGACTACTCTGAATGATACCACAGCGATGGATATGTCATTTTACATGTGTCCAAGTCCATAGAATGTGCAACACCAAAAGTGCATCTTAACATAAACCATGGACTTTGGGTGATAATGTTCGTCAATGTAGCTTCACTGATTGTGACAAATGTACCACGCTGGCGTGGGACGTCCATAGTGGGGGAGGCTGTGCAGGAGTGGGGGCTGGGGGTATATAGGGACTTTCTATACTTTCCACTCAATTTTTCTGTGAACCTAAAACCGCGTATGTGGGGTTTTTTAAAGTATGTGTCTTAAAAATACAGGGAGAGAGAGAGAAAGAATGGATTGTGTATATCTTAAAGGCCCCTACAGCTGACTGGAGGATAGGAGCCTGTGAATAGATCTGCAGATAGCAGCAAATGTGAGGTATGGTCAGGCACAAACATGGTATGAGCAAGCTCCTTCCTTTTTTATTGTTTCCATATTTTATCTTCATTTGTGACAGGTGCATGTAGAGGGTCAGTATTGTTTATTGTTCAGACAGGACTCCCTAATCCTTTATTTACTGCAGGGTATATGCTCAGCCAGTGGTGTGCAGATGCAATTGCCCATGGCCCACTGGGATGGGGGCAAGGGGTATGGTCCAGTCAGCATCCACGTGGGCAGCATACAGCCTCCCTGTGACCGGAGGGAAGGAGTTGATGTTGACTGGTGAACTTGGCCAGACCATTTTGGCGTGGCTGTTTTGCATCCCTCTGCCCTTTAATTTGATGACTTCCCGCAGGGAGCAGGGTGCAGTGAGTAAGGCAGAGCTTAAGTAAGTGGTTTGACTCTTCAGGCCTTAATGCTTCATTAAGAGTATGAAGTCTGGTGTCTACTGATGCAATTGCCCTGTGTTGTGTTAACCAGTGATAAATGACTGGGTTTATTCATCTTGGGACTTAATTTTATGAGAAAGGAAGTGGAAATGCTTGGGTTTACAAGATACCAAAAGAGCAAGGTAAAAAAGGATGAATTTCAATGCAATCCAGTGAAATTCAAAGCAACTTTCTAAACAGAAACTCACTTAGATAGAATAGTCTTTGGGAGCGGGTTATACTTCCCCCATATGCCCAAGCCTGCTGTATGGGAGACAGCCAAATGTGAGGGACCCTGAGATGAAAATGTGTATTGCAAAGGAGCCTTAGACTAATGTCTGTCTTTTGTGGTCACTGCAAACCTTTTCAAAGTGTATTTAACTGAAGAAATGATCAATAGTTACAGAGCAATGTGGAAAGTCATTTGCTGCAAACAGCACACATTCAGTGGCCCTGTCATTATTCCTTCACACTAGAACTGTTTCTCTGAAGGAAAACCTCTGGGTAGATTTCCTCCCACATGTACTGAAATTACAAAGGTTGCATAATGTACAGTTGACCGTTGAACAACACTGTTGAACTGTGTGGGTCCACTTATATGTGGATTCTTTTCAATAAGTACATATAAGTACTGTACATGTATTTTCTCTTCCTTATGATATTCTTAACATTTTATTTACTCTAGCTTACTTTATTGTAAAAATACAGCAATATATGTGTATATATATTTACATATATATAACATTAGAGGCCCGGTGCACAAAAATTTGTGCACTGGGGGAGGGGGGCATCCCTCAGCCCGCCCTATGCCCTCTTGCAGTCTGGGACCCCTCGGAGGATGTCCACCTGCTGGCTTAGGCCCACTCCCTGGGGGATTGGGCCCAAGCTGGCATTCAGATATCCCTCTGGCAGCCCAGCAGCCCTCAGGGGATGTCCACTTACCAGCAGAGAGCAGACCTAAGCTGCAGTCGGACATCCTTAGTGCTGCTGAGGAGGTGGGAGAGGCTCCTGCCACCCCGCTGTGCTGGCAGCCATCAGCCTGGCTTGTGGCTGAGCAGAGCTCCCCCTGTGGGAGCGCAGTGACCACCGGGGGACAGCTCCTGCATTGAGTGTCTGCCCCCTGGTGGTCAGTGTGTGTCATAGTGACCAGTCATTCCCAGTTGTTCTGCTGTTAGGGTCAGTTTGCATATTACCCTTTTATTATATAGGATAGAGGCCTGGTGCATGGGTGGAGTTGGCCTATGGGGGGGGGTCCCTCAGCCCGGCCTGTGCCCTCTCACAGTCTGGGGGCCCTTGGGGGATGTCCAACGACTTAGGCCCGCTCCTGCATTGAGCGTCTGCCCCCTGGTGGTCAACGCACATCATAGCGACCGGTTGTTCCACCGTTTGGTCGATTTGCATATTAGTCTTTTATTATATAGGATATTTATAATACAAAATATGTGTTAATCAACTATTTATGTAATTGGTAAGTTTTCGGTCAATGTTAAGTTTTTGTGGAGTCAAAGCTATACTTGGATTTCATCTGCAGGGTGTTTGGGATCCTTAATTCCCATGTTGTGCAAAGGTCAACTGTAATTTCATAGGAAAAGGTGAAAATGTGACCCCATGATGAGATCCCATGGAGATACTGTGGGGAAATTCAAGTTAGGCCTTCTGCTCCTCAGCATAAAACACTTTCTCCTACCTCAGGGCCCTCGCACATGCTGTTCTCTCCCCTCCTCCCTTTAGACTTCAAATGATTGCCCCTTTTTTATCTTTCAGGTCTGGGCTTAAATGTCACCCTACAAAGGAGGTTCCTTCAACTTCCACTGTGACTTTTTAGCATTATAATCCAGATTCCCCAATAATATTTTTATCATGTTTTATAATTGTATTTATTATGTTTACTTGTTTGTTCTGTCTCCCACAGTGGATTGCAGAACCCCCCAGGCAGGGGTTATCCACAACTGCGTTATCCCCCAAGATATACCCTGTGTCTTTAAGAGGATTTGGTGTATAATAGGTGGTTAATAGAGAAATGAAAGTGAAAATGATCAACTAACTCTGGTCATTGCTGTCTTAGTACAAGACAACTCATTTGTGAGGCAACTGGTAGACCCAAGTGCTCTCTCATCCTCTGTTTATCGAAACTTAGGCATGAGCGTCTTTTCTCAATACAATCAGATTTATTTCAATTCTACAGGGTGGGGCAAAAGTAGGTTTACAGTTGTTCATATGCAATAATACAATAATTAATAATGATACAAGAATAAACTCTTTCATGTACTCACAACTATAAACCTACTTTTGCCTCACCCTGTATTTTCCTAGAACACATTGTATATATTCAAGCTAGAAATGTGGTGAGGAGTGAGAGCACCCCATATGTATTTCAGGCACTGGGAGCTCCTTGCAGACAGGGGCTGGGTCTTATTCATAAATTTATCCTCAGCACTGAGCACGGTGTCTGGCACACAGCAGCCAGCCCAGGTATGTTTGCTAAAGTGCTTCCTGCCTTCTCCTTGGAAAAAGGTAATTAAAGCAATTCAAGGTAAAACTCTGATTTTCTGTCTAACAAGCTTTATGGGAATAGGGTTAATCTTCCTGGCAGATCATAAAAGATTGCACAGTTGGACAAAATATATGATAAAAATAGAAGCAATGTTTACTCCCTGATTAGAGATTAAAGAGCACCACTTATTACAGCGAGGCAGAAATCAATTTTCTCTGTGTGTGCCTAGCTCTGACCAGCTAATAATGCATAGAAATGTTTTATTATCTTGTTTCTCTGAGATGCTGAAATGGAGAGAAAGAGAGAGACAGAGACAAAGAGGCAAGAAAATAAATGGAAAGAAAAAAGAAAAACACTTCAATATGGATATGTACCTAGAATTCTTGGGAGGAACAGACACCTCAGGATAGATTATTTTTAAAAGAATAACAACAATTCAGTTAGATCAACTCTGCCCAGTTTTAAGAAGGAATTTGTAATTTTCCCCAATAATATTCAATGCCTTTCAGGAAAGAATTCCTTACGTAGCTTAAAGAGCTGGAAGGATGACAGGGAGACAGATAAAGGCTGAAGGTAATCCAACGTGGTCAGAGTCATCATAGGGTCTGTATTTTATTCTTTACCTGGGAGCATTTCTTACTTAAATGCTCCAGTAGCTGGTCTTCAGCCTTCACTTCCAGACTGGGCCTGTATGTAGGTATTCACTTAACTTTTATGTTCATTTGTATAATTCATTAATAATAAAATCATAATACTAACTAGTACTCAATAAAAGCAGACACTTGGATGTTAAACAGACCTGGATTCAAATGCCAGATCTAGAGCTTTCTGATGAGTTATGTTTACTGGCTAACGGAGTAATGATAGTTGCTATCTCAGAATTAGGGTAGCAGTGAGGAATTAAGTGAGTAACTACCTTGAAATGCAATGCTGTCTTATACACATGGGGGGAGAGGGAGATAGCTCTTTTGTTCTTTATTTTATAGGTCCGTCAATATTGTGGATGCTTTATGTATATTCATAAATAGTATTATTTAAACTTTACATAAACTTCAGGGAAGGTACTGTTATTCCCATTTAACAGATAAGGAAATTGAGGTATAGAAGTTTGATGACCAGGTTACAGGGCAAGAAAGTGACAGGAGACAAGTCTTGAATTTGAAACTTCTGGATCTAAGCCCAGTGCTCTTTTCACTGTACTGTTAGATATTCTCTCTGTTGTGAGATAAAAAAAAAAAGCAATTTATGAAGACGTTGTTTTATTTTTACTTATTGACATTGTTTTATGATGTTACCATTTTATTCTGTAGCTATCTATGATCACCTTAAACCTACACATAGAGCTCATGTCTGCAATTTTCTCAATTTCTGAATATATTTTACTTTCATTTTTGTATTTATCTTGTGAGCTTGGAAAGTGGTTTTATGAGGATCTGGAACTTTTATAGATAACTAGAGGCCTGGTGCACGGATTCGTACACTGGTGGGGTCCCTGCAGGGATTGGGTTGCAACCAGCAGTCCAATGCTGCCTGCTGCTCCTGCCTCCTGTTCCTGCTCATCCTGGCCCTGCTGTGCCTGCTGCCACTGCCACTCGGTAGGCTTGCTTCCCCTCTGCTGTGGTTTCCAGGCTGCAACAGCCGGCAGTGAGCCCTGTGTCTAGCACCCTTAGGTCAGCTGAGTGGCGCTCCCACTGTGGGAGCACACTGACCACCACTGAGCAGAGATAGCCTTTAATGAGTTATTAAAGGGCAAGGTATTAAAGAGGACCAGAGTTTGGGGGAGAACCAAAGTGAGGAACCTTGGGGAGGGGAAATCAGCATTTATATAGGTGGGAGCAGAATACAGGATGTTTTGAGGAAAGTAGGCAAATGCCCATGAACAAATATATTAAAAGGAAAGGTGGACTGGTCATTTGGTCATTTGGTCGTTCAGTTGCTTAGGCTTTTATATATATAGACTAGAGGCCTGGTGCACGGATTCGTGCATGGGGGGGGGCGTGGGGGAGGGGCGGTCCCTCGGCCTGGCTGGCGATTGGGGCCGATTAGAGCCATCTGGCCCAGTCCCGATTGGGAGCACACTGACCACCAGGGGGCAGCTCCTGTGTTGAGCATCTGCCCCCTGGTGGTCAGTGCACATCATAGCTAATGGCTGGTTGTCTGGTCATCTGGTCGTAACAGTCACTTAGGCTTTTATATCTATAGATACTTTTTATTCATCTCAGGGTGTGGCCTCCTTTTTAAAGTGTATCACTGTTGTTAACTCATGTCCCCCTTACAGTATCTCTGAGATCTTTTTTCTGTCATATGAACTATATCTTGACCATAGCCCTCTTTACTCTATGCAGTCTCTAACTGTTGTGGATATAAATCTCCAGTTGCAAACACCAGAAATCCCAATTCAAGTTAGTCTGAGCCCAAAAAAGGACTTTATTGACTATCAGGGACAGGAAAGCCCAGGGGTATCAAGTTTCAGGCACACCGAGAGATCCAGTCACTCAAACAACACATCAGAATGTGGGCTTCCTCTCCATCTCTTGGCCCTTGTTTTTTCTCTGTTGACCTTTCTCTCAGAGTCTTACTGGGTTTCTCCATAAGCCCAGCAGAAACCAAAATTGTCTTTTAAATACATTTCTGACAAAAGTCCCAGATTTGAATCTCACTGGATCCAAGTTGATCATGTGTCCATTTTGAACTAATCACTGTGCTCAGGGACGTAGTGCTCCCATTGGCCAACATGACTCTCCTGTCCACTCCAGAATCTCCACTTGAACCTAATTGGCTGTGAACAGAGGTGTAGATTCCCAAGAAATATTGGGCTGCTCTTTTAACAAAAGGGTGAATGGATTCTAGTTGTCAATCATTACAAGTACCCTTCACCTTTCCTTTAAAAACTTTAATCTATTTGTTCATGGGCATTTGCCTACATTCCTCAAAACATCCTGCATTCTGCTCCCACCTGTATAAATGCTGATTTCCCCTCCCCAAGGTTCCTCACTTTGGTTCTCCCCCAAACTCTGGTCCTCTTTAATACCTTGCCCTTTAATAACTCATTAAAAGCTATCTCTGCTCAATTGGCAAGATGGGCCTAGTGGCCAAAAGAAAATCAGATGTGTGGATAAAGGTAATACAGATAAACAGTTTTTTAAAAATGTGTTACATGTATTTATCTTGGGCCCTATCCAAGTTTCTTTTAAAATGCATTTTGAGTAATACTTGAATTTTTATGTATTCTTGCTGTGACTAAAATATGAACTTTGCCATAAAGTGAGGACAGTCACCAGAGCAGTAAATCCTGCCAAAAGCACATGGTGATGCAACAGACTATGACCTCAGATCCCTTTTCTTCTGACTTTTGTCTTCCATGTTTTTCCTGTCTCTAGGGGGCTGGGTGTTTTTTTTTTTGTTGTTTTTTGTGTGTGTGTGTGTGCCACCTCCCCTGTTTCTTCTTGCAGCTCATGGCTGAGTGTCTGTTAGGTTAAGCAGAGTAAAGAAGGGCTCCAGAATCCCCAAATGGGCTTTAATGATGGAGAGACTTGCGTTAAAATACCAGCTGTTTTATTTATAATTGCCCACGTGACCCGGACAAGTTACTTATCCTCTTTAAATCCTTTCCTCCTCGTTTGTGAAAGGGGACTGCTAGCACCTGCCTTGCTCAGTTATTATGGAGATGAAGTGAGCTAATAAGGGATGCAGAGCTCCAGGCATGTGATGGGCTCTTAGTAAATGTTATTATTTTTACTTACCTCTTTCCCATGTTTTAGTTCAAAATTAGAATCTTTCTAAGCACCTCAACTGTAATGTCCATTTCACTGATGTCAGCCTTTGAGTAATGCATGTACAGGCAGAATCCCTACTGGAGGAGGAGGAGGCTGTGAATTAAAGAGGTGCCAGTTATTCATTAGTTGAGTCCATCCACAATTATCTATTGAGCATGTACACTGTACTGGGAATATTACCAGTTTGTTAATGAGTTTGTAGCAAGAGACTGCTCCATCTTTGGGTCACGCAAAAGAGACACAAAGTTGGATTCCTGTTATCAGGGATCTTGTGGGAAAGACATGCCTCAGCCCATGAAGGAATGATGCAGGAGCAAAGACTGTTCATCGCCAGGAGGGGATGTGCATACTGCATGCTCTCAGATGGTTCTCGAAAGAACATGAGCAGTGCTCGGCACACAGTAGGCACCTCCAAAACCCTGGTTGGAGGAATGAGTAATGAGTGAATCAGTGGGATGAGTGACTGGTTTTGACAAGACTCTTGGCTTCGGTGCAGCCCACCCCCAGGCCTCTCCCTTTGCTAACTAAGCACAAGTAGAAGGACTGGTATGGGGACAAAGATTACTGGCAGTGTTGGGCACACCCAAGGGCACATCCTATATAATAAAAGCATAGTATGCAAATTGTCCCCTTGACCAGGAGTTCGTCCGGGAGTTCGACCAGGGGGCGGGGCTGACCGGGGAAAGGGAGGGAGGCCCCAGCCGGCAGCTGGCAGCTGCTAGGGACTCTACCAGTGCACTGGGTCTCTAGTTACTTTATAAAGGAATGAATAGAAATAACAACCCACCTTGATCCTCCTTACAGACCAATCTGTGACCTTCTGCAGGTGTGATCCCTCCAGGACTCACCTCTCTTTGTCCACACTCACCTGGTCCTCCCACAGAGACTCAAAGTAACTGATGCTTCTGCCGCTGTCATCAACATTTACCAGTGCCGCCTGGCTGGCGTGTCTCAGTGGTTGAGCATTGACCTATGAACCAGGAGGTTGCGACTCAGTTTGGACCGGGGCACATGCATGGGTTGTGGGCTTGATCCCCAGTGTAGAGCGTGATGATTCTCTCTCATCACTGATGTTTCTCTCTCTCTCTCCCTCTCCATTCCTCTCTGAAATCAATAAAAATATATTTTTAAAAAATTACCAGTTGCTTCAGCTTGAACTTCAAACCCTTGGGATTGTTCAAGAGATTCCCTGTAGAGAATGTAAGGGTGGAACAACGTAATTTTCATAGAAATAGCTGCTACTGTGGGCAGAGTGAGTGGGTTCAACTAAGTATCATTAAATACATGAAATTTTGAGCTTATAACTGACTAGAGGCCCCGGTGCACAAATTCATGCACGGGTGGGGTCCCTCGGCCTGGCCAGTGATGGGGGCCATCTCATCCAGTCCCTATTGTGGGGAGGGACTGTGGGAGGTTGGCTGGCTGACCAGGGGGGCAGGGCCGATCAGGGCCAGCCGGCTGAGGGGAAGGGACCGCAGGAGGTTGGCCCGCCATGGGAGGTTGGCTGTGGGAGCGCACTGACCACCAGGGGGAAGCTCCTTGTTGAGTGTCTTCTCCCTGGTGGTCAGTGTGCATCATAATGACTGGTCAACTGGTCATTCGGTCGTTTGGTCATAACGGTTGCTTAGGCTTTTATATATATAGATAGTATGGCTATAGTCTGATACTGGGTAAGGTGAACCTATCTGGAAAATATATAAGAATAACTATTATTTCATAATAAATGTCCTTTTATCACATATACACACATTCTTTCGGTCTAAATAAGCTTATTTTGTTTTATTTTTTATTTCAATGAAGGTTTGTTCTATTTTATTGATTGGTCATGATTAGGAGCACTAGCACTCATGGAACAGATCTTTTTAATATTTCTGCAGTCAATGGTAAGATGTGATGTTAAGGGTTTGAAGCAAAGAATGAATGAAAAGGGGAGGTGGAAATAGAACCTAGTGGCTTTATTTTTTGAAGTTTTTAAGCATCTTGATAATTTTTAAAATTTACATATCTATTCTCTTTTTTGGTATACAGTTCTATATGCTTTAACACCTACAGAAATGTTTATAACCACTGCCACAAACATGACACAGAATATTCCATCACCTGAAAAAATCCTCTTGTGCTGCCCATTTACAGTCAAACTCCCTATTACTCCAACACTTCACAGCCACTCATTTCCTCTCCATCCCTATAATTTTGTCTTTTCCAGAATAAATGGAATCATATAGTATGTATCCTTTTGATACTGCTTTCTCTCACTTAATATAGTGTATTTGAGATTCACCATATTTTGTATCTATCCATTCCTTTTTATTGCTCAGTAGTATATCATTGTATGATGTGCCACTGTTTGTTTATTCATTCATCCACTGAGTGACATTTGGGTTCTTCCCAGTTTGGGTCAATTATGAATTATGTTGCTATCAATATTTATGTCCAGATTTTTGTGAGAATCGAAGTTTTCATTTCTCTAGCATAATCCCCAGGAGATGTTAAATGGGCCGTATGGCAAGTGTATGTTTGATTTCATGCAAAATTGACAAACTGCCGGAATTATACAATTGTGCATTCCTGCCAACTATGTATGGGAGTTCCATTTGCTCTTCATTCTTGCTTCCACATGGGATTGTCCTGTGTGTATAGTTTAATCTTTCGAATAGGTGTTTGTGGTATCTTTCATTTAATTTGCATTTCTTTAGTGAATAATGATGTTGTTCATCTTTTCATATACTTATTTGCCATTGGTATGTTCTTTTTTGGTGAAGTGTTCAGCTCTTATGGCTATCTTTAAAAATTGTGTTGCTTGTTTTCTTATTTTTGAGTTGTAACAATTCTTTATACATTCTGGATACAAGTCATTTATTTCATCCTCTTCTCATTTGTGGAAGAGATTGGATAGAGTTGTGTTTTGTTTTTTGTTTTTTTTCTGGAATGTTTGGTTGAATTCATTAATGAAGACATTTGGGCTTAAAGTTTTGGGAGTTTTTTCCTAGGAGAATTTTCAACTGTGTATTTCATATTTTTAGTAGATATAGAACTATTTAGGTTATTTACTACTTCTTGAGTGAATTTTGTTAGTTTGTGTCTTTCAAGATTTGGTCCTTTTCATCTAAGTTTCTAATTTGTCTGCATAGAATTGTCTGTAGTTTTCCTTTATTATCTTTTTATCTTGGTAAATCTATAGAGAAGTTTACCAATCTTAGTGATTTTTTACAATAACCAGCTTCTGTTTCATTGATTTTCTCCATTGTTTCTCTTTTTTCAATTTCATTAATTTCTTTTCTTATATTTATTATTTTATTCCTTCCTGCTTTGGCTTTAGCTATCTATTATTTCCCTAGTTTCTTAAGATAAGAAGCTTAGATTGCTGATTTGAAACTTTTCCCCCCCTAAAAACAGCACTTCAAGTATAAATTTCTTTCTAGGCACTCATTAAGCTGCATCCCACAAATTTTGATAAGTTGTATGTTCATTTGCATTCAGTTCCATATATTTTATAATTTTTTAAATTTCCTAAAACTATTCTCTTGAGACTTTCTTGCTGGCAAATGAATTTCTTAAAGGGTATTAATTTCCAAATATTTAGATGTTTTCCTGAAATTTTTTTATGGGTCAAACTGATTCTATTATGGTTAAAGAACATATTTTGTATGATTTCATTCTTTTAAATATGTTGGTTTTATGATGCATATGCTCTATTTTGGTGAATGTTCCATGTGTACTTGGAAATAGTGTGTATTCTGTTGTTACTTGGGTGGGATAGTCTATGAATGCTCAGTAGCTCAAATTGATTGATAGTATTCTTTAGGTCTTCTATGTTCTTGCTGTGTTTTTTTTTTTTCTTTTTTGGCCTACTTGTGCTACCAATTGCTAAGAGAGGAGTGTAGTCTCCAACTATAATTGTGTATTTGTCTCTTTCTTCTTTCACTAATCAGCTCATGCTTCATGCATTTTGAAGCTCTGTTATATATACATATACATTTAGTGTTGCTATATCTTCTCAATGAGTTGACTCTTTGATCATTATGTAATATTCCTTTTTATCTCTGATAGTTTTCTTCTCCTGGATTCTATTTTGTCTGATGTTAATATAGCCACTAATTTTCTTTTGATTAGTGTTTGCATAATATTTCTTTCTCCATCATTTTACTTTTAATTTATCTACATCATTATATTTAAAGTGTAACAACATGTAGTTGGGTCCTGGGTTTTTTTTGTTTATTCAGTCCAACAATCTCCAGCTTTTAATTAATGTGTTTAGTTAGATCATGTTTATTTAGTGTAAGCATTTATATGGTTGGATTTAGACTCACCATTTTATTATCAATTTTCTATTTGCTCTCTTTTCCAAAATATTTTTTATGAAAGTATATTTTCATTTATCAATTGGTTTTTATTATATCTATTTGTATAACTTTTGTAGTTGTTGCTTTAGGTGCTGTGATAATACACATACCTAACTTTTCTCAATCTGTTTAGAGTTCATAATTTACCACTTCAAGTGAAGCATAGAAACCACACAACTATATAAATCTCTTTACCTTAACCCTTTATGTCATATCGTTGAACCTGAATATATTGAATACTATACCCATAAGACAAGTTGTAATTCTTTCTTTCAACAATCATTAAAATGTATGGACGTTACATAGACTTGCATGCCATCCTTTCATTGGAGCCATGCTAATCTTCTCTGCATTGTTACACAGTGAGCACTGAATATATTTTTGACATGCTTTTCTGGTAAATATTTATTCAAAATTTGCACCAAATTTGTGAAACTATGATTATTAGAAGTACAGTCTATGATCAAGGAAGTGTTTTCTCTGAAGAAATCTAGAATAGATTCTAAGCGGTTAAGCTTTGACATTCAAAGGTGAAAAATGAAGTCTTCTTATCTTGAACTAAAGCAGAATTTAAAACTAGAAATACTTTATGACCAAAGCTGATTTTTTTTTTTTACAACATGAAGGTTTATAAATTATCAGTTATCTGTAGGGATGTCCAAATGGGAAGTATTATCTAAAAATTAAAAAGAAACTTTTCCATTTTCCAATAAGCAGCAGATATTTGGATAAGATGAAATGAAAGCAAACTCTGCTAGGTGTGGGATTAAAAAAGGTAGAGGTCATACCACACATTGTTTAGATCACAGCCAGGAAAGTGATCACACGTGTAAAGCATCTTTCATTCAAACAAAAACCTCTCAGGTATCTTTATACATATAATTTTATTTATCTCTGCCACATTGCTATTGCAAATATTGTCCACACTCCAGACCAGGACAGTGATGAATCTGTGCAGCATGCAGTGAAGGTACCAGTCTCCCTCTGCAACCTTGTCCTTCAACAGGATGCAGTCATTAGCTCAGAATATACAGCCCTGAAGGTTTCTCTAAGGGCTTTGGTGATGTAAGCCCAAAACCAAGGAGGAGGAGAGAAATGAAGCCTCACCTTGATTAAGCTATTGTGTATTGTGTGGGTTGCCAAGTTAGGAGACACGAGTTTATGGGCAAACAGCCTGCCATAAAGGGCGGTCAAGATACCTTGCCATCTTCTCTGCCTGTCGGATACCTGACATTCAGGACGGTTTGGCTGAAGTACCTTCTGCTGTAGGAGGCCTTTTCCTCCCCCACCCCAGTCATGGTGAATAATATTTCTACCTGTTGACTTATGTAGCCCCTCCATCTGCCTAACTCATGTGACAGCCTTGGTTCTCCTTTCATGTGACCACTATCCTGAACAGGATTTTAATTTCTATTAAGACAAGGGCAGTGTCTTGTTTCCACAAAGTAACTTGTATGAACTGAGTTTGGGAGAGGCAGTTAGTAGAGTGGCTGAGAACACAGGCTCAGCCTTCCGGGGTTCAAATTCTGACTTCAGCATTTCCCAGCTGGATGGCTGGGGACAGTTACTGAATCATCTATGCATTGGTTTCCCCACTTGTAAATGGAAATAACAACACTATTGTAAAGATTAAACAAGTTAAGACATGTGGAGTACTTAGTATTTTTTTCCTGGTACATAATCAATACTGTTACTTATTTATTTTACTGTTTTGCTAATCCTCACTCAGGGTATTTTTCCATTGATTTTTTTTTTAAGATATAGTAGAAGGGATGGGGGGGGAGACAGAAAACATCAGTGTGAGAGAGACATCCATCAGTTGCCTCCCAAACAGGGCTGGGGATTGAACCTGCAACCGAGGTCCGTGCCCTTGACCGGAATCAAACCCAGGACCCTTCAGTCCATGGGCTGAAGCTCTATCCACTGAGCAAAACTGGTTAAGGAAACTATCACTTATTTTTATTGTCAAGTGATTATTTTGTTTAATAAACCTCTGAAAAAATTTATATTTGTAAGTAAGGCAAGACAGAGCACAAACAGGATTAGCTAACAAGAAGGCAAAGGAAGCAGACAGAATTTGATCAGATTTCAGATGTAAAAGACCTAGTGTTTATTTTTAAAAGAAATGAAGGGTGGCAATGTAAATTGGTACAACCACTTTGGAAAACCACCTGGCTGAATTTACTCAAGAAGCACCTTCTCATGCTCTATAGCCTAGCAATTCCACTCCTAGATATGTACCTAACAGAAGAGTGTGCATGTACTCACTGGAGGATGTTTGATAGACAGAATGTTGTTGGCAACAGTATCCATGGTAGTCATTAACTGGAAACTATGCAAATGTCCATCAACAGAAGAATGGATAAATATGTTGTGGCGATGAAAATGCGTGATTTACACCTGCACACAGCAGAATGGACGAAGCTCACAAATGTAATGTAAGATTCCAGGCAAAAGTGACCTGTGTTGATACAAATCAGACTAACGGTT
>NW_005355115.1:1652953-1653640 GCF_000412655.1 Myotis brandtii
TAGAGAGGAAAGACCAGGAGGAACTTCTGGGGGTGTAACTAACATTTTATTTTTTCATCTGATGTTGGTTTTACATGGGTGGGTTCAGACTGTGAAAATTAATTGAACTGCACACTCAGGATATGAGCATTTTTTTTCTAAGTGTATCAGGCTTCACTTAAAGGCAAACAGAAAACAGAAATAAAATAAAAGTAGGGGGGAAAAAAGAATAAAAAGCAAAAGAAAAGAAAAAGAAAGGAAAGAAAGAACAAGCCCAGAAGGTTAAAGACAGGGGTTCTTGGCCGGGCTGCACCTGACCCCGTTGGCTCACGCCGCTACCTTCCAGCCGCCGGTCTCCGCCCCGCCCCCTGACTACCCGCCCCGCAGGAGGGTGGCAAATGCACTGTTTTGGGGTCCTTCCTTCCGTCTCCCGCTCCCCACACCAACTCTCTGTTCTGAGCATTGCTAAGGCAGGGAGGGGCTTTCCCAGGGGGTAACGCTGGTAGTATGTCATCTGAAGGAGGTTAAGCTTCATCATTGAAACTTAAAAGACCTAAAACCATCCCTTCTCTCCCCTTTCTTCCTTCTCTTCTCCCTCTCCTCTCACACTCCCTCTCCCGCCCCCTTTCCCTCTCCTAGGACATCCTTTGGGCCTTAGTGGCGGCGGACCCGCTGGGTCCACGCCTCGAGCCCGGCGGGGTGACCTGT
>NW_005355115.1:1653781-1654040 GCF_000412655.1 Myotis brandtii
GGCGGCGGCGGCGGGATCGCTGACAGGCGCGGATCCTGTGACACCTCCCGCAGCCGGCACTTGTTGCTCAGGGACCTGCTGCCATCCCTGCACCTCCCTCTCCCGGTGCCCCCTGTCCTCTCCGGGTTTCTCTCCTTTTCACGCGCTCACCCGGGGCTGATTCGCAGGCATCGCGGTCCCGGGCTGGAGACATAGAAAAGGGGGCGAAAACCTACCGGGACGCCGCTCGGAAGGGAGGCCCCCCTGGGCAGGAGCAGGA
>NW_005355115.1:1654291-1677428 GCF_000412655.1 Myotis brandtii
GGCTGCAAGCAGGAGCCTGGCCTCAGGGCTCCCGGGCGGGCGGATGGAGTCGGGTGCGGTCTGGCAGGTGGCTGTCTTCTTGGAGAGTTGGCCGGCAGTTTGTCCGAGCGGCCGCAGGACAGGCGGTCCCCGCTGTGGGTCCAGAGCCCTGCCCGCGGGGTGTCGGCTTTTCTTAAGGGGCATCCTCAGGTGTAGGGAGATGGTCAGAACCTGGCTGGACCCGTGAACCTATCTTCTAAAACTATGTGTGTGTGTGTGCAATAAAAGGAAGCATTGGTGGTCATTACCTTTGGCAAAGCAAAAATAACATTTCTTAAAAACCTCTTTCTCTCTATTATTCAGAGCTAAAAGCAAAGCAAACGGAAACAAAAGATGTTTTCTTGCGTTGTGCCCTGCAAAGCAGAAAACAAACACTCGCATTTCTCCCAACATTATTATTATTATCATCGTCGTGATCATGATTCTGCAGGGTAGTATCAGGAAACGCTAAGGGTTGGACAAATCAGAAAACGTCCCGGGCAACCTGGGCAGACGGGCGTGAAGGGGTGCAGTGAAAAAATAAATTAGTCGCCTCGCTCCCGAGGCAGAAACAGTGTAACGTCAAAGCGGCTCACTTCATTTGCAACCTGTAGGAGGAAGGATGGAAGCCGCAGCACGTTTCCCGTCCACCCGCTGTGTAATAAGAAAGAAACATTTGATCGGTCCTCGGGTGCGACACCGCAGAAGCTGGGAAACCTGAGGCGGCGGGAGAGTTGCCTCCAGGGTGGTGCAGGCAGAGTCGCCAGGGCTGGGGGGAGGGGAAGTGTGCAGGCTGCCTGAGAGCCAAGACCTTTCACAAAGGGGGAAGAAACCCTGCAAATGCAAAGTTTCTCTAGAAATATGCAGATCGGGGAGAAGGCAAGGGTCCCTGAAGTTTAAATGGCATGTGTATTTCCTGGGACCCGGGAAGAAGTCATCTGTCCTAGTTGGCCCAGGTGCTACAAGGGTTTGTTAAATTTTTTCCACTGGGTTTTACATTCTCTCTCTTTCTCTCTCTCTCTCTCTCTCTCTCTCTCTCTCTTCATTATCTGTAAAAATTACACCTGTCATTTAGTGATACTTGCTTTTCTCAGCCTGTTTCTCTCCCCTCAACTGTGGCTTCTGGTGCCCTCATTTGGTTTCTGGGACCCCTTTGGGTAGGATTTCCAGGACCTCTGGCAGACCCAGGTAAGGAGAGGGGTCGTGTCCCCTTGGAGGCTGAGCCCCGTGGGCCTCAGTGGTGACCTGAGCCTCAGCCTCCAGGCCTGCGGCCTGGGGAGTGAAGAGGGAGGGCTCTCACAAAGCCAGGAGTCTTGCTGCTCTCCTTGAAGAAAGCTATTCTGGGACTTTCTCAGGTTCCCTGGGAGCAGGTAGTTTCACAGCGTCAAGTTCCTGAAAGCTATTTGAAACACAAATTGACTCTTTAGAGCCAAAGAAACCCTGCGCCCCACTCCTAGGTGTGGACACCAAGTCCCCCGGCACCTTTGGAATTTCATGTTGGCAGCTTTGGAGGTTTTATCCATTTATATAAAAAGCTCACTGCATAGCCCCCGTGCCCCCAGAGAATTCTAAAATGCCTGTGCTGTCATTTGTTTTATTTTCCCCAAAGAAAAGCAATCCATGAGAGCCAGCAGGCCTTCATGGTCAGCTCAAAAATCAGATGGATGCAGGTGTGTTTTTTTTTCAGGTAGGAAAGCTCTTTTGACATCCCCCCCTGCCCCCCTCCTTTCAGCTTCTGGTTAGTAGTTATCATTGACAAGGACAAGTAAAGATGGAAATTAATCTATAATAATAAAAGCATAATATGCTAATTAGACCAGACAACCGAATGACCTTCTGGACATCCTTCTGGACAACCTTCCGGACGAAGCCGGGGCTGCTAGGGCTGAGCCCCTTGCACGGATTTCGTTCATCGGGCCTCTAGTTGTGAAATAAGACTCTGGCCGTGGTTTGCACAGTTTCAATGTCCTGATTTACGAAATTAGGCATTTCCAAGTTTGACATTTCTCTTAGCTCTATGATTCCCATAGGAAGAAAGGCTTTCTTGTTGAAGGGGTCAGGTACCTGAGGTGCTTTCTGAAGAGCAGGGTAATTGTCAGCCCTCATTCGAGGATGCCTCCCAGCCAGGCTGGCCCCACCCAGCTCGAGTCATGGTGTTGCTTATATTCAACACTCCCATGAAGCAGCCCTTCAACCCCGCCTGTCCACTGGGTGTGTCATACAAAACCTCCGTCACCCAGGGAGTTTCAAGGACATACGACTCAGGCCCACATCAATTTATCATCATGATCTGTTGCCATTGCAGCTGCTAATAACAATAAAATGAAAAGGCAGTGTTTTAGGACTTATTCACATACTTTATCTCCTTGAATCCCCAGCATCCTTGTTCGTGAGCCTTGGTCCACTCATGTGAAAAATGAAGGAAACAAATAAACATGACTCACAGGGCCCTCGGGAGACCTGCTGCTGTCAGCACTCGGTGAGCCGCAGTCTGCTCTCCTGGTAACAACCTCGGGACATAAGAATGATGATTACTTCCGTTTTGTGGTTGAACTACACTTGTGCTCACAGAGGGTACGTGAAATGCCCAGAGCAGAGGGTAATAACATCCAGTGCTAGTCCTCAAATCTAGAGGTTCTGACTCTAAATTTCTTACTCTTTTTTTTAAACACCCGTATGTCAAGCTGCAGTTTGCTCTCCTGGTAACAACCTCGGGACATAAGAATGATGATTACTTCCGTTTTGTGGTTGAACTACACTTGTGCTCACAGAGGGTACGTGAAATGCCCAGAGCAGAGGGTAATAACATCCAGTGCTAGTCCTCAAATCTAGAGGTTCTGACTCTAAATTTCTTACTCTTTTTTTTAAACACCCGTATGTCAGGCCTTGTACCTTCTTTTGTCAAGTTAGGCTCTCAAGTGCCATCCAAGATAATTATTGATAACTTACTAATCTGTTCCCATGTGGTCATGGGATGCTGTCAAGGGGCCTGGCCATCCCTGCTCTGCACCCCAAAGCTTTCCTTCCCAGGGAACATTCTGATGGTGACTTTTAAGAGATCATCTCCCAATGTGTTTCGTTTCTTCATCTATAATAAGCAAGGTTTGAGGAGATAAGCTCTGATTCTATTGCTCCATAATATCCATGTAGGGGGCAGAGGTCTGGAGACACAGGACCCGAGTTCAAGTGTTGTCTCTGCCTCTAGTTAGCTGAGTGACTCTGAACAAATTACTTAACTTCTCCGAGTCTCAGTAGTCCCCTCTTAAAACAAAAAGGTGGTTGTGAACAAGGTGACCAACCATATCATTTATTGTCCAAACCAAGATGCTTCTGAGAGTGAAAAGGGGTGCGACCAATAATTAGGCTGGGACAACAGGTGTATTCTGGAATTGATCAGGGCCAATCAGGCTATGTGGCTCCCTGGTTATGAAAATACTGTCACCACAGGCTTGCAGTCAGGATTCCACAGCAGCCAGTAGGTGAAAGCGCTTTGTAAATGGAAAATTGCTATAAGCACATGGAAGTGAAATAATGATGTGAATTCCATGGCTCCCAGAACCTTTCTTGATCTGCAGGTCCCTGATTCGCCTTAGGATACAAAAGCCTGGCTCCTTCCTCACTTGCAGGGCTCTTTTGAGAATAACTGAGATCATATGTAGCGTGGACTATGATCATAAAGGGAGGACAGCAGGTTAGAGAATAGATAGCTGGCACTGAGTGTGGTTTATTGAAAGAAAAAAGAGCAAGGAAGTAAAAGCAAAACAGAAAGTGATTTAGAAAGGCAAACACAGGATGTGCTGAGTAGTGAGAGATCAAGGCATCTCTCCCCTCTGCATTGACTCATCCACCCCCAGCCTCACCCCAAGATGTAGAAAGCCACGAAATGAGGTGCTGATGGTGGACCAATCTATACTAATAAAAGAATAATATGCTAATTAGACCGGGAGAACTTCCGGGAGACCTTCCAGACGTCCTTCCGGACAAAGCCATGGTGGCGGGGCCGAGGCAGAGGCAGTTAGGGGTGATCAGGCCAGGAAGGGAGGGCATTTGGGGATGAGCAGGTTGGCAGTGGGAGGCAGTTGGGGGTGATCAGGCTGGCAGGGGGGGGGCAGTTGGGTGTGATCAGGCCGGCAAGGGAGGGCAGTTGGGAGTGAGAAGGGCAGCAGGGGGGCAGTTATGGGTGAGCAGGTCAGCAGGCAGAGTGGTTAGGGGCAATCAGGCAGGCAGGCAGGCAGGTGAGCGGTTAGGAGTCAGCGGTCCCGGATTCCGAGAGGGATGTCCGACTGCCACAGGGATCGGGCCTAAACTGGCAGTCAGACATCCCCTGAGGGGTCCCAGATTGGAGAGGGTACAGGCTGGGCTGAGAGACACCCCCCCACAAACACACACACGAATTTCGTTCACCAGGCCACTAGTTTTCTATAAATGTCTCTTGGGGCCGTAGGTGTGGGTTTCTACAGAAACCAGTGGTTCTCAACGTTGGCTGCATATTCAAATTGTCTGGGGAAATTTTAAAACTCCTGATGCCACACTGCTCCCCAGGCCAACTACATCGAAGTTCCTTTGGGTGGGACCCAGAAACAATATTTATACCCCCACCCCCAGCTACGGCTCTACTGGAGAGCTTCTGAGTCATAGTCAGAGGGGGTCTGAGAGGCAGGCAGCTTCTGTCACAGCTGAAATAGGTGGGCTGCCTGGTGCAGATTAATGTCCAGAACTTGCAACAGCCTCAGGGCATTGTGATCAGGGGTGTTGCAGGTAGAGAGCTTGTGCCCAATCAGTGCTCAGTTAACAGATGCTGACAGACAATAAGGCCCCATCCACCGGACTCCAGAACAATCAGTGCCTGGGGTCAAATAGTCATCCGTTCAGCATGGGGGAAAATAGAACGGAGTCCTGCTGATTGTCTGGCAGAAATGACTAGTCCTTCCATTTACTGAGTGATCCGAAAGGCTCTGACAGTGGTGCAGGGTCAAGTCAAGTCATGGTGCCCCACGTGTGGTCATTTGACTTCCAGAACTGACAAGAGCCAATTCCGTGGCGCTCCCTCGCAGACCCCTGCGGCCCGCTGGCTGCCTGGGCACCTTAGGCAGCTTGCCTAAGCATGGGCTCAGCAGGCTTTGACATTTGCTTCATCACATTAAGCAAATGTTTTTCTTCCTCACCACCTCCACAGGTTTTGATCTGCAGTCCATAATCCGATACACAAATTCATCTTCCCTGCTATGTCAGTGAGTGCGTCTTTTCCTGTTAACACACCCATGGGAGTGCTCGTGTCAGATGTCGGCTGATGCACATCTCAGGTGCCGTTCAGCAGGTAGTGTGGAGTGAGGACTGGGGATCTGTAGATGCTGAAGTGCACGGTCAGTGGTGTCAGCTCCTGATTTCCTACTGACTTTGTGTTATTTATCTGAGTGCTTGTTGACTCCACCCAGCAAAGAGCCCAAAGATTTAGACAGTCAGGTCAGAAGCTTTTTACTCTTGGTTCCTTTTGAGTTGCGGGGTGCTAGGCCCATGTTCATGGTGGCAGGAGTGTTCAGCAGGTAGCGGGAGTGAGGACTGGGGATCTGTAGACGCTGAAGTGCACGGTCAGTGGTGTCAGCTTCTGATTTCCTACTGACTTTGTGTTATTTATCTGAGTGCTTGTTGACTCCACCCAGCAAAGAGCCCAAAGATTTAGACAGTCAGGTCAGAAGCTTTTTACTCTTGGTTCCTTTTGAGTTGCGGGGTGCTAGGCCCATGTTCATGGTGGCAGGAGGTGCAGTGGAAGAGTATCAGGCTGTGGGTTACCTGCTGAGTGGTCTAGGACAGGCTGCTTGGCCTTTCTGGGCCACAGTTTTCTTACCAGTACAATGGTGATAATGGCAGTACCTATAACATGGGGTTGGTGTGAGCACTGAACGAACTGTGTATGAGTCTGGGGTATAAGTAAAGCCCCCTCTGAAGGCCCAGTATAGCTCAAATGGTGAGAAGCTAACCCCTTGAGCTTCCCTCCCTTGATGTGTTGGAGAAGTCAGACTCAGTCCTGGCTGCCCCTGCCTCATTGCTGGAGCCAAGACGCGGACACTGGGAGCTGGAGCACAGTGACGCCATCCCTGGATCAGTCTGCCTCTGATGGGGCTGCTGCTCAGAGAGCTAGAGAACATAACAGATTCTCAATACCTGCTGTCATTTAAAATGATTACCAAGGAGGCATCCTCAGGTGGCCCTGTCATCAAGGCTGGGGATGAGAAATAGTGAAGAAGCCAAGTGGTCAAGCAGGGGTTTCCTGAAAACGTGAGTCAGTGTAGGGGTCCTCCCATCCAGGGGCACCAGAGATCTGCCCCTGCGGGTGTCCTGCGGGGTCAGCTCCAGCTACTGGGAACACTTCTCAGCCAGCCCGTGAGTGAGAATCTACTTTGGAAACTCACATATTTACTCAAGGAGTATCTTAGCTCTGAACTGTGAAATTCTTTGAAGATAAGTCAGATAGTCTGCTGTCAGAACTGAAATGAATCTTTTCTGGGAAAAAGAAATGGAATTTTTAACTCTAGATGCACCCGTAGCTCTGCCAGTCTTTGGTCTGTATTTACTGTGCATTCAGGTTGAACCACGGCGAGGCCAATGGTGCTCAGCTTTGTGGCGTGGAAAAGTCACTGCCAAGCTCTTCACATGGACCTGACTCAGGAGGTCTGGGTGAGGCCCAGGCATCTGTACCCTTAGAAAACTACCCCTCGGTGATTTGGGGATTATTCAAAGACTGAGAACCTTTGGCCCAGACCATGGGTGAATAGGGCTGAACTACCCAGTAGGGCACCCAAAGGGCAAGATGAAATTCAGTCCCCATTGGAATCATGCATTGCATAGCATGGAGGAGGCTGAGACAAAGATGCTGGTAGCATGAATCACCCCAGATTACCCACAAATAAACCAGGAAAGGGAGGAAAGGAATGCTTTTGACCTTTCTTTTATAACTTGACTTTATGCCTTTGTAATTTTTTTATGACATGGGAGTGACAAGTAATTTTAAAAGCTAGGCATGAAGGAAATGTTAGTAAGATAAAGAATTTCTGGAATTAAGGGATTACAATCAATCAATCAATCCGTTGGCCAATTTACAAACATGTGTATGGAGCCACCCACTCTGAGAAACTGAAAGCTGGAAGCAGAGAGGGGAGATCTAGGAAGATGGGGTCCATAATCTTGCAGCCAAGAAGCAAAAATGCAAGGAAGCCTCAGAGCCACATGCGTGGCAGGACATGAAATGAAGGGTTCAAATGAGGGGACCAGTGTGGCTAGAATGAGGTATCCAGGCCTACTCTGGAGGGGGTGGTGGGGGGAGGCAGGGCGAGGCAGGACCTGCGTTGTACTTTTAAAAATTATTGGGATGCACAGAGTAGTTAGGAGTGGGTAATAGGTCAAGTCCAACAACAGTATGGCAGAGAGGATGTTCAGGGCCCAGTGGCTATACAAAGTTGGCTGAAGAGAATGGTATATGGAAAGTGCAGTTGAAAACAAGATTCTCACACACACACACACACACACACACACACACACACACACGCACACACACAAAAAACAACAAACAGTGAGAATGGTTTTGAATGGCTGGCAGTGGTTTTTGCCCCCTTGTGAGTAATGGGGAGTAGTGAGAATGGTTTTGAATGGCAGGCAGTGGTTTTTGCCCCCTTGTGAGTAATGGGGAGTAAGTAAGTTTTTACACAGAATAGGAGCTTGATTTGGTCCCTGCTTAAAAAGGTCCATATGCTGCGCTGCGTGATGTGGTGGGAAGACTGATGAACTCAAAGTAAGAAGACCTGGATTCCAGATCTGTATCTGCCACCCATTGTTGGTGTGAAACTTCTTCAAGTTTCCTCTTCTGTAAAATGGGACCAGCAATCATACCATCATAGAATTTCTGATTTGGGAAAACCTCTTAGAAGTCATCTAGTCTGGCCCCCTCTTATCAGAAAAATTCGCAATCTAACGCTTCGGGATGCATGCTGCCAATGGATTGAAGAAGGAAGAGTGAGATAAAATGTGAGCTGCTGCTGTTTTTGTCCTTGCTCTTATGATTGTGTTCATTGTGACCACTTGGGATACAGAGGCCTTGAGGCAGAGCCTATGAGGAGGATTCTTCAGTGTTCCTGCCAGGAGGTGATAATGAGCCTAAACTAGGGCTGAAAGGAACAGCATGCTTTGAAAAGAGTGATGTGAACACAAAATTGGGCACAGGTCTTGGAAGAAATATGTACACCTATAATTTCTGGTAATTCACCTCTGGAGAGACTGGTTTCCATATTTGGAATGGTGACACCCTTGATGGGCTTGCCCATTATTTTGCCATATACTAGTAAAATGTTGTAAATGGGTTGAGTGCAGATAAACTAATTGAGCTTGAGCTTTCTGTTTCCTTTTAATCATGAATCCCTATGACTGATAGAAATAGAGCCATGATGAAGGGAGTTGTCATTAATGAGGAGAATATGGTTTTAGAACTGTTTTGTTCGAGGTGATGACAGACCAGGCAAGCACAGATGTCCTTTACAGTGCTGGAAAATCAGAATGAAGAATGAGGGGAAGGTCAAGACTAGGAATGTGGGTTTGAACTTCTGCTTAGAGCAGAATAAGTTGAAGGAATAACTTCCCTGAAGGAGGAAGTGTGGAGAAGGGGTAAAGAAATAAGGACTGCACTTTAGAAAATGCCCATTTGAGGGGAGGAATGAGGCATAAGCTGAGTTAGCCAAGGTGATGAAAAAGGTAGGAAATAAATGTAACATCCCAGAGGAAGGGAACTGTGGACAATGGCTCATGTAGAAGCAAGAAATGGCCGGATGTGTACGGAAGAACTAAGTGTTCTGCTTGGCTGTGGCAAAGAGAGTGTGAAGGGATGTGGGGAAGGTGGACAGGAATATAAGTTAGGGTTGGATCGTGAGGTACCTCTCATGGAAGGCTGAGCGATTTGGAACTTTTATTTATAATGTAGAAGACTGCACGTGCTATCATGTGCCTGTGGACAATGCAATTATGTTTTAGAAGTGAGGAAGTGCTTACTTACCTAAGGATAGTGTGCCTGGTGCTGCTGTATCGGTGGAGAAGTATTATGAAGTGAGAGGTCTCAAAGTGTGTCTAGGGTCCCCTACAGGTTGTGGTGTTTACAAGTTTTGTGCTGGTTACTCTGCACCCCACATCAACCCCTAGGAACTTTAAAAGGATTTCCCCACTTCTGTTTATCATTCTATAGTAAGGGGGAAAGAAACAAGCACCACTGAAGGAAAAACACTAAAGGTGAAAGGGAGCATGTGTAGTGAATGCAGACCAACTGAGAACCCATTGCCTAGAATGAAGAAGAAGTGAAAACCATTGTTCCAGTTACCGTCTTTTAAAAATCCAATTTGGGAAGTTGTCATAGCAACAGATATCGGTTTCTTTACTCAGCCCAAGGCTCCTCTCCCCTCAATGCAGGCCTCTTCTTCCTAATTCTATCAGTGAGCAGAGACACAGTAAACACAGCAGGAGGGGGTGGGCAATCTCACCTGCCTTTTATTCATTTGGGTCCTGTGGCATTTTACAGTCATATCATAAATCTAGGACCCACAGTGTCTTTATAATTTGCTTGTGGTCCTTTATCACAAACACCTCAGGTTTGTCCTGTGGGGATAAAGGATTCTGGACAGGGCTTGACCAGAGGACTCCAGGAGAGGAGAGCCACTTGGGAAAGTTGTGTGACCTCTCCTGTTTTGGGGACTTCATGAGTATAACAGAGATCTGATCTGTCTAGCAGTATTATTATGTGTCAAATAAGATAAGAAACTCAAACCCCTTTTGTAAACTCGAGTTTTCATTGTTCAAGAGTAAGGCATTGTGTTGTTCAGTATACGCCCCACTGCTAAAACCACAGTCCATGAACTTGTTCATATAATACCCAATGCCATGTTTGATGAATTGTCTTCCCTGCTCAGCCTCCTCCCTCTCCATATCCTGCCACACCCGAGGGCTGCCAACTTCTCTGATGGCCTCTGCATTGGGCAGCACAGGTGGAATACCCAAATGGGGATCACATGGCAGGTGTGCATGGTCCCTGCCTGGAAATGGCCAGATCCCTCCCAACCACTTTCCATAGTCCAGACCTCAAGTGCCATCTAGTTGCCTTCCCAGAATAAAAAAGGGGAAGCAGGTTTGACAAACAGCAAACCTGTCTCTTCCATAGAAATGATTTATTTCCTTGCTTCCTCTCCTCTTCACTCTCTAAGAGGGCATCCTGCCTAGAGCCCCTCTCACCTCTCATCCATCATGTTTGATACCATTGACTTAATCTTCCTAGAATACTATCTGTATCACACCCACTCCTTTACCTGCTACATCAAGTTCAACTGCTTCAAACTGATATTGAAGAAACTCCAACTAGGCCCTCATTCTCTTCCCTCACCTTACTTTGTATTCTCTTAAAATGGTTCCTTAGGGGTCCATAGAGTTTTTGGAGCATCTTTGAGTCTCTTGGTTTTATCCCCACACAGTCCCTTTGAGGGAGGAAGAGATTTAACCCTCATCACAGACAAGGTAACCTGCTGGGGCCTGTGCACTGTGTTGCTCTGCATAAGCTGAGGGAGAAACCGGGGATCCTGACTCCAGCCGTTGGCAGTCTTCACCAGATCAGGGTTTTGCTGCTTTACATGATCTCACCAACCACCTGGACCACTTTCCAAATTCCAGCACCAACTTGTGAATCAGAGTCTTCAGGCGAGGGTCCCAGACGTCTATAATTAACCAGAGCCCCGTGACTGCTGCATGGTCCATTAAGGGAACACTGCTCATAACCTAACAAAGGTCCATGGGAATAGCTGAACCCAGAGAGGTGAGTCTAACGGTGGAAATTTCCGGTTAAATGGTGCAAATGTGGGAGAGAACTTTGAGGGACAGTGGGCCTTCCAGCTGCTCATAGGTCACCCCAATGAGCATAGTATTCCAGACTTCCTAAAAAGTGGTCCTTGACTTTAGAATCCGCTCCATGACCTATGGAATTATAAAAACAGTCACGGAGTCATGGGGTTTTTGGTAGTTGGTTGTTTTTTGTTTGTTTTTGTTTTTGTTTTTTTTTTTGGCACAGCTGCTTATCCCATCCCTAGAGTATCTGGTGCTTGAAGTGGAAAGTGTTGGGAAAGAGATTGGGCGAGTTTTTTTGTTTGTTTGTTTTGGGTTTTTTTTTTTTTTGGCACAGCTGCTTATGCCATCCCTAGAGTATCTGATGCTTGAAGTGGAAAGTGTTGGGAAAGAGATTGGGCGATGGCAGGGGATAAAAGGGTAGGAGAGGCAGAGGGGAACTGACTCGCCTTACAAAGTAGAGGAAGTCGTCCTCATTCTTTAGTCCTTGTGGGACCCTGCATGTTGGGATGGCCGGAGAATGGATTTATAACTGAGTACTAATAGCTGTGGCTATGTGATGTTCTGAACACCTTACTCACATTGACTCCTGGAATTCTGTGGTAGGTCCTGTTATTACTCCAAAGTTACAGATGAGGAAACTGAAGCTCAGAGAGGCAGGGTCCTCTGACCAAGGCCACAGAGCTGGGACCTGGTAAGACCAGGTTTCAGATCCCAGGCTGGGGCATCAGCTCTGTCCTCTCTGCTGTCTTGATTCACCCAGACCTTCCCAGCTGTGCAAGGAGAAAATATTCTTCCTGAAGCCACAGACATTTTTTAAATCGCCAATAGAGCAGAATGCACAAGGCTTTGCCTTTTTCTTTCATTCTCCATCGGTCACAACGAATAGGCTAACGTCAAGGCTGATCTCTATGCTTAAGCAAAGCCACAGACAATTACCAGGTAGGGAGTTAGCTCTACAGAAAGACCCCACTGTTCTCAAGTCTCCTTCCAACTTCCTGCCACAGTAACAACCATTCCCACCCATTGGTCGACCCATTTGTTTTAGGTCATGTCCCCCAGAGGTCCTTTTTAAAAAATATATGTTACTCTGAATGAGCTACGCATGGACATGATAGCCCAGATGTCATACCAGCTAGGATTGCGATATCAGGCCAGGAAGCAGGAGGGAAAGGAATAAAGGGACGGGGAGAGAGACACCAGGAGTGCTGCATGCCACTGGGGTACTGCCTGTACTGTACTCGATGTCTGTCAGCACCCTGATCCGGTAAAGACTGCCAAGGCCTGGAGTCAGGATCCCCGGGTTTCTCCCTCGGGTGTGGCAGGGTATTTAGTCCTTCTGCACTGAATAATTCCTCTACTTGAGAAGTCACGTCAGTTCCCCTCTGTATCTCCTACCCTTTTATCCCCTGGGAAGGGAGTGAAAGTAGAACTTGCTGTGTGATGTGGGGGTGGCAGGCTTCTTTTGAAGGGCTGGCTTTCCATTGCCCCAGGATTCTAGGCTAGACTTCGAAACTCATCTTTGCATGGATGGAGTCCTTGGCTTGAAAGAAACCTGTGCTTATTCCAATTAGTCCTTCTGCACTGCTAAGAACTGGACTCATTTACAGACACATGGAGAGTCCCACAGTAAAACAACAACATCAGAACAGTTTTCCAGGGCACAATGAAGGTGAAAAACTATCAATTGAAAGAAAACTAACAAGTTTACTTTAGGATTTCACTGGATTCCATTGAATTTTCATGGGATTTTAGTAGCTTCCAAGGAGCCTGCTATAGGGCATTGAAGCCCAGGGAAGTTAGCTGTTATAATGCCAGAGAGCAGCCTGAGGTTCGCTCTGGGGGCCCAGACTCCCTGATGCTAGGTCCTTTCTGAATCATTCTGAGACAAGTGACATAGTCAAAGGTAGCAAGCTTATGGGAGGCATTATAATACCATTATTTGAGTATCTGCTCTGTTCTAGACATTATGCTAGTCACTCTATTTAATTCACTACCCCTAACGCCACAGTGCCATGGGGTAGGTATATTGTGACTGTTTTATAGACGAGAAATCTGTTGCTTGGAAAGGTCCCATGGAAAGTGGTAGAGTTGGAATTCAAACTCAATTCTGGCTGATTCCAAGACCACATCTTTTAATGTATGTTAATAATTGAACATAAAATTAAAGTCAAAGTTGCTTGAAATATACTTGTCTGTATGGCAGTTATTTATTGAGGTCTACCAGGTGCCAGACCTTGAGCTGGGTGGGAATCAGGTGTACAGAACAGACACAGCTGGGCCCTGGCTGAACCTGCAGCCTGAGTGTGGGAGGGGCAGGGCAACCATTGGACAGGCAGAAGGACTGTGACCCACGGGCATGTATGAGGCTATGGGAGCTTGGAGCCATGGGACCTGGTCCCGGGAAGGCACTGAACAGGGTTCTCTGCAGCACAGGCAGGGAAGGCACTTGGGATTCAATTCAGGGGTGGGACGTGAGGGGAGAGTCCTGGCTAAGCTGTGGCAGAGAAGGGGAAGGAAGCCACCTACCTCTTCCCCCAACAGACCTGTTGCCATGGCAGATTCTGGAGGGAGCAGATGAAGGGACCCCAGGTTCTCCATCCCTATCAGGACCCCAGGAGCTTCTCCTGACCAGGAGAATAAGGGCAACCCTAGAGAAAAACCATGGACTATCCCTTCTGGCCCCTCCCCCACCTTAGGTCACTTTAAAAAGCTATTTGAACCTTATCTAGGCCTAATACCCTTCAGAAAACATTTTTCTACCTGTGTGCCAAGAATTACTCTACCGTGGGCGAGGTACCTTTCATTCCAGAGTGGGAGATAAACGGCTCTCAGTGGGAACGCCTGGCTAGTTAACACTTTGCAGTGATGGAGAACCGCCCAGTGTGTCATCAGACATCAGTCAGAAGGGAAAGGAGTGGTTATCAGATGTGCCTCATTGATGAAGGCTTTGACGTGGGGAAAGGATGGTCTACAGGAGCTGAAAAAAGAGGCCTGGATGAAAGATAAAGGTCCCCAGGCTTGGTGCTGATTTCCTTCAGTGGTTCAGCAAATAGGACAGGAATCAACTGGCCATGGGGACCTTAACGTCACAGGTCACATGGATCCACTCCTCATGACTGGCTGCTTCCTATAGGGCAGCATGTGTGCCATAATTTTTTTTTCTTTTTCATAATTTTATTATTTATTTATATATATATTGATCACATGGATCCACTCCTCATGACTGGCTGCTTCTTATAGGGCAGCATGTGTGCCATAATTTTATTATTTATATATATATTAGAGGCCCAATGCACAAAATTCGTGCAAGAGGCTCAGCCCTCACAGACCTGGCTGTCTCAGCTGGTCCTCGAAGCCTTGGCTGGCCCTCGCAGCCTCGGCCAGCCCTCACAGCCCCAGCTTTGTCTGGAAGGTCGTCCGGATGGTCATCTGGAAGGTCGTCCAGACAGTCATTCTGCTGTTCGGTCTAATTAGCATATTAGCTCTTTATTATATAGAATTTACTATTTGTATATATTATTTGTATATAGTCTACATACCAATTAGATATACTTTATACATCTACTCTTCTCCAGAGATTTGAGATCTAATGCCTATATCCATATAGTGTTTGGCTTACACTGTATACTCAATCAAATTGCTATATAATTCCACACATATCTTTACATTTCTTCCATAGTCACTCAGTATTTGTTAAGTAACAGAGCAATACAGTGGAACTCAGGAACTTGTCTTTTGCTCTGCTTCCTGTTGTTCTATTATTGTGGACTAGTCATTTGGATTTCTTCATCTTCAAAATAAGGGGATTGGATGAAATAGCTGAGGTCTTGATTCTTTGATTGCACTGTGTCCTGAGCCCTGTGCGAGGCCCTGTGGGATATTCCAGAAGGACTCTCTCAGGCACTTTACCATCTACTTGGTAAGGGTCTTGGAGCTCCTGTAACCTAGGGGCCAACAAACTTTTTTATAAAGGGTCACACAGAAAACACTTTCAGCTTTGAGGTCCATGCAGTCATTGTCCCAGCCACCCAACTGTGTCAATTGTAGCATGAAAGCAGCCACGGACAATACGTAAACAATGGGCATGCCTGTGTTCTAATTAAACTTTATTTACAAAAATAGTCAGCAGGTGCCCAACTGACAAGGAATTGAACTAAATTTGGTGTGGTGCCCAGAGCTGTGGGCTTGGCCTTCTCCATGAATGATGATGAGGTTGGATAGGATGCCTTTGCTGGAGGTGGCCATCATCACCCATGGCTGTCCATTCCAGGAAGCATTGAGGTCCTGTGACCCCAAGGTTGAGTCGTAAGACTCAACGTCTAGGAGAATATTCCTATGTGAATCCAAATGATTAATATTCCTATCCTGCATGTGATGAAATATTCACTGAGCCTAATGCTATGGACTTCGTTGCCAGACCCATGGAAAGGTGTCCGCAGTCATGCACTCAGGTTCTTGTGTGTAGAGCTGCCCATGGATGGAACTCATTACCAGCTCCCACCCCTTCATTCTTCTTTCTCGCTTCCCCTGCACTTGGGGTGTGGCTCTGTCCAGCGATCCCCCTTGACGTGTACTGCTTGGCATGGCTCCCTCTGAGACGTGCTGCTGACATAGGCTGCTTCTCTGGGCAGTGCCCTGACGTCAATGTGCTGGGCCTCAGCCACCTGGCAGTGGGGAGGTGCAGTAGGGTCCGCCCAGGGATGTCACTTGGGAAAACATGACGATGACCTCATTTCCGAACCAATTTCACATACCAGGTGAGACAGGTAAAGAATTCACACACGCAAGTCAATCTGTGAGGCTTCAGGTGGTGAAGGTAGACTTCCTGAGAAAGGAGAATGTTGTCTTACCAGGAGAAGACAAATATTCCTAATGGTAAACACTTGGGTTGGTTTATGCCTTTGACTTCCCTGTGCCCCTGATTAAGACACTTGGCCTCTCTGGGGAATTTCTTAACTATGCAATAGATGGAACTGCATTCCTGGGCCTGCTGGATCCTGGCCTCAATTTAAATTGGGTAAATCCGTGGAATCCACTTATGGTCTCTGGCTGCTGTTGACTTATGCTGGTTAACTTTCACATTAGCTAGTTTCAGTGTGTATGTGTGTGTGTGTGTGGGGGGGGAGGGCGAGGGAGGGGGTGCACTCGCACCTAGCTTGCTCATATTCAAGGTCTTGGCAAGAAATTGGTTCTTTCCTATGCCAAGCAACAATAAAGAGCATGCTACTCATTATTCATATGTTTATACTTTGGAGAGTATTTTCAACTGATTTCAATATTGAGGTGTAGTGGACATTTGTCCTACTTTGTTGCTGCCCTGCACCTTTCAGACATGCTTCTTATGGGCCCAGCATCTTCAAGGCAGAAGCCAGGAAATGACTTTCTAGACCAATTCCTTTTCTGCTTAAATTAGCCAGAGTGAGTTCTGTGGTTTGCAAAAGAGCCCTTATCAATATTTCCTTAGAAAAAAATGTGTAACAGACTCTTCTTTGAAGTCTTAGCAATCCTATGACATTAATTATAATACCTAATCTGAGTGCTTAGAATATCCTATTAGTATATTTAAAGCCAAATATTTATTTTACAACTTCAGTAAATTCGTTGGGGTGATTTTAATGGAGACGGACAAAAACGTAGATCCAGGATCACATGCGAGACTCATTACGAACACGAAGTCATCTGGGCCTCTGGCCGGCGTGGGGGAAACTGGGGTAGAGCAGATTACACCAAGTTCTTTCCCTGCCTCCATGCCCTTCACATCACCAAAGTGGAGCCTTTTCACTGAGTGAGAACAAGTGGCAATAATTCCCAAGCGTCTCCTGCAAGGGGAAAGAATAACAGTAGTAATAACTAACATTTATTATATGCGTACTGTGTGCTTTCTAACTGCTTTACATGTACTTATGTAATCCCTTCAACTCTGTGTGCGAATTACTACTACTAGTATCCTCATTGTAAAGATGAGCACCCACAGTTAGGTGGCTGGTCCAAGGTCACTTAAGTGTTCCTAGCCTATCAGTTCCCTAGAGTGACCTATGACACCAAAGCAGTCACTGTGGTGTGTGGAGCCAAAGGGACAGTTTTTCTCAAGTTAGAACTTGGCATCACTGATTTAATTGATTTAGGCCCCCAAGTAACTGCACATCAGAACCTTCCAGGGAACTTCAAAAAATACAAGCCTTTAAGCTCCACCCAGGAACTCGGGTGTGGGAGTGGAAAGCTGTATTTGCCCTAATGCCCTGCTTGGCCTTACAGCCTCTGGCCTCCGGATGTGCCCTTTCCTCTGCTTGAAATGCTCTCCTCCTCCTCCTCTCTCCTTTGCCTTCCTAGCAGCCAGCTCAGGATTGGCTTGTTTTAAAGAACCTCCTTTCTGACCGACACACACACCCCCTCCTGCATGCCATTGGCTCTCGTACCCTCTGTCTCAGTTAATAGAATGTGGATTTGCAGTACTAGCTTTACCTATGATTCCAATAGGTGTGATTTCAGGCAATTATGGTGCATCGAACCTTTAGAGACTTAAATGGTTATCCTACTACAGTGTGAGTGAAGCTTCTGATGCCAGGTGTGAGGCGGGGTGAGGGGGACAGGACTGGTGAAGGTGGGGTGAGGGAGGACAGGAGGGTGAAACTGAATGTGCCTGCGAACCCTCCACAGCTGGTGAGCAGCTCCCCTGTGTCAGACCCAGGACAAGAATGGAGGACCCGGGCCCTGCCCACAGTGAGCTTGCACCCTGAGTGGTAAACAGAGAGACAATGGGCAATTTCAGTACTTCCCTCAGGGGGGTGGTGGGAGGATTACATGAGGTAATGTATGCAAAGTGCTTAAAGCAGAGCCAGGCACTTAGTAAGTGCTCAACAGGTGCCCCCATTATTATTGTTATTATCTGTCTGTAAGCCTGGCCTGGTCTGGCCTGCTTTCCTGTCTGTAAGGCTCTATGACATTTCTTATTTAAAGCTCCTGGCCTTTTATACCTTCAGCAAACATTTGTCTCATTTCATCTTATGTCAACAAAGGTCACTGAGTGCTTTCAGTGTCCCAGATTGCTGCCAGGCGGGGCTCAGAAGTGGTGAGAAGGAGTCAGGGTGTCTGCCCTCGATCAGATTTGGGGGAGACTCCACTTTCATGCCTGCCTGCGGGTGAGAGACAGAGGCGCTGTAGCAGGAGGATGGCCAGTGGAGGGACTTCGGGGATGCAGAGGGGAGCAGCCACTTCAAGCTGTGTGGGGTGGGTGGAGACAGCACTCACAGATGCCTACATTGGAGGAGAGGCCTTGAAAGAGCAGGTCTGGTGATACAAATGGGCCACATTTTCTCTGTGCACCTAGACTCTGCTCAGGCATCACCTGCACTGCCATTTAATCCTTACCTTATGAAGCAGGTCCTCTTAGAATCCCTTATTTATGGGTGGGGAATCTGAGGCTTAGAGACACGAATGTGCCAGTAGTCGGTATTTCAGACCTGGTAGGAATATGGTCAGGCAGACAGTATGGGGAGGGGAGAAGGCTTCTGGGCAGCTGAGAATAAGAGCTTAGCCCAACTTTAGAGGGTAGGTCAGCAAACCACGGCAAGGTGGTCACGGCACAGCCTCCTGGGTACCTGGGCCTCCACAGGGTGGCAAGAGCCAGGTGACGGTCAAGGGCACTGTATGAGGAGTCTTCCTAACTGCTTGCTGCACCAGGCACAGTCCTCAGAAACGGGACCAGTGGTGTCTGGGGAAGCTTCTTTTTCTTTCTCTCATCCCTGCATCTAACCCTTCAATGAATGGGACGAAGGTGAGAGCTATCTTCCTCAACCTAAGCCTGTCTCCAGGAAGTGATTTCCGGAAGCAGTGGCCACTAGTTTTCTATTGGTGTGTCACAATTTACCACAAATGTAGTGGTTTAAAAGCAATACATTTATAACCTCAGGGTCTGTGGGTTAGGAGTCTGACAACGGCTTAGCTGGGTCCCCTTCTCAGCATCTCACCTGGAGCTCAGAGCCCTTTTCCAAGCTCTTGTGGTTATTGGCAGACGTAGGACTAAGGCCCTGAGCTCCTCCAGGCCCCTCCGGGTTCCCTGCCACATGGCCCTCCCTGGGCCTACAGGCAACTTTCACAAATTTGGACATTCACACTGCAGGATAGTTAAGGGAATGTATGCAAAACCCCTGTTTAGAAAAGATATCAATGCCAAGTCCAAGGTCACAGATATGCTCTTAATCTAAGCTGGGGCAGAAATAGAAAGAAAGCTGGTGAGCATCCAGGAAGGTGAAAGGAAACCTTTAGTTTCCAATACAATGACGTCCTCTG
This sequence comes from Myotis brandtii, assembly GCF_000412655.1. NCBI lineage: Eukaryota > Metazoa > Chordata > Mammalia > Chiroptera > Vespertilionidae > Myotis > Myotis brandtii. Next base: position 1,673,462 of record NW_005355115.1, read on the forward strand.
CGTACTTAAGACTCTCAGCTTCCCTAAGTGGCATTTTCGGTTGATTTTTGGTTAATGGGCAATTCATATCATCATTGCTTGTTTCTTCAAGGCCAGCAGAGGAGTCTCTCTTTTAGACGCTTTCCTCTCATTAAGTCAGGCCCACTCAGGATACACTCCTTTGGATGAACTTAAAATCAACTGATTTGGGGCCTTGATTCCATCTGCAAAATTCCTTCACTTTTACTATATTCTCCTGGATAGAAACAAGTCATAGATCTCAGCCACACTCAAGGGAGGGGATTCAATTCAATTGCAAATCTTGCGTGAATTTTGGGACACCCTATACAAGAGCATAAATGCCAGAAGACAGGGCTCCAGGGGCATGTGGGCAGGGGAGAGGGTCGCCTTCGGGTCTGTGTCACAGGTAGGTTTGACTAACTTTCCTCCTCACATAGTAACATAGCCAAGCACCTCATATACAACCTTTGCTCATTTAATCACAAATGCATGAGGAAAGGACTGATAGTGGCCATTTCACAGGAACAAAAACTGAGGTTTAGAGATCCATCCCTTTCTCAATGTCACACAGGCAGTAGGGACCGAACCATTTCTTGAATTCAGGGTTGTCTAACATCAAACCGATCAACCCCAAATCTGTGTGCCACTTAAGGGAGCTTACTTACTATCTTAAGTAACAGAGGACATCTTTGTATTGGAAACTAAAGTTTTCCTTTCACCTTCCTGGATGCTCACCAACTTTCTTTCTAGTTCTTCCCCAGCTTAAATGAAGAGCACCTCTATGACCTTGGACTTGGCATCAATATATTTTCTGAGGGAGGGAGGAAGGACACCTTTACCACATTACTGGGGGTTTTGCATTCATTCCCTTGTAACCATCCTGCAGTGTGAATGTTATCCAAATTTTTGCTACAAGGAAACTCACCTGCAGGCTCAGGGAAGGTATTCAACACGACACTTCTTGTACTTGCTGGGAGTCAGATACTAAGCTTACCGTCTTTCTATCACATTGGGCACTCATAGGCCAACTCAAGTGGTTTTCTAAAACAAAAGGGAGAGACAAGGGGAGGTTCCTTCTTGTTTGCTTTCGGCAGATCTATTTTTAGCTTGCTGACCTGTTGCTAGAATGGAAACTAGTGACTTAAACATGAATGGAAACCACTTTAAAAAATAATAGCAAGCCCTGGTGCTGCCTACAGTGAAACTGAGGGTAAGGTTTTCAGAGGAGTATATAGAGACTCTGCCTTGTTTTGCTCTATTGTAATAATACCCTTCATTTGTAGAACTGACTGCAACCTACCAAGAAGATTCACAAAATTATATAACTGAATTGTCCTAACGACTCTGTTTACAGATGAGGGAAAGTTTCAGGGGTGGTTCTGTGTCCTGCCTGCCGTGGCACAGCGCGCAAGAGGAAGGGCTGGGTCTACTGCACAGGCACTCCCTGTCGGCTGCCCCGTTGCCCCCTGTCTCCTAAGCAAAGGTTGACCTGTGAGTGGAGATGTCACTGGAGAACGTAATGGATGTGAGATGAACCCCATCAGGCACCACAGAAACACCCAGGGTTGACTCCAGAGTTCAGCCATCAACATCCTGTTGGTGAAACTCCTCAAACCACTAGGCCAGGACTATTGTCTCGCATCCTGGAGGGTGAGGTGACTCACCCTGCACTCTGCCCCTTCCTTGCATGATTTTGGTACCTTTAATGGGATGCCTGGTTTTTTGTGTAGTTTAATATCCCTCATTTACAAAACAGAGCCAGGGAAGAGAATGCTTGTAGAAAGCAAGCTGGGCCTTTCCCATTTCCCCATTCAGATTCAAATGCACTACCTGGTTTGCAGGTTTACTGACATTGTGAATGTGATGTTGTGAAGGCGCCACCCAAGGTACTGGTCAAACAGTGATATCAGGCCCAGAAAGGAAGAGAATCTAGAAAACAACTGTTGGGGTCCAGCCCCAGGAGGTCCAGGGGTTCCCAAAGGTGTGGACGGAGTCGGCAAAGAAGGAATGACACGGAGACAGAGTTCAGATCATCAGCATAGCCAAGTTCTCTAGCTAGGTTCTCCAGCCAGAATTCAAGATCTCTATTAGCTTCAGCTTTTCTTATTGCCCTTTGAAATTTAGACATGGAGCTCATAGGAGCCTGGTTTAGGCTTCCTTTCTAATTTAGGGAGCCTGTTTTGAATGGGAGGGCTTTTCTCCTCTCTACTGACTGGAAAGGACCAAGGGTCATGTTTATGATATTTATTCTCCTTCCGATCAGTAGGCATAGCTAAATTGCTCTTAGATTGAGCTGGAGACAATAATGATGTGTCCTCTCTAGGTGGAGCCGAGGGACTATTTAAAGCTTGAGAAAGTTCAACCATTTCTGCCTCTGGTGCCAAGGTGTCACCATTTAAATTCCAGAGGGAAAGGGTATCTGCCGGCACCTTCTCAGGTCCATGGAATCTGTAATAAGTCTTTAATTGCTCTCCTACTTCAGTCCAAGTTTCTAAATTAACAGTTCCTTCCTCAGGAAGCCATGGACATACTTCTTGTATAAAACTTTCTGTCTGACTGGGAGTAACCATAACTCTTCTGCTAGCAAGCATATGTGTTAAAAGATCAATACAGAGTCTTTTTTCTTTAGACTCAGTATTGACCCATCTCTCAATCTAAGTTCTGTACTAACCACCCTCTTACCCTACTTATCCTCTATAGGGGGGTCTGCAGCACCCTATGGCGCAGTCCTATCCGTCCCGAGTGCGGGGGGGAGGGGGGGGCTTAACTAGGGGAACCCTGTTCAGGCGCCAGTTGTTTGGGTCCTTTTTTTTCACTTTTTAATGCTTTATTCATTGATTAAAAGAATATACATTTAACATAAACCATATAACATCAGTCATCAGGTCAAACATTCGGCTGGTTTCCTTACAGTTTCTGTCAGGAGTTATTTTATCTGATCACATTTATAAGATAAAATCTCACCACATCTGGCATTTACACACACTGTGCCAGTGGATTCACACTACTGATGTACATATAAAATCCGCATGGTATGTGCCCACTGGAGACAAAACAGTGCACACCTGTCAAAAGGTCATTTTAATATATATGGTAAAACCATTTGTAAAACACATATAAACTTTTTCCATAAACAGAATCATATCTGGACATTTGTTGCATAAATTGTGCTTCCAAAGCTTACAATAGAGCAGCCAGGTCTCAGCACTGCTGGGCACCCATGTTGGCTACTTTATTATTGCAGACTGTTCGTTAACACTAAATGCACAACATTCATACCACTTAAAACTGGGGTCAGATGGAAGTCTCACAGAGACCACATCTGTACCGCGGTTGCCCTGAAACAGTTAAATTGGCTTTTAAAGCCTCTCAGATATAACAAGGTTTTAAAACATACTTCATGGAATGTTCTTCATGTATTATAGCAGCTCATACCTGTGATAGAACAAGTTTTCAGTTTTTCCTCTCTTCCTTTACATTCACTATTCACAGTGAAACAGGTGCGTGTTTTTTTTTTTCCTTTTTCTTGTGTTTTGTTTTTCAGAGTTCTGAGGTTGCTGACTGAGCCACAGCACAGCTGTGTACCATAGGTCGAAATTCGACCTTAAATATTACAATCTAGCAGAATCTGGCTGGCCAGAGTGGGCCGGCCCCTGCCAGCATGTGGGCACTTCTTCAGTTAAGTCTATTCTTTGGCAGCTGACACGCGCGCTGACAGAGAAAAATCCAGTGACTTGTTGCTAGGGATTTCACGACTAATGTTTGTTTGCAAGCATGTGTGTTTACAATTCTGTTTTTTGATTTTCTTTTAGGAGGTTTTACCCTGGAATATAGCTTCTTTCTTCCTCCACTACTTGAAATCTGGGCTTAAAAGCTAACTTGAATGTGTAATATAACTGATAAATAAAATCATGTCAGATATAGATACGCTATTAGAATGCGTGAATGCAGTATACTGCATACAAAT
>NW_005355115.1:1678928-1679856 GCF_000412655.1 Myotis brandtii
GTGGAACGCTTATATCTCCAAAAAGGCTAAGCTTCTGGAGGTTCCTGTTGTTCCGGATGCTGACCAGCACGCACAGCACCACCTCCAAGTAGGTGCGCAGCTCTTCCAGCCAGTGGGTGGAGAGCTGCAAGGCATGGACTTCCTCCCAGCTGGTCCCGGGGTCCGCGCAGCCACTATAGCCAGGCCCGCTGCCTTTGCTCAGGTAATCCTCCTCGGCAGCAGCAGCAGCAGCAGCGGTGGAGGCGAACTCAATGCGCAACTCCCGCAGGAACCTGCCACACTTGCGCATGAGGATCTCGAGCCGAGGCTGCTCCGCCTGGGAGACCCAGAGGCAGAGGCGGAGCTGGCGCCAGAAGGCCGGGTGGAAGAGGCACTCCCGCCAGTGCGAGCAGGAGGCCAAGGCCCGCAGCTGGTCCAGCGCCGGCAGGAAGGAGAAGATGTGCACAATCAGCTCGCTGGGCAGCGATGCGGCCCCCACTGCCTGACTGCACAGAGCCATCCAGCCTGCGGGGGTAGCTCCAGAGAACCAGCCACGTGACTAGCCTCTCAACCTTTAGTCACAGCCTCTGAGGCCTGCAGACTCAGTTACTTCAAAACTGTAGTCTGGTCGGTTTCTGCCGGGGTCCAGCCACAGTGGTCCAGGGGTTTCCAAAGGTGAGGACAGAGTCAGCGAAGAATGAAGGACAGGGAGGCAGAGTTCAGACCATCAGCATAGCCAGGTGCTTTCGCCAGGTTCTCCAGCCAGGTTCTGTCTTTATTCTCTTGTTACATCTGTATTTATACCATTTGCTTTAATCCTATCCATTCTATTGAAAGGTTAGGCGTTTGTTATCTCCATTCCAAGGTCACTAGTCTATTGTTCTGTTAAGCTACAATCAAGTAACTGAAGGAGATTATCCTAAGTAAAGATTATGTAGCTTAAGCGTGA
>NW_005355115.1:1681025-1686293 GCF_000412655.1 Myotis brandtii
TCAGAGATTTTGCTGGTTTTGGCACGCACTCACAAAAAGGTTGCCCACCCCTGCCCTAGGAGGTTCATACCTATAGGAAGTTCATACCTATTGTCCTTCCTGATGTGGGTGGGCCTCAACCAAACAATTAAAGACCTAAGTAGAACAAAGAGGAACTCCTCCTGTCTGTCTCCCTTGGACATCAGTGTTTTCTTGTCTTTGGAAACATCGGCTCTTCTTGGATCTGGAGCTTAGACTATTGGCTCTCCTAGTTCTTAGGTCTTTGGACTCAAACTTGAATTATATACCATTGACTCTCCTGAGTCTCCAGCTTGCTGACTGAAGATGGGGAGACTTCTCAGCTGCCACAGTCACATGCACCAAGTCCTTATAATAAGTGTATTCTAAGGGTTCTCCAGAAAACCATGCTATTCTACCGGTTTTGTTTCCTTGGAGAACCCTAACTAATATACGTAGATTTGCATGCCTGTAACAGATACCTAAAGTTGTAGAAGTGGTTTTGAGTCATGAGTGTTGGGTAATGGGTAGACAGGGGAAGACCTTTGAGGTACATGCTAGAAATGTGTATGTTAAAGATGATTCTGATGCGATTTCAGGAGGAAATGAGTAACAGGTTATTAAAAACTGGAGGAAAGATAATTCTTGTTCTAACCTGATAAATAACCTACTGAATTGTGGGCTAGTGTTTTGTAGAAGAACTTTTGAATGATGAAATCAGATGTTCAGTAGCGGAGATTTCTAGACCAAGTAGTGCAGGCGTGACTTGGATCCTCCTTACTGCTGTGTGAGAGGAGAGATTTGAATTAAAGAAGTTCTTGTTAGGCAAAAAAGGAACCAATTTGAGATTTGGAAAATTCTCAGTTTACCCGTATTCGAAAAAATGAGAAAGTTTGTTCTGAGAAGAACACTTGGGGTTCTTCTCAACAAACATTGGACTTAACAGCCATTGGACTTAACCACCCATGGACTTAACCAGACATCTCAGTAGAAGCCGAAAAGAGAGATGGAGTTATATCAGCAGATATATTGTGGGCTGGAACTAAAGAACAGAAAAATGAGACAAAAATGAAGGAGGGCTGTTGGACTTCATAGATCCTACAGGCCCAGATCATAGAGCTAACATGCACTATTCTTCAAGTAGAGAATGACTCTGAAGGCAATTCCAACAGAAATCATCATCTCAGTTTCATAGACTGGAGCCATTGCCTTGGTTTCAATAGGCCAAATGGCCTTCAACCCCGCAGAGCTTTGGGGACAGGGCTTCCCAGAGCCTTGGTGCAGGACTCCCACCCAGCAGAGCCATGAGGGTGGGACTACTGCCTGTGGTTTTGAAAGGTAGCACAGTGAGTTAAAAAGAATTATTTTTGAGCTTTAACAACTGATGAAATTTGCCTAAGTTTTGAACCTGCTTGGGAACTGTCACCCTTTCTCATTTCCTGTTTCTCCCTTTTGGAATGGGAATGTCCATCCTATGTTTGTCCCACCGTTGTGTTTTAGAAACACACAATTTGTCTGTTTTCACAGCTTCATAACTGGAGATAAATTTTGCTTCAGGATGAGTAGTACCTGGAATCTCACCTGATGTAGATGAAATTTAGGTGAGACTTTGGATTTTAGAGTGCTGGAAAGAGTTAAGACTTTTGGAACTGTTGGTGTGGAATGGATGTATATTGTCTGTGAGAAGGACATGACTTTGGCGAGAGCAAGGGTGGAATGCTATAGACTGAATTGTGTCTCCCTATAATTCACGCGTTGGAGCCCTAACCCTCTAAGTGACTATATTTGAAGATGAGGCCATTAAGAAGTAACTGAAGTTAAATGAGATTATAAGGGCAGGGCCCAAATCCAGTAGTATTGATGGCCTTATAAAAAGAGAAAGGGTGAGATCTCTTTATTTCTCCGCCATGTGAGGAGCCAGTGATAAGGAGGTCATCTGCAAGTCAGCAGGAAGAGTTCTCATCAGGAACCAAATCAGGTAGCATCTTGATCTTGGTCTCCCCAACCTCCAGAACAAGAGAAATAAATTTCAATTGTTTAAGGCATTTAGTCTGTGACATTTTTTATGGAAGCCCCAGCAGACTAAGGCAGGGGTCCTCAAACTACGGCCCGCGGGCCACATGCAAATACAAATTTTGTATTTGTTCCCGTTTTGTTTTTTTACTTCAAAATAAGATATGTGCAGTGTGCATAGGAATTTGTTCATAGTTGTTGTTTTTTAAACTATAGTCCGGCCCTCCAACGGTTTGAGGGACAGTGAACTGGCCCCCTGTTTAAAAAGTTTGAGGACCCCTGGACTAAGGCATCCACCTTAATAAAAGCACGACTGACATTCCTTATTTACAAAGACAAAAAATTAGAAACATCTGCAGCCTTTTCCAGATCTCATCTCTTGATCTGAAAACACTGCAGGTGGGTATTTTCTTCAGATACTCAAAGACTGAATCATAAGGTCTAAGGCAGTGGTTCTCAACCTTGGCTGCACATTAGAATCACCTGGGAATCTTTTTAAAATCCTGATTTCTGGGCCTCATCCTCAGGGCAGCAGAAGATAGCACTAATACTGAGTTTGGAAGGAGGAGCAATGATTTTTGGCAGAGAAGTTACCCAGAAAGGTTTTACGGAGTGAGAAGTGATGTTAATAAATGTCTCTAGGAAGCAAACTTTTTGCAGAGTTCCCTACATACCAGCTAAGTTAATGGGTCACATGCTTGGGTCAAGTCCACGGTATCACTCACGTTGCTATTCTCAGCATCTTTCACTGGCTGCCAGTGGGAGAGAATCAGGTCTCCAGTTTCATGGGCAACACAGGAGCCTCACTGACTTCCAAGTGAGACACGACTGCCACTGATACATATGAGCAGTTCATGGAAAATGACTCAGGTTAATGCTTCTCTACAATTGTGTACAAGCAATAGGGCTCCAGGTTGTCTGTCCCTGTACAAGCATCGAGTTGGGCAAGATCATAATTACTGCCCCTTTGTAATCTAAGCAATTAAGTGGTGCCACAAGTGCTTGAGCTACTGGCTGCCATACTTGTGGATTGTAGTGGAGATTACATCCTTACACGGTTCTCTATCCAATGAATGAGCAGAGAGGAAATGTCAGCTCTAAAAATAGAAAAGACCTCATAGCTTCATCAATCCCAATAGTTTTCAAGACTTCCTGGTGGCAAGGAATTCTTTTTTGGTCAAACTAAATTTTTTATGGAACCTTACTATATAAAAAAAAAGGGTTCAGGCCCTATGGAGAGGGTGAAGAGTGGATAGGGAGGGACAGCTCACCAACACAACTGGTTAGGAAGCAGTCACTTCACTGCGGCACTGCCTGGTGAAACACTGTTTTGAGGGAGCTTTTTACAGAAAGGTAACTATGGGAAGAAATTAATAAGGAGATTAAATGTGCATATTTCCTGCTCTGCTGTACTAAAATGGTACAATGATTTTTAAATTAATATGTGAGATTAAATACTTATGTTTCTCCTCTGGGTAGAATGAATCACTTCAGGATCTGTTCCCTGTTTATTTCTCTACCCATCTCTCACCATTCCCTACCTCATCGCCCAAGTGATAATGATACTGAACAAATAGCTCAGGGCTCCCAGAGGGGCCAAGCATCCCCTCCCAGGTATTGCACATGCTTCCCTCTCTATCTTGCACTTTTCTCTTTACGCCTGTTGCCTAGACTTAGCTGTAGGAAGCCTTTGAGCCTCTCCCTCCCACCCATCCTGGTTCTGGACTCTCAGGGTGTTCCTCCAACACCCTTTGAATGGCTTTGTCACCACTCCCTTCCCATTGTCTTCTAAAGAGGATGCTAGGTGATCTGGGTCTGCCCTTGAGGCAGCCATAGGGCCAAGGGTGGCGATTACTGACCCTATTGCCCTGATAGGAAGACAGTGCCTGATGCAGCCGCTCAGTGATGCTGTGGAGGGAAAGAAGGACTTCTTGGGCTCCAGTCTTCTCCTCTTTGAAAACAAAATGTGGAAAACTCAGTGAATTCTTTATGAAAGATTTTGATCCATGGCTATAAACGAAGGCGCTCACCTATTGACTTGTTTATTTCCTTTACAGTCCACTTTAGAGCTCCATTTTGTGAGTAACCAACCCCAGCAAAGGTAGCAAGTCCACAAAGGCCTTCCCTGCATGAGTCACAGGAGGAGGCCTCCTGGTGACGGCCAAATAACTCCACGCGATGTCCAGGTTTATGGAGCATGTGCACTGTTACCAACTGGGACCTCAAAACAAAATGTGGGGCTGGGGCAATTAGTCCAAAAGTCATTATCCGCATCTTACTGATAGAGGAAAACTGAAGTTCCCAAAGTCACACAGCCAGTTACAGAGCCTCCTGACCTCTGCCCGGTGTCCTTTCCGCTCCAGCACAGCGACCTGAAGGAGCATTGGCACCGTCTGCTCAGGCTGTTCATCCCACACATGAGGAACCAATACATTGATGATTGCTCTGATGTTTTGCTACTTTTGAGATGCCAAATACGTTAAAATTTGGAGTGGAGGGCCAATTACATTTTTGTGCTGACTTTCCCTTTTTCTTACTGCCCCACTAGGTGTTTTTCCACACTCTCTTAGAATCTCTTCTCAAAGGACCCGGGTTATGTTAATCTCTGAGTCACTCATTCAAAGAAACATTTTTTTGAGGACCTACTATGTGCTAGACACTGTTCTAGATGCTGGAGTACAGCAGTGAATAAAGTAGACAGGGTCCCTGCCTTCACAAGGCTCATATTTTAGAGGGTGAGACAGAGAGGACATAAAGAAATAAGCAACGTAATTTCAGATTACAAAAAGTGTTATGAAGAAAATAATCTCCTATGATTTATTTAGATAGGAGAGGGGGATAAAAGACTTAGCTGACAAAGGCACTATATTGTAGTCTATAATTGAGGGCTTAGCCCTTCCTTATCAGGTGCTGAGGACATACTTGGTAAATGAATGCATATATGCAACAATTAAAGTGAATGAATGAATGAATGTTTATTTGTATTTTCTTTTTAACCAGACATCCCCAACCTATCTTGACCTAGCTGTTGTTTCTTTGTACCAGTCGGTCCATACTTAATACCTGCTTGTGTCTCCTTCCCCTAGCCCTACACACCCTTAGTAAGCTGAGATGTGCAGGAGCAATGTAGGCCTGAGCTGAGCTATGCAGAACGCTTCATTCCTTTTTCCACCAGGCTGTGAGGGAACCTACCCACGAGAGGATGTGGTGTGCAAGAACTCCTCTTCCTTGACATCACTTTCCCAACTTTGACCCTCC
>NW_005355115.1:1686345-1707822 GCF_000412655.1 Myotis brandtii
TCTTCTTTCACTGGTCCATTGGTGGCTCTGCGCATGACTGCACACTCCCCTTCCCAGAAGGTGTGGAATTTCAAGGCTTTCTAGTAAGAATATTAACAAAGCCCTACCCAGCCATTCCCCACATTCCTCCCTGTCTGTACTGCTGTGTGGACTTTAGACCAAGTGGGATCAGGCTGTGAAAAAGTCCCTGGAGAGAGGGCTGAGGGTTTACATTGAGAATTATGGGCTCTCACAGAATGTATGCCACAAGGAAGCTCAGCTCCTCTGTTTTATTGGCATTGCATTTTCTTCCATTTCCCCAAACATGCAGGCTTCTCCCTGGGCGGTTCATAAAAACAGGCACCCAGCCTCAGTAATTCCCTTTATGCGCCAATCATGTTTCCCCTCTACTAAGGCTTATTCCATTTATCACTATTCTTTTCCGTTCCCACAAACTCCAATTGCATGTCATTTAAACAGACTCCCAGACAGGAGATAAAAGTGTCAGTCAGTACTAAAAGCTAATCATTGCCTTCTTAAATGTCCCTTATTAAAACCACCCATCTATGCAGCCATGCAACCCGAGACCAACGGAGTTGACCCAAGTCTTTATCTCCATGTGTGAAATCTCTCCCGAGTTGTGGAGCTTATATAAACATAATGTCATAGACTCATCCGGTGAGTTTCTAAAAAGGTCATAGGTTTAGAAATTTCAGAAATTATATAGGATGAGAAGGTTCTACTTGTCTAATAAGTATAAATATTTCCTTTAATAGGAAATTGCAATAAAATAGAAAATGAAAATAAGGACTCTCAGAACATGTGACAAGGAACCACATAGCTTTTGAGGCTGTGCTTCAAATATGATTTTGAGCTTCTTGGAAGGCATCAAAATAAAAAGAAAAACCACAATTAGTTGTAGAATTTCTGAGAGCAGACGAAGCCATCTAATTTCGTGGAGGAAATAAAATTCCCTCCCAACGAATTACTTTGAAAAATAATGTTGTTTGTTTTCTATTTATGAAAGTAGTTCATGCTCTTTGTAGAAAATTTGGAACAGCTAAGTATAAAGAATATCATCCCTAATCCACCTTCCAGTGATAACTTCTGATCACATTTTCCTTTCCTTTTCCAGTCTTTAAAAAAAAAAATTAGGATCATGTAGCCTACACATCTTGCAGTGTTTTAGTCACAACATTTTAGCATTAGCTTTCCTTAACATTAACTACATTTTTGCATGGGGCACTGGGTTCTAAGGCCATTTCTCACAAGATGTTTTATGTGGAGTATTCGGGGGACATTGAGGACTGTAAGGAGCAATGTTATTAACTTTTTAAAATTAGCAAGTGCAGTAGAAAACTTTGTATGATGTTTTTTTCTAGTGGTAAAAACTGAGGCCAGGATATTTAAAATGTAATTTAGCAAGGGTGGTTTTCACAGGTGCTGACCTTACGTGGTAGGAGTATTGAACTACTGGAAGTCCAACAGGATTCAAGACAAGACAGAAGCTGGGAAGAGTACATGGCATCACATACCCTCAGTGGACCTTCCCTAAATGTCACATTCCAGGCCGGGGGGGGGCGGGGGGGTTTCAGACTTTTGATTCAAAGCTGTTTTGAGGTTTTACATTATTAAGGGATCTATTCAGGTGGTAGTTGGGTCTCTAAGGTACTAAACAATACTTCAGTGAAATGGAAAATGTTGTGACTAGCTTAGAGGGTCTCTCTTGCATTCAAGGGGTCACTTTGGACTGAAAAAATGGGAGGATGTGTCCTCTCCTTTGACTCTTCAATTGCATCTTCAGTCAGCACTTTGCATTTTTCCTGCGTCTTCACCACACTGTGAGGTATGAAGGGAATGTCCCTATCCTAAATTTATAAATAATGAAACCAAGGCTAAGGGACGTAAGTGCCGTGTCCAAGGTCATATTCCAGTGAAGGATGGAGCCAGGGCTAGACTTTTATGGTCCATCCCACTGGGCTGTGTGCTTTGCTCAGCCCCTGGCCCTGGCTCCTTTGGGGGCTGACCCAGCCCTCTCATTGTTCTCCATCCCTGGCACCCAGGGCCCAGCTTCTCAAAGTGCGGTTCCTATGCCGGAAGCATCGCCTGGGAACTTGTTAGAAATGCAAACTCTTGGGCTTCCCCCCAGATCCACTGGGTTGAACAAGCTTTCCGGATGGCCCTGAGGCATGCTAACATTTGAGAACCACAGTTCTAGACTTCTCAATAAATATGGTTGAATGAAAGTCCTAAAATTCCCATAGACTTTCATGAACATATTTACAACATTTAAGAACTCCCATTTATACCTTTATTTAAAAACTTCCAATGACTTCTCAGGAACCACCCCTTATTCATTAACCCCCAGTCAGAGAGGGGAATAATCTATTACACAGTGACAAGGAGGCCGACACTGTGCTTCTATCTGTGGGAAGCAGAGAGAGAAAACCAGGCACCACAGGGACAGACAATGCTGACGGGCATGTGATGTCAGATGGAAGATGGTAGTATAAGTATTGCTTATTTTGTATCACAAACTATCCTTAAATGCTTTATATGAACTACCTCATTTAACTCTGACCTTTGTATCACAAATTATCCTTAAATTAAATGCTTTATATGAACTACCTCATTTAACTCTGACCACAACTTTATAAGGGATGTACTACATTGCATTCCCACTTTACAGATGAACAAACCAAGGCCAGGAAACTTGCCCAAGATTACAAAGCTGGGAAGTGGTAAGTCCAGTAGAACTTGCAGAGTGCAGGAGCTTACCTGCTGTTGCATTTTGCCTTCTCATGGTCTTCATTGGTGCCATAGCAAGGCACAGGGGAAGATGCTGAGCGGAGACTTGCTGGATATCTCTTGCACCTGGAACAGAACCAAGCATGTTGTTGATGACTAATATTTGTCGGTGAATGAATGGAATGAACTATCCATAAAATAATTCTAATAGAAATGATTAGAAAAGGTTTTTCAGGAGGGTGGGATCTGAGTTGGTATTTGAAAACAGAGACAGGAAAATGCAATCCAGAAGAAAGGGCACAGACAACAGTACAAATAGAGCAAGTGGAATTCTGACAGAAGTGGTGGGTAAGACGTTCACTGGGAGGTGTGGGGTGGAAAAAGGGAAGTCCTTAAAGGGGAACAGTGAGAAAACTGGGAAGAGAGAGTGAGAGCTCTGGGAGGCAGCCCAAGGGGTTGGACTTTATTATCAATGAAAGGTCATTGGAGGGTTTTGAGTAGGGGCTCCAAAAAGTCAAAGAAATAATTTAGGGTGTTCCGTTAATTATTATTATTATTATTATTATTATTGAATATGCTGGGGTGTCATTAGGTAATAAAATATAGGTTTCAGGTTGACAATTCTATAACACATCGTCTGTATATTGTAGTGTGTGTTCAAGAATCCTCCCATCACCATTTATCCCCCCTTTACCCTCTCCTACCTCCCCCAGCCCGCTTTCCCTCTGGTAATCACCATACTGTTGTCTGTGTCTATGAGGTTTTGGGGGTGTTTTGCTTAATCCCTTCACCTTTATTCTCAGCCCCACAAACCTCCCTCCCTCCCCGCAGCTGTCAGTTTGTTTTCTATATCTATGAGTCTGCTTCCATTTTGTTAGTTTATTTTGTTCATTAGATTCCATACATAAGTGAAATCACATGGTACTTGTCTTTCTCTGATTGGCTTCTTTCACTTAGCATAATACTCTCCAGGTCTATCCATTATATTTAATTTTTCAAACAACAAAGGGAAATCAGTTGGACTATGGATCTGGGGGAGTTTGCTGGGATGGCAACAAGAAAACAATCTTTCCCCAAAAGTTACAAAGCCATTCTGATTCATTCCGATTTGCACACAGTCATAATGACAATAGGCCTGTCACTAAGGGTTGCAGGGGCACCTGATGAAATGACATTTGTAGTTCACTGTAAGAAGCCGGAAGTGCTGTCATAGGAACAAGGGATGTGAAATCGAAAAAATCACAGGGCCAAAAACAAAGAATGGAAAAATCGCTATGCTTCCTGTTACTCAAGGATAGAATGGAAGCAATTAGTTAGTCTGTTTACTTAAATATTTATCACAGATATTCATATATTTATTATAAATACTTATTATATTTATTTAATTATTATATTGTTTATTCTGAACCATCATTTAGCTTAAACATGGCTTCTTCGCAAAGACAAAGCCCTAAAGGAAGTAACTTCCTCTTTTTCTATGTGCACAGATCTGTTTGAACCATTCAGTAGTGAAAAGTCAAACAAAAATGGCAATGTAGTATACACCTTGCATACACACGATGCACACATACGACCCAACGCTAGGGTCAATCAGTAATACCCCTTGGATGTTGTTGTTTAACTGACTTGCTGTTTTTAACTGTTCTAGTTATTATAGGCAAACTCAGGTCTGAGCCCTTACAATGTCCATCACCCATTTCAATGGATTCTGGAGTGATTATTAAAACAGAATCACTAGATTTAACCCAGTGAAGAATAAAACTGTAGTCTTTTTATATGTTTTAAATATATTTTTTATATATTTCAGAGAGGAAGGGAGAGAGCGATAGAAACATCAATGATGAGAGAGAATCATTGATTGGCTGCCTCCTGCACATCCCCTACTGGGGATCAGACTGCAACTTGGGCATGTACCCTGACCAGGAATCGAACCGTGACCTCCTGGTTCATGCGTCGATGCTCAGTCACTGAGCCATTCCAACCAGGCAGATTGTAATATTTTTAAATTTAAACAAAAGAATCATACTATTCATGTTACTTTGTGACTTGACTTTTTCTCCTATGACACTTCCTCCATAGGAATCCAGCTCATTCTTTTTAATAGCTGTATACTATTCCATAATATGGTTATACCATACTGTAATCAACCATTCTATTGATGCACATGTTGTTTATAGTATTTTGCTTTTGAGGATTAAATATTAGTGATTATAAAAGGACAATTTCTCTACAGAATTTAATTCATTATATATATACTAGAGACTGCACTGGAGGGGGGTCCCTCAGCCTGGCCTGCCCCCTTTCACAGTCTGGGAGCCCTCAAGGGCAGGAGGTGACCCAGTGATCAGGGGAAGGTGACGCCCCCATCACACCTCTGCTGCTGCCACTGCCAGCAACGCAAGCCTCAGCCGGCCCTGGTTACCTGAGCCTTGGATGGCCCTGGGCGGCTGGACAACCACCATCCGAGGCTTGCCTGTGCCTTGGGCCAGCCCTGGGCAACTGGGCAGCCAACAGCCAAGGCTTGCCTGTGCATCGGGTCTGCCCTGGGCGGCTGGGGGGCTGAGGGGACTGGGGGATTCTGGAGGCAGGCGCACGGCCTGCTGCCCCAGCAGGGCTGAGGGGACTGGGCGCCACCATCTTGTGGCTGTGGGCGCCGCCATCTTTGGGACAGTGTGAGGGTCAATTAGCATATTCCCTCTTTATTAGATAGGATATATACTACGACTGCCATGGAGGCGGGAGAGGCTCCCACCACCGTGGCTGCACTCGCCAGCCATGAGCCCGGCTTCTGGCTGAGTGGTACACCCCCTGTGGGAGTGCACTGACTACCAGGGGGCAGCTCCTGCGTTAGCATCTGCCCCCTGGTGTTTAGTCTACATCATAGTGACCGGTTAATTTGCATATTAGTCTTTTATTGTATAGGATATTATCATGTTGGTTGGCAAAGAAACCTTTTCTCTCCATTACACTGGTAGAAACCTTGAGGCAGAGAATGTTTTTTAAAAAGAGTTAGCTGCAACATATTGGCTTTCTTGTTTTTCCACACTTTCTATGCAGGCTTCCTATGAAGTGGGGGCTCCAGACCACAGCACTGCTCAGAGGTGGGCACTGGGAGCTCTCAGAGCGGTACCCTCAGAAAGCCCCATTCACTAACCACAACACAGCAGTTTTCCATAACTTAACCTCTCAAGTGAGGGTATGACATCTGACTGGTCCCCCAGACGAAGAGGCAGGGGACTTCAGGGGGTAGGGGATGGGGCCTGCATAGGATGGATACTTCAACAACTCTAGGCTCTGCTGGCTCCTAATGGACAAGCCACATCATGGAATTTCAATAAATAATTTACCCCAGCTCCGGTTTCCGCTCAGTGTTCACTTTCAGCAGGAGGCTGCCATTCTTATTGGCAAGCTGGCCCCTCCTCTGCATGAGGTACGGAAATTTAGCTGAGATTCGCTGATGTTTTTAGAATGTGGTAGGTCCAGATTACCATGTGCAAGGGTAGAGATTTTTTTCTGAGTAGGAGTACTGTGCAATCCAGATCTGCAAAGATATACTTTTTAAAACAAAAAGGAAGAACTGGACATCACTGAACTAATGCATAGGTTATGAAGGCTTTTGCATTGTTGCTATATGAGGCCTTTATCTTCCAAAGGTAGGAAGACCAGCCTTCTCAGTAAGTCAGGGGTTGGACCTGAGGAGCTATATTTTTACCAAGCTCCTAGGGGAGGCTGATGCTCCAACTTGAGTAGCAAGGCTATAGACAACCTAGAATTTTATATCAGGAAAACTGTTCCTTTCAGGGCCATTGCCGGGAATTCCGGGGGAGAGATAGAATGAACTTCATGGGACTGGGTTGAGGGGTAGGCTCATGTTCATTTTCCTAAAAAAGACTGTGGAGTTGTAGGGCGTGGTATTCTAGCTATAATTTTAGTCCACGGATGGACAAAGATTGGGTGTGGGGCTGTAGTGTTATTATTGTGCCTTCTCCACCAAGAGCACTTGCCCACGAGTTTCTCACTTGATCTCACAGAGAACTCGTGAGCAGGTGGGCAGCTGCTGTTATTCCCAGTTACAGATGAGGGAGAGAGCTTTGAGGCCAATTCAAGCCATCTTTTTTTTTTTTTTTCCTTTCTGGGCGGAAAAAATTGAGAGAAGAAATGCCTTGCTCAACACTAGTGTGTAATCATATACTCCCCTTTATACAATTTTGTCTCCAAGGCCTTGTTTCTCTCCATCCCCACATTAGGTGTCTGAGGCTGTGGTCTTTGCCTGCAGGTTACATTATTAACAATGAGAATGAATATACATGAACCTGAAATATATCACTGGGCTGAAAAGAGAAAAATAAAACAGGGTGTATTTTATGACTTGGTAGAAAGAGATCCTATTAAAGAAAGTTGTGGTAAGAACAAATTGGGAGAACCTAGGGGGAAATGGTGCTTCTCATTTTAGTTTTGCTCATTTCATGGACCTCTTCAGCAGTCCTGTGCTCTCTGTGTGCAGAATTCCATCTAAGGTTAGCATTATAAATAAAGCACCTCATCGCCAGATGACACTGCCTTCTTTCCCACGGATCCTAGTGGAGACCTCAGAATTTTCTACATCACGCTCACAGCCTCTTCCAAAAGTTGCGGGATGAAGCCAGTTCAATAGGCTTTGTCACTCCTGAGCCACCATCAAAAGATAATTTGGAGGCGTTGATCCTCAACATTAGATAAGATCTAGAAGTCTATCTGCTACTAATCCTTGAAGGCCACTGCTTAGCATCATCTAGTCTAAACATAGCCCAACAATAGCAGGCTTCCTTCCTTAGATAGATTTTGCAAGTAAACAGAAGTTATTGTGATTGGCTTGTCCTGGCTGACAATGGTAGAAATAGTTTGCCTGGGGTTTGGGGTGTGAAGGACACAGCCATAGTACAATTTTTAACAAACAGGTGCAAATATTCTATCTGGTACTTTTAAACTAAAGGGAGATACAAATGCTATGCTTTGATGAATATCCACTGTGACACAAACTTCTATTCCAAGCCTATGGATGGAGCAATCTCTGTTGAGCTGGAAACACGTCTTCTCATCTTCTGATAGACCAAGGGGCTGACTTGAGGGATCCCCTCTGTGGAGCCCAGTGTTAGGATGCAGAAGCCAAAGCAAGGTGTTTTGTTGCTTGTGAACTTGAGTACCCCAGCAGCACCACGCCACCTTCCGAGACTTCTAGGAAAGGTCTGGTAGAGCAGAACAATTTTTGCACCGGACTTATTTTGAAGTTTGCTTATTTTGGATTTATTTGGCGGGGGCGGTAATCTCATAACTTTATAATGGCCACTGTCTGTTTTTGTCTCTGAGGCATGACATGGAGAATTTACACTATAGCTCTTCACAAACAAGGGCCATTTCTAACTTCCTCATACACAATGAATAATGCTGAACAAGTGATCAGGGAGAGAACCAGAGAATCCCAAGTTCCACATTATCCAGCCATCTCTTCGTTTTCCAAAGGCACAGTTGCAGAAGACCACACTGAGGCAAGGATTCGCTCAAGGACGCATTTATCTTACAGAACATCTGGGACCAGCCGGAAGGGCTTCTGACTCACACTGGCCTGGCAGAGAGCAGGGCGTGGGGTTTAACCTGCCTCCCATTGTAGGACTTCTGAAAGAAAATATGGTAGGCCTAGAAACATTTTCCTTTCTGAAAAGAAACATAAACTCCACACCAGATTGTGGCTTACTGGGTGATGGCTTGGGCTGTTGTGTGTGTGGTATAGTTACTGGGGTAAGTTTATTTTTTTTAATGGGAGTACATTACATAGAACATTTCCTGCTTTAGTCTGCCATTTAGAAGAGCGTTCCATTTCCCTTTGGGCCTAGGAGATTACAAAAGACAGATCCTTTTCAATTATAACTGGGCCTGGGCTCGAACATATAACTTAGCAGGGAGCAAGCTCAGATTGAGTTTTTTCAAGGCAGAGAAAATGAAGTCAGGTCTCCTTGACACAAAACCCAGCTTAGTTTCCATGTGTGTAGCTGTGAGGCTGTTTTAAGAAAGCTCCTCTAAAGCAGTCACCTGATGGGAAGAAGGAGTGTGGGGAGGAGGGATTTAGCCACGCAGCTTCTCTTCTGTGCTCTTGGTGGGGGTCGGGGGGAGGCAGGGCTTGGGAGCTGGAGTGTGAGCCTGGCTTCTTGTCTTTACCCTGAGTGACTACTCCACTTTACAGCAGAATAAACCTTGGTTAGAATCTATACCCTGCAGTAATCAGACCTTTTCTCCCTGTGTCTTCAGCATTTTACCCTTTGAGAGAGTAGAGTGACAGATAAGCAGGGGCTAACAAGAGCATCTCTAAAGGTGACTTTTGAAACAATTCAGTTCCCATAGCTTCTCTAATTATATCTAAACTAGAGGCCTGATGCATGAAATTCGTGCAATAGTAGGCCTTCCTTCCCCTGGCTGCTGGCACCGCTTCCCTCTGGCACCCGGGACCCGGGCTTCCCTCCCAGCCCCAGCTTCGTCCGGAAGGACATCCAGTCTAATTTAGCATATTACGCTTTTATTATTATAGATTACTTACATTGATAATTTTGACCGAGATTTCATCCATCTTCATTCCACTGCCCACTCCACCCACCTATGGTTTGTGTCTTGGACAAGTCACCTGACCTCTGTACCTCAGCTGGCCTCGTTGGAAAATGAGAGGGTTGAGTGAAGCTGGAGGGGTCTGGGTGGGGGTAGGGTAGCTTTACAAAAAGGATGCTTCTTCAACTGCTTCTCAAGGTAATGTGCTGAGGATACTAAGGAAATATGTTAAAGGAGAGTCTTGAAGGAGCCCGAGAAGGTGGTTACAGGAGGTTCTTGCTGTATGTCTGTGTCCTCCCTCCAACCTGCAGTGCTGGCCACTGCCTCACAGGTCTGCCTGCCTGCCTTTCAGGGTAGAATGGCAGCCTGCAAGCTCTCTCATCCTCTCAACTCAATTGACTATGGAGCCAGAGCCATGAGCCAATCAAGGTGCTGGGAGCTGGGGCTGCCTAGGTCATGAAGTCTCCATTCAGACATTGGAATTCTTAGACAATGCAAATAAAAGACAATGATATTCACCTTCCCCTGCCATATTTTAGGAATACTTTAGAGTGTCCTTCAAGATTATCTGTCTTAATTTATACATTTTATAAATAAAAAAACTTAGTTCCAGGAAGGGGGAAATTATTCACCCAAGATCACATGGTTCTTTGTGCCAAGACTAGTTCTGGAACACGGGGCTCCTGACCCTCTGCTTTTTATTCCACTGCCTTCATTTGCCTCTGGAGCTACCCAGGAAATTCAATTCACTAAACATCTTACTTCTCCAAACATTCTGGCTAAGGCCTTACTACACATGTATAGGAAAACATAACTGCCCTAAATTCATAACGCTCTTATTAAAGGCAAAGTTAAGTATTCCTATAGTCTCCCACCTACAAGTTAATTTTTAAAAAATGTTGTTTTTGTTTTTAAGTCTTGCCTTTCAACCAGCCCTGGAGTAATTTTAAATAGAGAGTTTTCAATGGAAATTAAAGCAGCCTTGTGGTAAGAGGTGCTGCCCTTTGGTCTGGGCAATCCTACAAAAGGTATAACCGATTTCAAGACTCCCGGAAGCTACTGTTGCTCTTCTTCCTATTCCCAGCTCTTTACTCACCTCCTGGCAGCTGTCTGAATGCCTACCAGAGGAGCTTCATACCTCTGATTACGTCTGGTCCGTGATCAACATTCAACTATTATCCAGAATCACACTACAATGTGAATGCTTTCAGAGTTGGCTTTGAGAAATGAAGTAGGGAAGAAGCCATGTTGGCCAAGGGTGGCTGAGGGTTAGAGACCAGTGGTGATAGGAATAGCAGACATATATGGGGAAGCAGGGGACACAAGAAGATAGGCTTTAGACTGCTTTGTGGATTTGCCTGTCACTGGGCTGGCATCCTCTGACTGGAGGAAGAGAGGAACAGGAGAATTCCTGTGTGGGATACAGCAGGAAGGACAAGACCACACACCCCACATCATGTAATCAGGCCTCCAGACCCGTGTGTATGTAGTTTCTTCTGCTCCCATGTCCTTGCCTGTTACTTTGCTTGAATAAATCATCTTACCCTTCAGGTCTCATCTTAGGGATCATTGCTGGCCCCAAACTTTCCCGGAGCTCACAGGAGGGCTCCTTCATGCTCGATCATTGTTGCACTTCACTTATGACCTATACATCATCTCTTTACCTTTTGTGCCTCTGTGTGGGCCAGCTTCTCAAGGAGATGGACCTGTCTCGTTCATCACTGCACTCCCAGGCTCTGACCCCGAGCAGGCCCTCAGTGAAGATGTTTGTCCTGCTGCATGGACCTATCCTGCCCAAATGGCCGATGACCACAATATGGTTGTGGGTAGAGCTAAAGCCTCCTAGTGCTCCACACGGTCAGGAAGCTGAACCTAGGACTTACAGGGATTGCATTGAAGAAAATGTGTGTGGAGCAACACATTCAACAGAGAAAGCAAACACAGGAGGAACTGCGGCCACTGTCCCATGCAATCCCTGTAAGTTTCTAGCCATTGCCGGCTGAAGGGCAGTGCCTAGGGAGAGAGAATGTGATTGAGCATTTATGATCATGTGGGAGCTTGGGCTGTGTGGGTGGATTTCTGGACCTCGGCACACTGCTCTCTGTCACCCTCAGGGAAGTCCTGTGCTCCCATTGTTGTTTGTGGCCGTGTTGAGTTGAGATTCTCCACACATCTTTGTCCAAAACATGCTCTCCATTCCTGTTTTTCAGGGTCCATATTAGGACTGACGATGGGGAGAAACAGCAGTAGAAGTGGGCGGAGATAGAAGGAGGCCCAAGATCTGAAGGAGTTTCCAGGACAGATAGGAAAATAGGGACAAAAAAAGCAAAGAGAATACCTCAGACATCTCCTGAGACTCTGTGTGTTAGGAGTGGGCTCAGGGAGCATTTTTGTTAGTTTTCTTTTTAACACAATCCTTGGGTGATTCTAGTGTACATCCCAAGTGTAAGCAACATCAGGTCAGAGGTGGCCAGGCCTGAAAAAACAAACACCTTTTAATTAAATCAAAATATCCAAGAGTGGGGCCTGGACATAGCATTTTAAAATGAGCATTAGACTAGATGTTTCAAGCTTGATACAATACTTTGTTGACATCTTACAAAAGACTAATTTTGCACAAAGTTTTCCAGAGGGTCCTGATTTAAGTCACCCTATATAATAAATCTCATGACTCAGATGAGACTTTAGTGCCATAAGCTTTTAATCTGTCATAATTGGAGAGATGAGAGCTTACTGGGCTTAGCTGAGAGGGAGGAGGACAGATTTGTGATTCCTCTAAAGTCTTTTTTAATCAACTTGTGAGAGTAAGATACTATATTCAAACTCAACATTCCGGCGACCAGAGTGAAGGGCAAGATGAGGATCACTGAGGACCCTCCACTATCACAAGATCCCAAACTCCAACCTTTGTGGAAGAAGCTGAGCTCAACGTCAAGATGCCCCTTGTTCAAGGATTATATGCAGGCTCATTCCATGAATGTAAGAGAAATGACATGAATTCATAATCAAAAGCTGGAACTAATTTCTATAGCATCTTAAATAACAAATAAAAAAATATGTCAAGGGAAGAAAGCAAACGTTTTGACAGTGGCCTCATTAAGGCATGCTTCCTGCATTAGGACTGGTATTCTCCCGGGGAGGCTTCAGTGAGAGGACGTTGTCTTCAAATTAAACCCATGCGGGAAGGAGTTCTGTTTACATGAGGCTGGAGATGTGTATTGCTCTTCCGTTTCCTGTGCTTTGGTGCATTTCTGAAGTGGAGGAATTCCAGCTTTCAGCTTTCCTGATCCAAGAATAAGAATCATAACAATGCCTAAAGGATAGCATGACGGCTCCATAAATATCTGAGTGCTGCGAGAACACAAAGACTCTCAAAGGCTTCAACAGAAAATCGCCAGGAATCTGTCACAAAACCTGAGCCCTCAGCTTCACCCATTGATCTCCCTGGAGTTCCATCCTATCTTGTCTTTGGATCCTGAATCACTTGTAAACGATATTTGGCTGGAGAATGTAGCTCATACACGAGCTCAACAGCCTCTCAGAGAACAGACGTGCACATGCCTGTCCCCCTTCATGGCCAACATGAGACTGCCCTAGTTTAGGAACGCTCTTGTCCGACCATGGGACAGTGGCTACAGTTCCTCCTGTGTTTGCTTTCTCTATTGAATGTGTTGCTCCACACACAAAACCTTGAACACCGATGCGTTGTCGAATCTTTGTGCCTTCCAAGAGAGCTCTACTGACTCTTTACTAAGGCCTAGCATTTCACTAACAGGGGTGTTTTAATTAGCTCTTTCAAAACGTTTGTCATCTGTTGTCATAATGACAATAGCTCTAAATTTATAAAGCAAATGTTTTATACATATTATCATTCAGTTGTAAAATAACCCTGCAAGGTAGAGATTTCTGCCCCCGATTTGACTATAAGGAACCTGAGGTTCAGCGTGTGTGTGATTTATCTGCTCGGTAAGAAACCGCCCTGAAACTCAATGGCTTTACACAATGACAACATTTATTTTGTTCATGAACCTGAAGTGTGGCCAAGTCTTGGTGTGGATGAGTGATTTTATTTCACTAGGCGTCATCTGGGACAGCTCAAAGGCTGAGCACTGGAATCATCTGAAATCTCACTCATTCGCATACCTGGTGGTTGATGCCACCTGTCAGCTGAGTGTTAGCTGAGACTGTCCGCCAGAACACTAATGCCTCTTTATATGTTTGAGCTTCCTGACAACATGGTGGTTGGGGTCCCAGGGCAAGCATCCAAAAGAAGAGAGAGAGAACCAGGCAGAAACTGAACCACCTTTTATGCCCTGGCCTCAGAAGTCACACATCGTGACATTCCACTCAGCTAGACCCCGAAAGTGATTGGAAGAGACTCATGTTAGAAGAGAGTGTTAAGTAGAAGCAGGACCGACAGAGGTTTAAAAGAGACCCATTCACTTATTCAAATAATTTGGGCATAAGTGAATAGGGAAAAAGCCATGTCGGAGCAGGAAGAGGGGGTGGGGAGAAGGGGCACTGTCGTTGAGGGCAGCTCTTTCTCAGAGAGTCTGCAGAAGAACAGGAGGGAGAACACAGACTCAGTGCAGACTGATGTAAAGCTCAAGGCTCTCTTAGACAGTGAAACTGAGTAGCCGTCTAGGTATGGGGCCTTCAGTTCCTCTGGAGGGGCTGTTTACATAACAGTATTTGGTTGTTTATGAAACCATTTGGCAAGCTGAGGTGTTGCGGACAGATACTGGATTGATGGGCTACCTGTCTCGGTCATATTTTTAAATTCACCTGGTGTGATGTTTAATTTTGTGTGTCAACTTGGCTGGTGCCCAGATATTTGGTTGAACATAATTCTAGATATTTCTGTGGTGGTGTTTTTTGGATGAGATTAACATTTAAATTAGTGGGCTGGTGTAAAGCAGGTTATCATCCATACTGTGTGTGGATGTCATCCATTCAGCTAAAGGACTTAATAGATGAAACTGAGGAAGAGAAAATTCTGCCAGTGGAAGAGAAAATTCTGCCAGCGGACTGCCTTTGCACTCAAATAAAGCTCTTCCCCGAGTCTCTATCCTGATCACCTGCCCCATCAGGTTTTGGACTCACTAAGCCTCCACAATCATGTGAGCCAATTCCTTAATATAAATCTCTCAATAGATAGATAGGTAGACAGATAGATAGGTGATACTGTTAGATAATAGATACGTAGAAAGAAAGAAAAAGAAAGTAAAACAGAAAAGGAGAAAGAAAGGAAAAGAAACAAAGAAAGAAAGAAAAATAAAGACAGACATACACACACACACATCCTGATGGTTCTATTTCTCTGGAGAACCCTGACCAGTCCACCTGGGATTCTTCATGCTCTGTTGCGCAGGTAGCCATCGGCCCAGAGCTGAGCTAGCCTTTGTAGTACACTTTACATAAATGCTGAGAATCTCTGAAGCCTCAAATGGATACTTGTTACCTGCTTGTTGAATGAAAAATTGCTGAGTAACCCCCCAGTGAGTTAAGCCTTTTGTGATGCTGAGAAAAATAATCCTTGTCTGTAAGTGTAGAACTCCCTGTCTTCAAGTGGACTACAGACCCAAGCCATATCCCTGCTAATGAAGCTTATCAATCACATTATGAGGAGGACAGATGATTTAGTATTAAAAATGATAGTAAGGAATACTATCTGACTTAACACTAATAAGAAAACGTGGGCAGCTCTTTGTTTTACAAAGAAAAATTCTCCACATGATAACAGTCAACTTAGGGCTATATAGATGAGTCATTTTATATCCAAAGAAAGTCCTCTTCCTGTGGCCTTTGTCACTTTGACACTCTTTTCTGTGAGATAGCAGCTAGCCTAGCACAGTGGAAAACTAGGAGTCAGGGATCAGGAATTATGTCCCTGATTCGGCCACGGGACCAGGCTGTACAGCCACTGGCAAGTTGTTGGAACTTTCTGGGCTTATTTCCTTACCAGTAAAAAGGAAGAGCTAGACAGTATCACCCCTGATGTCAGCACCAGCCCCACTGTTGCAGAATGTTTATCTGGAAACTTGAATATAATTAATCCCTTGCGTCTTCAGGGACAGGGTTCATGGGGCAAAACAACAAAAAGCTGAAATGTGGCATAAATGGTGACTTAATTAGCTTTCTGTAGAAAACTGATATTTCTTCCTTCTAGGACCTCATTCAGGTCTTAGCTTTGCCAGATTTTAAAGGAATCAAACAAAGAGCCAAAAATTCTTGCATTTTGAAACACAGACATTTAAATCTCTCTAGTAGTTGGGTCCAATCAGGAGAGAGAAATCACGCAGTAATTCAAATAGAAGTTAAAATAAAGAAGTGTTAAACCATGGTAAAAGCATAACCATAACATATAGGAAACTCTGTATGGTATCTCAGAGCTGAAGGCGAATGGCCAAGTTAAGGACAAACTCACTAGAGAAGGAATGGTCAGCCCAGCAGAAAGCATAGAAGTGCATTGGTTTGGCTAGGCCAGAGCTGCTGGAGTTGCTGGGCAAACAAAAGGCCCCCCTCCAGAGTTCAGGTGGGGAGCAGGCAATCAGCAGTGGTGGCACAGGTGTGCAGTGGGATCCAGGTGTGCAGTGGGATCCAGGTGTGCAGTGGGATCCAGGTGTCAGTGGGAATGGGAGGCTTGCAGGCCATGCAGGGCTTGCAGAAGACATGGCAGATCTGTGTGGATACAGGGGCCATCGGCAGGCTGTGTGCAGGCTGCAGGGGGCTCTGGCTGCTGTGTCAAGAGGTCCTCAGGGAGGTTCACCAGCCAAGGCTGCAAGGCGCTAGAGGGCTCACATTCCGCCTGTGCTGAGGCAGGCTCTCCTGGCTGTCCTCACGCACCCCGACCCCAGCCCACACTGGAGGTAGAAGGAGCGCCTCTTCCTCCTGCCCTGGCCTCCCTGCCCTCTGAGGAAGCGCCTTCATGCTCACTCAGCAGCGCTGGAATGAATTCTCTCCTGTTCTCACAGAGCTTCTACTGAAGGTGCATTTGGAGTTGAGAGACAAATTGCTAAGTGACACAGATGTCAAGCCTAAATGTCATTCGTCTTCTGGGATCTTCTCTGAGTAATTTTCCCCTCTTCTAGGCCTGGGTGCCCTCAAGAGGCTTTTAGACAATTATCAGCTCCCCCTTACTGTCTGGGGACAAAGTTCCATGTACCTGGTGTGTCCATGGGATGTCTCAAACGAACAGTTCTCAAATGGCCTGGCTGGTGTGGCTCAGCGGTTGAGCATCAACCCAGGAAACAAGAGTCAGCAGTTCAATTCCTGGTCAGGGCACATGCCTGGGTTTTGGGCTTGATCCCCAGTAGAGGGCATGCAGGAGGCAGCCTATTGATGATGTTCCTCTCTCATCGATGTTTCTATCTCTCTACCCTTCTCCCTTCCTCTCTCTCTGAAAAGCAATAAAAACATGTTTGTTTGTTTGTTTGTTTTTAAAAAACAGTTCTCAAATGTTCTTCATGGACTCTTAGGGTCCCTGAGACCCTTTTGGGCATTCTGGGAGGTCACAACTATTTTCAGAGTAATATCATTTCTCTCTGGGGTTGACATTTTGTGGGTAAAGCCACTGGCGCTTCAGCCTAAATTGAGGCAGTGGTATAAATGGTTCTAGGAGCCATGCATGCGCAGAAAAAGAAGAGCCGGTCTCATTTATGAATGTCCTTGATGAAGCAGTGGGAAGTATATGACATAATTAAATCAGCCGTGGAGGGCATGTCTCTTAAACCTCTGGCTGACGAAGTGGGAAGTGCACAGGCAGCTCTTGGGATGCGTCCTGGAGTACAGCAGCTGTCCAAGGAAAAGCACCAGTGGGACTGAGCTGCGAGCTGAACCAGCCGCTCCTTTCACAGAACAGGTTTTACTTGAAAGAGACACCGACAGACAAACTGTGGGTTTTCAGACCTGGTATTTGACAGATATTTCCTGCAAGGTCAGTGAAGTGAGCTTGTAATTTCAAGGAGAACAACTGATTTATTGCCAATGATAAAATACAAGCTTTTAAGAGAACATTAGAATATTGGAAACCATGTCTTCGCCACTATGAGCTTGGCAGCTTCTTACTTAAACTTTTCTGATGAGCTCGGCTGTGATGTTACTGAATGAGGTGCTTTGATTTTGCATAATGAACTGCATCAGCACTTGGAAGATCTGCATAACTCAGTGAAACACTATTTTCCAAGTGATGAATTTGTGATGCTACAGAATCATCCCGGGGTAAAAGATCCATTCAAAGTGCAAGACAGATGAATGGGTTTTAGTGGAATAGAAGACTTTAATTGATAGAGTTTCAAATTCCATCTATCAACTAACCTTTAAGAAACTACTATTGTTGCCTTGGCCAGTGTGGCTCAGTTGGTTGGGCATCATCTCCTGCACCGAAGGTTGCTAGTTCGATTCTGGGCAGAGCACATGCCCAGGTTGCAGGCTCAATCCCTGGTAGGGGGCGTGCTGATTGATGTTGCACTCTCACATCTATGTTTCTCTCTTCTCCCTTCCTCTCTCTCTAAAAATCAATAAGCTATTCTTAAAAAGAAACTACCATTGTTGAGTTTCAGTATGGTATTAAAGAAAAATACTCACAAATATCTGAAAAGTCTATTAAGTTACTCCCCCCTTTTCCAGCTGTATCTCTGTAAAGCCAAAACTTATTCATATGTATACTTCAACCAATTTACTTACATTACTAAATTTCTTTAAAAAAGAGTTTCTTTATATTAAAACATGTTATTTATCTCTCTATATAAAAGCCTAAGCGACCTTTACGACCTGATGACTGGACAACAAGCTGGCAGCTATGACACGTACTGACCACCAAGGGGCAGACACTCAACACAAGAGCTGCCCCCTGGTGGTCAGTGTATTCCCACAGCCAACCTCCCACGGTCCCTTCCCCTGCCTGCCGGCCCCAATGCCCCCCACCCATGCATGAATTCATACACTGGGCCTCTAGTGTTATACATTTATTGTAATAATATTTGAATGAATAAGTAAATAAATATTTAAAATATTTTTTGCTTTCATTTAAAATACTAGAGGCCTGGTGCACAAAATTCGTGCACTGGGGGTGGGGGTCCCTCAGCCCAGCCTGCCCCCTCTCACAGTCCAGGAGCCCTCAGTGAATGTCCTACTGACACCCACAGTCTGGCAGCAGAGGCTCGGAGCAGGTGCCCCGTGTGTGTGTGTGTGTGTGTGTGTGTGTGTGTGTGTGTGTGTTTGTGTGTGTGTGTGTCCGCTGGGGGCCTACCCCCAGCCATACCACAGAGGCTTGGAGCAGGTGCCCCTCTGTATTGATCTCTCAGGCTCCTGGCCTCGCCTGCATGTTGTTCTCTCCCTTGAGCTGCGGCCAGGGCAGGGTGCTGCCTGTGGGTCATGCTTGCCTGCTCACGGATCACCGTGGTGACCCACGAGCAGGCCCTGCTGGGCGCTGCCTGCTGGTGGCGCTTGCCTGCTTGCGGGTCACCGAGGCAATGCTTGCTGGGCTCACTTTGCCAGGGTGACGCCGCCAGCGTCCTGCCCCAGCTGCTATGGGTGCTGCATCTTTGTTGCGGAGTGATGGTTAATTTGCATGTTACTCTTTTATTAAATAGGATAATGGATATTGATAGCTATGACCAACATGAACAAAAGATCTTTGGAATCCTCAACAATCTTTAAAGGCACATAAGGATTCTGAGACCAAAATGTTTGAGAACTGCTGTCTAAATAAATCTCCATTAGCCACTTGAATTCACAAAATTGCAGGAAGTTATGAGTGCAATGACTGAGGCCAAAGAGGAGGCGACTGGCCTAGTCAGGGTCACACAGTGAATTGGAGACAGGGGTGGGTATAAAGCAATGGTCTCCTGCTTGTTTCTCAGGACACTCTTCAGAGTGCCCACGTCAGCATTTTGAGACAGTCAGGCCATAAAGAGGGAGCGATGTCACCCTCCCCTCAACATGCATCCACTCTAATAGGCACTGAGTATCAACTAAGTCTCTGACAGCTTGTTGCTGCTGAAGTCAAAGTAAATAAGACATGGCCCATGTTTTGGGGGTAGACAAGCTCATTGTATAGCAGGAAAAACAACATGAAAGACATATAATGACTTTCCCAGAATATAACATATAGTGTAATGATATTATGCTATTATTATCACGTGATATTATCTATATACTAGAGGCCTGGCACACGAAATTCATGCATGGGTACGGTCCCTAGGCCTGGCCTGTGATCAGGGCCATCTTCCCCGGCTGCCGGCAGCCGGCCCTGCCCCCTGCCGCCACCCACCCTGGTTTCCCGTTCGCCATCGGGTGATCGGAGCCTGACGACCAGGGGAAGGGACCGAGAGGTCAGCCGTTCCTGCCCACTTGCCAGCCTTGCCCCCATCACGGGTTTCCCTCTGTGTGTGGAGTGACTGGCAGGGCGGAGGCCTTGGCCTGGTGCCACCCACGTCCCCCACCACCCATCCCTGGTTCCCTGTTTGTTATTGGGCTATTGGAGCCTGCCGGCCGGGGAAAGGGACTGAGAGTTGGTCAGTGCTCTTCATAGTGACTGGTTGAGCGGTAATTCTGGTCATTCCACTGTTAGGGTCAATTTATATATTACTCTTTTATTTTATAGGATATAAAAGCCTAAGTGACCCTTCAACTGTTCAACCGGAAGGATGTCTGGTCTAATTAGCATATTACCTTTTTATTATTATAAATAATATAGTATAACATAGTGTAACTGACAGTCAATACATTACTGTATTACTGCTGAAGTCAAAGTAAATAAAACATGGCCCATGTTTTATTTAACTTCCTAGGTTATAGGCATTACTTTGGGGTTATAGCTGGCTTGCAATTGTGAGTATGCCCACTAGGCCCATGGCAAAGCAGAATTGTGAACTTGAGAACTTTGCCATTAGCTGTGCACCATTCTGCTTCCCACGCTCTTCTGCTTGCATGAGTTTCCTGTGCCTGCCATAACCACTGACCATAAACTGGGTGGCTTATAACAACAGAAATGTAGTCTCTCGGCATTCTGAAGCCTGGAAGTTTGAAATCAAGGTGTCAGCAGGGCCATGCTTTCTCCAACTTCTCCAGGAAGAATTTTGTCTCTTAACTTCTGCACTTTCTGGCAATCCTTGGGGTTCCTTGGTCTGTAGAAGCATCACTCCAGTCTCTGTCTCTGTCTTCTTATAAGGACACCAGTTATATTTAGGGCCCACCCTAACTCAGTGTGACTTCATTTTAACTTGATTTCACCTGCAAAGACCCTATTTCCAAATACGGTCACACTCACAGGTTCTGGGTGGACATGAGTTTGGAGGGGGACATTATTCAACCTACAACACTGCTTTGTTCCTGCCTCCAGCCCCTGTGCTCAGAGCCTGTTTGGACCAAAGTCCACTTGGATTTTCCCTCACCCTTTTCAGGGCCTGGGACCCCATGGAGCCCCACCCCATTCTTCTTGGTTGATGTTTTAAATGGTTGCCACAAGCTCACCCCATTTAACCCGTGGATTTAACAAATGGTTCATTCAGGCCCCAGGACTGATGAATTTGTGAAGGAGGAAAAGAAAAAACTGAACAACTCAATAGTAAAAAAAAGGGGGCCTTTGCTGGGTGGCTCAGATGATTGGAGTGTCATCCTCTGCATCAAAATGTGGTGGGATTGATTTCCAGTCAGGTCAGGGCACATACCTAGGTTTCGGGTTCAATCCCTAGTCAGGGGGAGTACAGGAGGAAACCAATAGATGTTTCTCTCTCACACTGATGTTTCTCTCTCTCAAAAAACCAATCCTATATAATAAAACCCTAATATGCAAATTGACCTAACGGTGGAATGACTGGTCACTATGATGCCCATTGACCACCAGGGGACAGACACTCAATGCAGGAGCTGCCCCCTGGTGGTCAGTGCCCTCCCACAGGGGGAGTGCTGCTCAGCCAGAAGCTCTGAGCTGGGCTCATGGCTGGCCAGCGCAGCGGCAGTGGTGGGAGCCTCTCCCGCCTCTGGGGTAGTGCTAAGGATGTCCGGCTGAGCCGGCCTAAGCTGTCAGTCGGACATCCCCCAAGGGCTCCTGGACTGCGAGAGGGTGCAGGCTGGGCTGAGGGAACACTCCCCTCACCTCCCACCCAGTGCAAAAATTTCGTGCACCAGGCCTCTAATAAAAATATATACTCAGGTGAGGATTAAAAAACAAAA
>NW_005355115.1:1710950-1720651 GCF_000412655.1 Myotis brandtii
GTGTGTGTGTGTGTGTGTGTGTGTGTGTGTGTGTGTGTGTGTTTGTGTGTGTGTGTGTCCGCTGGGGGCCTACCCCCAGCCATACCACAGAGGCTTGGAGCAGGTGCCCCTCTGTATTGATCTCTCAGGCTCCTGGCCTCGCCTGCATGTTGTTCTCTCCCTTGAGCTGCGGCCAGGGCAGGGTGCTGCCTGTGGGTCATGCTTGCCTGCTCACGGATCACCGTGGTGACCCACGAGCAGGCCCTGCTGGGCGCTGCCTGCTGGTGGCGCTTGCCTGCTTGCGGGTCACCGAGGCAATGCTTGCTGGGCTCACTTTGCCAGGGTGACGCCGCCAGCGTCCTGCCCCAGCTGCTATGGGTGCTGCATCTTTGTTGCGGAGTGATGGTTAATTTGCATGTTACTCTTTTATTAAATAGGATAATGGATATTGATAGCTATGACCAACATGAACAAAAGATCTTTGGAATCCTCAACAATCTTTAAAGGCACATAAGGATTCTGAGACCAAAATGTTTGAGAACTGCTGTCTAAATAAATCTCCATTAGCCACTTGAATTCACAAAATTGCAGGAAGTTATGAGTGCAATGACTGAGGCCAAAGAGGAGGCGACTGGCCTAGTCAGGGTCACACAGTGAATTGGAGACAGGGGTGGGTATAAAGCAATGGTCTCCTGCTTGTTTCTCAGGACACTCTTCAGAGTGCCCACGTCAGCATTTTGAGACAGTCAGGCCATAAAGAGGGAGCGATGTCACCCTCCCCTCAACATGCATCCACTCTAATAGGCACTGAGTATCAACTAAGTCTCTGACAGCTTGTTGCTGCTGAAGTCAAAGTAAATAAGACATGGCCCATGTTTTGGGGGTAGACAAGCTCATTGTATAGCAGGAAAAACAACATGAAAGACATATAATGACTTTCCCAGAATATAACATATAGTGTAATGATATTATGCTATTATTATCACGTGATATTATCTATATACTAGAGGCCTGGCACACGAAATTCATGCATGGGTACGGTCCCTAGGCCTGGCCTGTGATCAGGGCCATCTTCCCCGGCTGCCGGCAGCCGGCCCTGCCCCCTGCCGCCACCCACCCTGGTTTCCCGTTCGCCATCGGGTGATCGGAGCCTGACGACCAGGGGAAGGGACCGAGAGGTCAGCCGTTCCTGCCCACTTG
Organism: Myotis brandtii; assembly: GCF_000412655.1. Lineage (NCBI taxonomy): Eukaryota > Metazoa > Chordata > Mammalia > Chiroptera > Vespertilionidae > Myotis > Myotis brandtii. The sequence goes on from NW_005355115.1 coordinate 1,712,130, forward strand.
CCAGCCTTGCCCCCATCACGGGTTTCCCTCTGTGTGTGGAGTGACTGGCAGGGCGGAGGCCTTGGCCTGGTGCCACCCACGTCCCCCACCACCCATCCCTGGTTCCCTGTTTGTTATTGGGCTATTGGAGCCTGCCGGCCGGGGAAAGGGACTGAGAGTTGGTCAGTGCTCTTCATAGTGACTGGTTGAGCGGTAATTCTGGTCATTCCACTGTTAGGGTCAATTTATATATTACTCTTTTATTTTATAGGATATAAAAGCCTAAGTGACCCTTCGACTGTTCAACCGGAAGGATGTCTGGTCTAATTAGCATATTACCTTTTTATTATTATAAATAATATAGTATAACATAGTGTAACTGACAGTCAATACATTACTGTATTACTGCTGAAGTCAAAGTAAATAAAACATGGCCCATGTTTTATTTAACTTCCTAGGTTATAGGCATTACTTTGGGGTTATAGCTGGCTTGCAATTGTGAGTATGCCCACTAGGCCCATGGCAAAGCAGAATTGTGAACTTGAGAACTTTGCCATTAGCTGTGCACCATTCTGCTTCCCACGCTCTTCTGCTTGCATGAGTTTCCTGTGCCTGCCATAACCACTGACCATAAACTGGGTGGCTTATAACAACAGAAATGTAGTCTCTCGGCATTCTGAAGCCTGGAAGTTTGAAATCAGGTGTCACCAGGGCCATGCTTTCTCCAACCTCTCCAGGAAGAATCTTGTCTCTTAACTTCTGCACTTTCTGGCAATCCTTGGGGTTCCTTGGTCTGTAGAAGCATCACTCCAGTCTCTGTCTCTGTCTTCTCATAAGGACACCAGTTATATTTAGGGCCCACCCTAACTCAGTGTGACTTCATTTTAACTTGATTTCACCTGCAAAGACCCTATTTCCAAATACGGTCACACTCACAGGTTCTGGGTGGACATGAGTTTGGAGGGGGACATTATTCAACCTACAACACTGCTTTGTTCCTGCCTCCAGCCCCTGTGCTCAGAGCCTGTTTGGACCAAAGTCCACTTGGATTTTCCCTCACCCTTTTCAGGGCCTGGGACCCCATGGAGCCCCACCCCATTCTTCTTGGTTGATGTTTTAAATGGTTGCCACAAGCTCACCCCATTTAACCCGTGGATTTAACAAATGGTTCATTCAGGCCCCAGGACTGATGAATTTGTGAAGGAGGAAAAGAAAAAGCTGGACAACTCAATAGTAAAAAAAGGGGGCCTTTGCTGGGTGGCTCAGATGATTGGAGTGTCATCCTCTGCATCAAAACGTGGTGGAATTGATTTCCAGTCAGGTCAGGGCACATACCTAGGTTTCGGGTTCAATCCCTAGTCAGGGGGAGTACAGGAGGCAACCAATAGATGTTTCTCTCTCACATTGATGTTTCTCTCTCTCAAAAAACCAATCCTATATAATAAAACCCTAATATGCAAATTGACCTAACGGTGGAATGACTGGTCACTATGATGCCCATTGACCACCAGGGGACAGACACTCAATGCAGGAGCTGCCCCCTGGTGGTCAGTGCCCTCCCACAGGGGGAGTGCTGCTCAGCCAGAAGCTCTGAGCTGGGCTCATGGCTGGCGAGCGCAGCGGCAGTGGTGGGAGCCTCTCCCACCTCTGGGGTAGTGCTAAGGATGTCCGACTGAGCCGGCCTAAGCTGTCAGTCGGACATCCCCCAGGGGCTCCTGGACTGCGAGAGGGTGCAGGCTGGGCTGAGGGAACACTCCCCCACCTCCCACCCAGTGCAAAAATTTCGTGCACCAGGCCTCTAATAAAAATATATACTCAGGTGAGGATTAAAAAACAAAATGAAAAAACCCAAAAATAACTCTTAAAAATGGGCTAAGGACTTGAACAGACATTTCTCCAAAGAAGACAAAATGGCCAGCAGGTATATGAATGGCCCTCTCTGTGCTTCAGTTTCCACATTTGTAAAAGGGTGATAATATCCCACTTCTCATGAATTAGCAAAAGATGTAAACCACTTAGAACAATGCCTGGCAATATAGAAATGAGTTATTATTACTATCATTATTATGTAATTTTTGTCCAGCTAATACAAATTCTAGTATTTTACTAGTTCCTCCTTCAATTCCCTTATCACCCCCTCATCACCAGCAGTAAAAAAGAGGCTAGTTTGTAAATGTGTCTTTTGTTGTTTTGTTTTTTAATTCTTCAATTGTTCCTTACATTGGAACCAACCCTGGGGAAAGTGCCTTTGTTGTGATGTCTTAAAGGACCACCAGGTACCTGCTGAGCAAGGACTCTGACATCACAAACTCAAGTTAGCTCCAAGCTATTGTTAGTGTAATAGTTGCCTGTCTGCCTGTCTGTGAGTAGCTTTATCGGTAACATTAGCTCTGCCAGCAGGCACACCAGTGCCCTCCCATCTTTCAGATTTTATATAACAGAGCCCAGGGCATCTCGACTATGCAGGGGTGGGTCTGTTTCCAGCACCAGGGAAAAGTGAGAACTGAATAGGGATGGGGCTCTCGGTGTAGTTAAGAGAGAGGTAAAATAACTGTAATTTCATAGCAATTACCTACAACCAACACCGGCAAAGGCGCCAGTATTCCATTATAAACCCAAACCTCTGCTGGGAGCGATTTGCAAGGCAGAAAAAGGCACACAATTAGGCTCTCGGTATGCAAGGCCTCACTCCTCCATACCAAGGCCACAGCAAAGCAAACTTCAGGGGGGAAATAATGTGTTGAGCTTTGAGAACGCATTGCTTTACTCCCTTAAAAAAATTATCTTAGTAAGTCCCTCTTTCAGGATGTTGATTGGATTGTTTGCAGCTTTGCTAGTAGGTCTGGGGGCTTCCCCTCTCGGGGCCTCCCTGTCAGAGGAGCCGGGTGCCTAGGCCACCAGATGAGGCCATGGTGTCCAGGGGAGCCAGCAGCAAACCAGGGCGAGTGGGTGACCTCTCCCTCTACGTACCATGTCTGGGGACAATAAACCCCTCTGGGGAAATAAATTCCATAGAGATCAATTCTCCAACCTTTCTGCGTGTTTGCTGAGAATGAATTCTTATAAAATATTTGTCCCTGCAACCCACTCAGAAGTAAAGATAGACTTGCCTTTCAGACATTACAAAAGCAAAAACATAAGACATGCTGTTTTGAGGAGGGTTCCTGGAAGGGGAAGTGTGATGAGCAGAGCACGCAAGCGCCCAGTAATGCTGCCTGCTATTGTCATATATGTGTTCCTGTCTATCCCCCGCCCAGCCCACAAGGCCATGATTCCTTTGAATCCCCTGTACAGTTTCCTCCAGTGCCTTGCACATAATCGATTGTCAATATGTATTGGTTCGGTGAAAGGATACTTTAAAATGAATGGTTTATTGACACTGCAGGTCCAGTACTAGTCAGAACTAAGTGTATTGATTAAAGTCTTGAGTCTGCTGATGAGTGAGATATAGGGAGATAGGGTCGAAGTCTGAGGTGTTTGTCCTCACGGCACCCTCATGGAGCCAGGACCAAAGGGTCAGAGAGGGTGAAGTACAGAGGAGCACACTGAGGTTAGGTAGAGCCAAAGAAAAGCATTTGTAATTGTTAGAACTGTCCTCGGAATGGACTGCTCTGAGAAGTTCCTGTTTAGGGGGGACAGTCAAGCACAGACTTGATGATTACTTGGGGCGCAGCAGTTGGTGGCCCAATGTCATTGGTGTTAGACGATGTGATATTGAAGTTCTCTTTTCCCCTCGGAATCTAGGGATCTGTGGATTCAGAAAGCCTCGACTCTGCATAACCGCCACACTGGAGACTCAACATTCTGTCCATCCCTTACCCTATGCGACCCACTACCTCGCAGACACACTGGGAAGACAAGGGCGATACCTTCAGGGCTTAGGCTGGGGCAGGGTTTAGTCCGTTCTCTTCAGACCATTGTTTGGGAGTTACGATCCTCTATTCCTTCTTGCTAATATGCATGTTCAACTCAGGTCTCTGCTCTCTTTTTCCTAGGCTGGGATCGATGGGGAAAGCATCGGCAACTGCCCCTTCTCTCAGCGCCTCTTTATGATCCTCTGGCTGAAAGGAGTCGTGTTCAATGTCACCACTGTGGATCTGAAAAGGTAAAAGGTGCTATGTTAATGAGGAACGTGTTTAGCTGCAGGAACAGAGAACCTTCCATGACGGAGGGAAAAGCCTTCCCATAGCTCCCGGCAGCCTTCTCGGCCAGTTCCCTGGTGACAAGAGGCTGCAAATGCCAGTGTCTCGCTCGGGACTGAGCGCTTCGATGCCCAGATTAGGAGAGTCCAATTAGCAAGGAAGCAGGAGGGAATGGGCATAGGGTACCCAGTTGAGAATGCCTGGCACAGAGATGGGCACAGCATCTTAAAACCCAGGAGTCAGCCATTCCCATAGTTCCAGAGCCCCCATCCTGGGGGACCAGCAGGGCTTCAGGGGCCAGAGTCTGAGTCTCCAGGGAGTTGGGATCCAGCCCATTTCCCCTGCTCCATCCCATCCTTAGGGTTCCTTAGAGTGAGAGCTCTGGGTGACACACGCAGGATGGAACGTTACTAGTGTTCCTTTTTAAATGCCTCATAAAAATACCAGGTATTGTTTGCTATCAGGAGACACATTATTTTTTTTTCAATTATAGTTTATTCACTGTTATTTTGTATTAACTCACACTCTTCAATCTTGTTTTCTATTTCCTCTCTACCACCTGTCCTTTAAGTGAGGCATCGCTGGGAGCTCACCCCCTGAATGCTTTATCGTATGCCTCGACTTTCTTCCCTGTGAGCGTAGCATCTTTGCTCAGTCCCCTTTATGCAGATTAGCCTATACCCAGAACCTGCTATCTTCTAGTTATGTCACCTGCATTTTCAATGATCACTTCAAACTCTCATTGTTTGCTATCAGGAGACACATTATTTTTTTTTTCAATTATAGTTTATTCACTGTCATTTTGTATTAACTCACACTCTTCAATCATGTTTTCTATTTCCTCTCTACCACCTGTCCTTTAAGTGTGGTATCGCTGGGAGCTCACCCCCTCAATGCTTTATGCCTCGACTTTCTTCCCTGTGAGCGTAGCATCTTCCCTCAGTCCCCTTTATGCAGATTAGCCTATACCCAGAACCTGCTATCTTCTAGTTATGTCACCTGCATTTTCAATGATCACTTCAAACTCTTTATGTAGAGAATGATATCTGTCCGTTTCCTTTGAGTTGGGCTCCCCTCCTGAATTCCTTTGTTCTCCCGTTTTCTAGGCTGAAGCATTTCCAGCTCCCCGTTCTTGCCACCTTCATTATCCGTCAGTGACTAGGCCAGGGCACTCTCTTACTGGGCTGTCTCTTATCTCCAAGCTCTCGTTCATTCTCACAGCCCACGCCTGGTTCAGGTCCCACTGCTGCCAGCTGCATTGTTTGCTCTTCAAACTGGCCTTCCTTCTTCTAGAATCTAGATCCTTCCAGGTCTCGGTCTCTCTCTCTCTCTCTCTCTCTCTCTCTCTCTCTCTCTCTCTCTCCTTATATTATATTAAGGTTATTCTCTCTAAAATGATGCTGTAATCACATGGCTCCCCCTGCCCAGGACCCCTCTGACACCTCCCAGCGCCTGTGGAATAACTCCTCTGCAGCCTTCCTTTGCCTTTGTCTTTTCCTTGGTTCTTCCCAACATTCTCTCCCCGCTTCTCTCTGACCTTCCAGTCGCTGTCAGGTTGGACGGCCTCCTGCTGCCCTGTTCTCTCCAGCCCCCAGCACCTGGCAGATGCTCCCAGAGGCTGTCCCCACCTTCCTGAAAGGACAGATTGTCCCAGTGCCTCTGCAGCTTGGCCCTCCCCTGGGAAGCCACCCCTCTGCTCTCAGACACATCTGTCACTCAACCTCCTCCAAACCCCCCAGCACCTCTTCTCCCTGATGCCTGGTGTCATCATTTGGTATTTCACCCACTGTGGTATCTACAGTCTTGGCACTTTACAACTAGTGAGTGCTTTTCCATAAAAATATCACACAACAGATGACCTTGTAAAGGCCTGTCTTCTTCATTTTATACAAGGAAACTGAGATGGACACATTTAAATCACTTTCCCAAGGTGCCATCTTGAACTGGCGAGGCTGCTTCCAGACCCGCTCTCCTTGGTTCAGATGCCATTGTCTTCACAGCACACCAGCTATTAAGTTTGTTTTGTCCTCCACATGAGACCTTAAGTCCCTCAGGAAGAGGCTGGGGTCATGCTTTGTTTTCTTGTATCAGTCATAGCAGCTGATTTACTTAGACCCCAGCTAACATCTGTCAAATAAACGAACATGCATCTGCTGTGAAGTTACTATCTGTGACAATTGAAGAGGGTAGCTTCCTTCAGTGGAGAAGAGGAGGTTTCTGGTTACCAGCCATAAACATGGACTTGTGTTACCTGGAGCTCATAATGGCAGAGGGAGCCACCCAGCATTCCTCACGTGCTTGTGCTGTTCCTTCATATCTTTTATCACATCGGACCCTGCCAACACCCTGTGCTGGAGGACAGAAAGTATCACAACTCCTGTTTTACAGATAAGCAAGCTTTCTCACTGCCAAAAGATAGGAAGGAAGGAAGGGAGGGAGGGAGGGAGAAAAGAAGGAAGGAAGGGAAGCAAGGAGGGAGGGAGAGAGGGAGAAAGATGTATATATACTAGTGGCCCGGTGCATGAAATTCATGCATGGGGGTGTGTGTCCCTCAGCCTGGGCTGCACCCTCTCCAATCTGGGACCCCTCGGGGGATGTCCGACTGCTGGTTTAGGCCCAATCCAGCCTGCTCGCCCCAAACTGCCCCCCTTGCTGGCCTGCTTGCCCCCAACTGCTCCCCCCCCACTGGCCTGCTTGCCCCCAACTGCCCCCCCACTGGCCTCTGCTCATCCCCAACTGCGCCCCCTGCCAGCCTGCTCGCTACCTACTGCCCCTAACCGCCTCTGCCTCGGCCCCGCCACCATGGCTTTGTCTGGAAGGTCTTCTGGTCTAATTAGCATATTACCCTTTTATTCGTATAGATAATAAATAGTTAAGGAACTTCTTAATGTATGATATAATACACTACAAGAAGTTTAGCAATTTCCAAAACTGATTTCTTTTCCTGGCACCAGCACTTACTGGCTGAGTGACCTTGGACAAGTTACCTTACTGTTATGAGCCTCGGTTTCCTCATCTGCAGGACGTGGTGCCTTGCTGAGGGTCACTGTGAGGAGTTAGTGAGCAGCTGTGTGAAGCATCTGCACGCGGTGCTGGGCCTGCTCAGAGCAAGAGCCCGCACGTGTTGGCTGTTCTTAGCATCACCCCTGCCTCAGGGAGCTGCAGATCAGTCAGGGCAAGAGGCTGGTACACAGTCAGTAACCTGTGAGTTCGACCTGGCAATATGTATGTAAATGCTAAGTATCGAATTTCAACCATAAATGCTGAAGAGGACCTGAGAGAGGACCACAGCTGACCAGCACCCACTGGCAACGTCCCGCGGAGCCTCAGCAGCCGTGGGCAGTACTTCCCAGGGTGCCTGACCCCGGAGGCCACTGTTCTCTCCAGTCACAGGAACAAAAGCAAAAAAGCAAAACAAAACAAAAACAAAAACCCTCTGTATCTTTAAGCTACAGAGGTAATTGCTAAAAAATAAAATCAGTATGGATTTCCCCTCCCAGCTGAGAACCCAAGCATTGCAGCTCTAAAAACACACACACACACAAACAGGAGGAGGAGGTAAAGAATGTTCTTACATTGTCTGAAATGAGGGACGCGTACAAAGCAAACAAAGGGACTGAGTAAATTAGATTTTAAAAGTACTTTCAGTCTCAGTTGTCTAAGGAGCTCCAAGTGCCGGGTGCAGCTGGGCAGCGTGTGCTTGGGGGGCGATATGGGAGCAGCACCGTAATTGAAATTCCTCTCTTCCCCTCCCAGACTGATTAGGCCAGGAATTTGCAGCATTACAGATTCCTCTTCTCCCGCTGTTTACTTTTCTTCAGTTTCCCCATCTGCTGGTTTCCGCTCAGGACTCCCACAAGTGTGGCACCTGAGAAAGCATTGGGGCGAACCTGGGGTCCCAGCCTGCTCCTGGAAGGCTCCATCGCGATTCCTCCGCTTCCTCCTCTCTTCTCAGTGCAGCCCCCTTCCTCGCCTCCCCCCATCTGCCAGCCCTCTCCCCCTGCCTTGGCTCCGTCCCTCGTCCCTCTCTTGCATCCCCACAGCTGGTGGGAGCCCAGAAGCCCTGGTGGGCACGAACAGGGCCCCCGTCAGACACAAGATCACTCGCCTTCCTGTTGAATATACCCTTAGCCACGCAAGGGACACTTCTTAGTGTAAAGGTGCGAGGGTTGCATTCATTCATGTATAAAGTTGGGAATTCTGGGCAGGGCATTTTTGTTAAGCTAAGCGCTGAAGGAACCTTTGAAAGCAAAGTCCATCCTCTGCCCTGGGTAGTGAATGCTTGGCACTAATTACATAGTCACCTGCCATTACTCTCTGTCTTTAATAGTACTCAGCTCCTTCCTCTTAGCTTGCTCCTCTCTCAGGGACTTCCCGTGTCACCCCACCCCCCTCAGAACC
>NW_005355115.1:1720738-1730668 GCF_000412655.1 Myotis brandtii
CTACACCATGAGTCTGTTTTGCTGACAGGCATGTTGGACAGCACAGGAGTGTAATGTATGACACGCCCCAGGTTGCCCTGAACATGAGGTGCCCTGATGTCAGCCACCCCTGAATCTTGCTCTCTCCACAGAAAGCCAGCCGACCTGCACAACCTCGCCCCTGGCACCCATCCGCCCTTCCTGACCTTCAACGGGGATGTGAAGACGGACGTCAATAAGATCGAGGAGTTCCTGGAGGAGACTCTGACCCCTGAAAAGTAATGGGCTGTTTATCTCCACAGCTAACGGCAGGGAGGGGCCCTGTGGGGACTGAAAATATCACAGTGTTAACGTCGAGGGGGCAGATTTCCAAAGGGGCCTCCTTCATTCAGAGCATAGGACCCTCTTTTCAAAGAGACAGTCCAGGGCACCCCTCCTCACCCCCAAAGAGCTACCAGTCTCAAAACTGCTCCATAAAGTCCAACTCCAAGAGTGGGCACCCCTGTGAAGTGGGCAGACGACTCCCCTAAGAATGGCTTCAGGAGCACTGGGGAGGTCAGCACCCCTCCATCCCCCTAAAGAAGTCCTCTCTCCAGTTCACTTTGCCTGGAAGACCCCCATGTGAAGGCAAAATCTCCCTCATTTCAGGAGAGCTGAAAGGCTAATGAAATGAAAATAAGCCAGGAGAGAGACAACCCACAACTCAAAGCCACATGAAGGCATAAATAAGAGCTGCAAATTGGACCAGGTCTGGCCTGAGGTTATAATTAAACATGAGAAAACGGACTGAGAGCAGCATCTCTTCTGAGGAAGGGCACAGGGAGAGGAGGCCAGGGGCTGTAGCTTCCTGTCAGGTACGTGAGCTGCTCCCCATGGAAAAGAGGAGTAAAGGGCAGATGGGGCCTAAAAGTAGCTGGAACTGAACCTGTTTGTTATATTGAATTATAATTAGGGAATAAGACAATCACCAAAGTTCTTTTTTTTAATAGAAAAATAATATTATGTATAGAGCTCGGACTTTATCCTGTAGGGTACATGAAAAGTTCTAAGTGAATGTGCTGGAGAGTTGGTTTTCAGGCTTACTTTCCAGGTTGGGGGCAGGCGATGAGGAGGGCAGAGATCGGAAGAGTTGGAGGTGGAGAAATCAACAGGGAGAGCCCTGGCTGCTGTGGCTCAGTTGGTTGGAGCATCGTCCCATACACCAAAAGGTCAAGGGTTCAATCCCCTCTCAGGGCACATGCCCAGATTGCCCAGTCAGGGTGCATGCAGGGAGACAACCAATTGGTGTTTCTCTCTCTCTCTCAAATCAATTTTTAAAAAAATCCTTGGGTGAGGATTTTAAAAAAAAAATCAATTGGGAGGAGCCAATTGGTGACATCCTGTTGGTGAGGATCCAATCACATGACCCCCAACCAAACTGAGAGTGAGAAGCTGGGAAATGCAGAGTAACACATGGATACTTATTGAGCATGAGTGGTCTTTGCTACAGGTCAATTATTTAAAACCTGTCCTTAAAAAAATGTTTTTATTGATTTTAGAGAGAGAGAAAGGGAGAGGGAGAAACATCAGTTGGCTGCCTCTTGCATGCCCTCTACTAGGGATTGAGCCTGGGAATTGAACCAGCAACTTCTCAGTGCAAGGGACTACGCTCAACCAACTGAGCCACACTGGCCAGGGCTTAAAATCTTTCTAATATTTAGTTCTCACATCTACAGAATGATGACCATAATGTTGATTTCAAGGGACTATTGTAGAAGATAGTGCTACTTATCCTAGTGGCTGACAGAGTAAGAGCTCATTGAATAGCAGCCTGAAGAGTTAGAAAAAGAAGTCAATGCCTTTTTTGTGACCGTAAGGACAATGGGTGAGCTTAGATCTTAAAACCACAGATCCCAGTGGGTGTCTTTTAATGAATAAGCCAGATTCCGTCCACCTCCAAGGCTCATTTGCTTAAGGAGCAGAGACAGGACAAGGCAAGCAGCTCACAATCAAGGGTCGGAAGAGTCGGAAGCCATTAGCCTGCTTCTCGAGGAAGGTTTGGTGAGACGAGGAAGCAGAGATAATGGAGAAGGGACAGAGGGCAAGTCCACTCACTTTTCAGCTCATTAGAAAAAGGAAGGTTAACACTCAAGCTGCCCGGGGAGCCCCTGAAATCAGCAAAGGTCACTCCACAAGGACAGGAAGACTGACTCTCTTTTTCTCCAGGGGAGCCCCAACATCAGGGTCAAGGCCTGGCTGCTGGTAGGCGCGTACTGCATGTTGATTTACTTGCACTGGGGCCCTTTTTCAGTGGCGTGGCTGTCAATGTCTGGTCAATGAGAAGTCAGTTGGGACTCTAGGCCAGTGAGAGTCCTTCCATCTACAATTATATATGTATTTTTGCTACTATTTACAAAAGAAAGATTTTTGGGGGGTGGGACGGGGATGGGGCGCAACTGTTTTACTCCCCAGAATGAAGCTGAAGTGCATGTCTAAGATGAGTACATTTGAAATAAGATATCTTAAAAAAAATGGAGAAAAATGTTCACTAGTTAGAGCAGAGGTCCACAAACTCTTCTGTAGAGCCAGATAGCGAGTATGCTTGGCTTTGTGGGCCATTATAGTCTCGGTCACAGCCCCACTCTTATAAAGCAAAAACAGCCGTAGACAGTGTGTGAATGAATGGACGTGACCATGTTCCAATAAACATTTTATCCATGAACACTGACATTTGAATTTCATGTTATTTTCACACATCACAAGATAATATCCCTCTTTTGATTTTTTTTTTAATCGTGTCAACAGATAGGCTGGATTTGGCCTTCTGGCTGTAGACTGCTAACCTCTGAGTTAGAGAAACTCGCGGTTGCCTTGACTGTCACCAGACATCACAACCTTATTTCAAAGATGTTTCTATGAGTGGAACACTATTCTCTAGCCTTTTGGAGAAAGAGGATGGACTCTGTAGCCCACCTATTGCCCATTTAAAATATAGTGTGAATATGGAGCTGAAATAAACATACTTAATATCCTGCACACAGTAACCTCCTCAAGTCTAGCTACTGAAATCTGTGAGATTTATATTTGAAGGCACACTCCACATAAGGACAAACTTCACATGGGGCATATTGCTCTACAGTAAGGTCTCAATGAGTCCTAGTGCTTAGAAAACAAACAGCTCTACTGAGGTCTCCCTGACCACGTGGACCTTGTCCTCCCTCTTGGATCGGGTACCACCCACCCGTGTTTGTCTCAGACTGATCATGGAGAAATGATCAGTTACTGGAAGTGTGAACAAATGATGGCATTATAAAAACACACACCTAACAAACCCAAACCTAAATAAAAATGCATTTCCTAGGCCCCTTTCTCTTTCCATTATTACCTTATCAAGCAAAAACACAGCATTTGGTATCTATTAATAACTTAAGGCAATCAATTCTAAGAGCATGCCAGAATTTCCGCGAGAAGGCGAAAATAGGAAAGGGTTATCCTAAATTCCCAGGTCTTGGTACATTACCTAGCATCTTGCAGTAAAGCTTGCTTTGTGCCCCCAATCAGAGCAGAGAATTTGATAAATTCCCAGTAACACTTGGAAAATCAGGTGTGTGCAGAACAGGCACAGAGCGCCCCCTCCTGGTGGATGGAGAGAGTTCATCCATGGTGTTCAGCCAAGGCTCAGGAAGGATTTGAGGGCTTTGAGGGTAAAACAGCAGAGTCTACCTGAAATTAAACAGCTACCTATCACGGCCCAAGAGTGGACAGTCCTAGCTAATGGGCCAGTGGAGAATCAGAAAAATGAAAGAACAACAAATAATTTTTAAAGGCATTTTGGTGCATATTATTTTAAACATTAAATAAAAAAACTGTTTTGCTTTTCAAATATAAAGCAACCAAACAGCTCACAGTTGGCAGTTATTCACCCAGAGATCACAAAGGTTCACAGACTTGATGATAAAGACAATCATGCACTGTCTTATATCTCCTCTCACCCCAGCCTGGCCAAACACACAGAATGCATGTGGAATCTATAATAATAAAAGTGTACTATGCTAATTAGACCAGACAACCTTCCAGACGACCTTCTGGATGAAGCCGAGGCTGTGAGGGAAGCCCGGGTCCTGGGTGCCAGAGGGAAGCCAATGCCAGCAGCTGGGGGAAGGAAGGCCAACTCTTGCACAAATTTCGTGCATCGGGCCTCTAATATATATATATAAATTAGAATTGTTCATTTTAATGGTGTGAATGGGGTCAAACCCATGGATTCCCACACAGGCAAGTTTATCCCATTCTGACTCAAGGACTATTATCTCAATGGTAAACAGTCCTAACCCCAGTGTACCTTTTATATTCTTCTGGCTTCAAAAGGAAAGAATGTGCAAGGTAGAGGGGCTGGATCCTTGCAAATCTGTATCTACGCTTAGAAATGACACAATTGAAAATGCTTGCCCCAGCCGGTTTGGCTCAGTGGGTAGAGCATCGGCCTTCGGACTGAAGGGTCCCAGGTTTGATTCTGGTCAAGAGCACATGCCTGGGTTGTGGGCTCCATCCCCAGTAGGGGGTGTGCAGGAGACAGCTGATCAATGATTCTCTCTCATCACCGATGTTTCTATCTCTCTCTCCCTCTCTGAAATCAATAAAAAAATATATATTAAAAAAGAAAAAAGAAAGAAAACACTGCTGGTGCTGCTGGAGCCCGGTGCTGAGCTCCCGGCACACAGATAAGGAGTGTGCAGAGGATGTTTCAGAAGAGGACCGTGGTCCCCTTCCTTTCGGGAAGTGGTTTTGAGGCCTCAGTGACAAGGTGCCTAGCATCTCCTTGCTCCCAGAATTCGCTCCAGGATATAATGAGCGGCCTGGCAGTGGGTAGCGATTTTTTTTTTAAATATATTTTATTGATTTTTTACAGAGAGGAAGGGAGAGAGATAGAGAGTTAGAAACATCGATGAGAGAGAAACATCGATCAGCTGCCTCCTGCGGGCCTTTCATTGGTGCATTGTTGTTGGTGGTCCAGGAATTCGGCACCTTCTGGGCCCTCTGAATGGTGTTTTGGTTCCTGCCTCCAGACTGTCCCTGCAGGCAGCTCACCGGCCTTGGTGTTCTCCATCGGTGAACGAGGGCTGAGATGCCCGCCCTTCCTAAAGGGTGGGAGTAACACCCAGGGGGGTTGTGGATCCAGCTAGTAACAGGGGTGCTGCTTAGACGGGAACAGAGTCTCCCCTAAAGGAGCTCCAGGTTCTCACTGACCCCAGAACCCCGCAACTTCCATTGCAGGTACCCCCGGCTGGCTGCAAAGCACCGGGAATCCAACACAGCAGGCATCGACATCTTCTCCAAGTTCTCTGCCTACATCAAAAACACCAAGCAGCAGAACAACGCTGGTGAGTGACTCCCGGACACCAAGACCCCCTGGCTGCGCTGTCCCTGCCCAGGGCATCTCAGATACTCAGGTCAGAGAGGCACCGGGGAGCAGTGCTGCTTGCTGTTCGTGCGCCTCGCCCCATCCCCTAGACACAGGACAGGGCTTGTCGATCCTGCTTTCTGGTTAGTGCGGGAGGAAAGGCTGCGGGCCTTACTGCTGGATTGGGGGGAGGGATGCAGTGTGCATGCCGAGTCGGCCTTAGTGCACAGGAGGGTCCCTCCTCCGCATACTATGGACCATTTGTCCCAAATTCACAACTCTGGCTGTGCTCTCAGGAAGTCCTGCTGGAACAACAGCTTCCTCTGGTCCCTGGAAGACTTCTCGGGGCTGTCAGAGGCCCTGGTGGGACAGCGCAGTCACCACAGTGGGGAAGGCTGAAGGCAGGGGCGGAGGGGGCGGGGGACCACTTCTCAGAGCCTGGCTCCTCCTCCAGGGGCTCTGGCTGCAGAGCTCAGGACTTGGTCCCCTGGTGCAGCTTCTCAGAGGGCCTGGAACGCCTCACTGAGGCTCACAGCACGTCCAGTGCCTCCTTGGGCATTGTCCTTTCAGAATGAACTGATGTAATTGGAATAGAGCAGTCAATTGAGCGTGCCGGACACCTAGAACGCAGGCCCTAGAGAAGGAAAGGAACAAGGAGGAGAACGTGTGCTTGCCCTCTGAATGGGAGAATGAATGAGATCGCCTTATAGGCTGGCGCCTGGGTGGAGCCCAGCACAGAGCCAGAGTGAACGCTTCATGAGCGTCTGTGAATGTGTGGCCATCAGATAAGCACACAGTGGACCAGAGCAAGGTGGCTTATGACAGACCTCCAGGACTCAGGGGAGAAGGCATTGCTTTAGACCAGCAGTTTCTGACCCGTGTGCCGCAAGAACTTTTAAAACATGCAATTCCTGACTAGTCAGGGACACAGACCTCTTTTCCCTTAGGTTGTCAAATAAAAACAAAATGACAACAGCCAACACAGCAATAGCCATCTGGTGTGAATGAATCAAAATTATACCTGTTTGTTTTGGGGTTTTTTTTGTCAGATTGGCAAAAAAATACAATATACATTTTGGTGTGCCGCAGAATTTTACTTAACGAGTTTATGTGCCAGGAGGTGCAAAATGACAGCAGCTATCACAGCAATAGCCATCCGGTGTGAATGAACCAAAATTATACCTGTTTGTTTTGGGGTCTTTTGTCAGATTGGCAAAAAAATACAATATATATTTTGGTGTGCTGCAGAATTTTACTTAACGAGTTTATGTGCCAGGAGGTGAGAAAGGTTCAAATCGCTGCTTTGTACCCAGGTGACCAGGAAAGGCAGCCACGCGTGGCTGAAGAAGAAATTTTGGCAGGTGCAGAGTTGGTGCAGTGAGAAGTAAATAATTCAGTAAGTTACTGAGGACCTGGATTGTGCCAGGCACAGAACTAGATTCCAGAGAAAGAACTAGAAAAAGACTCTCTATCCTCTGAGGCCTGGTCGATGCAGGAGAAAAGGCTTAACTTCCCCAAATGTCAAGTGACAAGACAGGTAAATGATGGCTTATTCCAAGGGGGTCTGAAGAGCCGGTTAACTGTCCTGGAGAAACAGTATCTGCCAAAGGTGCTCAGAGCAGCAGGAGGGATTTACCGACAGGGCCTTTGAGAAAGCTTCTCGGAAAAGTTTCCGCTGCGTCATAACGGTTGAAAGGGAGTCAGTTGTCTGGAAACATTGGTTGGATGCTGCGGGGAGGGTGGGAAAACACTAGCAGCAGAACCAAGAAAAGGGGTCAGGGCCTGCAGTGCCTGCCTGGGAGGCTGGACTTGTGGAGGGGCAATGGCAGCCATTCGCGGTGCATGAGGAGGCACTAGGAGGAGAGCAGTCTTTCAGGGACCAGAAGAAGACGGATGTGGAAAATATTTTGAACATATTCAATGCCCCTGCTTTGTTGCATTTGGACCCTGTGGTGGGGTGAGTAGTGTCCCCCAGAAATTCATGTCCACCCAGGACCTCAGAGTGTGGCCTTATTTGGAAAAGGGGTCTTTGCAGATGTAATTAGTAGAGAGTCTCCAGATGAGCTCGCCCTGGATTGAGTGTGGCCCCTAAATCCGATGACTGGTGTCCTTATAAAAGGAGGAGAGGGCACACAGAGACACAGGGCAGGAGGCCATGTGAAGACCACAGAGACGGGAGGGCAGCAGGCACAAGCTGCGGGCCCCATGGGGCCACCGGAGGCTGAAAGAGGCAGAACGGCTTCCCCTCTAGAGCCTGTGGCCCTGCCGACACCTTGATTTTGGACTTCTGGACTCTAAAACCGAGGGACTAGATTCCTGTTGTAAGCCACCCAGCGTGGGGTACCCCATTGTCGTCGTCCTTGGAAACTGAGGCAGCCCGCACACCATCGTGTGAAAGGGCGGGTTCTGCCACTTCTGGCTGGGGCCGCAGAGGCAAACGAGGGGGCCGGGGCCTGTCCCTGCCTCCCCTCAAACCCACAGAGCTGGCTCCGGACCCTCGTTTTCAGATTCCACACCCAGGCGCTCTCTCCTCCCAGCCACAAACATCTTGCTTCATACTTGTCACCCTCAGAAAGTGCAGCTCCTTGGAGCCTTCCAGCTTTTCCAAGTTATAAACAGAATTCACACAGTATCCGCACTTGCTGTCCTCCCATCCCCAAAGCCAGAGCTACCGTTTCCACTGAACATCGGGTATCCATTTCCTATAAACGCCACACGGTCCAACTTTCATTGTTTCCTCTTCTTCTGTTTCGCCCTGTTTTTCTCCTGAGGGCTTTGCCCTTGTGACTCCTCCCCCCCTGGCTCATCTGCACATTTCCAAGCGCCTGCATTTTTGCTTTCCCAGCGCCCAGCCCCAGATCAGAGTCCCTGGCGCTATTCTCTTCTGCCTTTTAACAGGACCCCACATGCTCGTCCTTCGTTGTAACCGTTGTAACCATAGCTGGCCCACTCCCCTCCCTTCCCTGACCCCATACCCCCTGGTTGTGGTCAGTGGGTCCAAGGTTCTTAGGCTCAGAAGCCAGAGGTCAAACCTCTGCAGAGAGCAGCTCCATGGCCCCGCACACAGCCCAGTCCCCTGCCCCCTGAGACAGTGCACACCCCCTGTCTGCTCCTTGGAGCTCTGTAGGAGGTGGGGGGCAGCCTCCACAGATCTCAGGTTGGCATCAGCCTTAGACCCAGCCTTCCTATGACCTCCCTCCTGCACCACCCTCCATCTCCCCCTGCATCTTCCGCTCTGCACCTGTCTCTCCAACGTTCTTTCTTCAGGTGGTTCCTTTTGTGTTTTTGGCTTTTTTCTCTGAGCAGAGCCCTCCTCCCTTTCCACCATCTCCCCACCTAATGTCCCAGCCTCCTGTGCCTACATTGGTTGAGGTCCTGATCCTTTCCTGCCCTCTCACCCCAGCACTGTGATGTGGTCTGTGGGGTGGATCACCTCTCCATACCCAGGGTGGGCACAGGAGCACCATTTAAAATACCCCTGCTGCCCGGCTGACATGGCTCAGTGGTTGAGTGTCGACCTATGAACCAGGAAGTCATGGTTCGATTCCCGGGTCAGGGCACATGCCTGGGTTGTGGGCTCGATCCCCATTGTGGGGTGTGCAGGAGGCAGCCGATTTATGATTTTCTCTCATCATTGATGTTACTATGTCTCTCTCCCTCTCCATTTCTCTCTAAAATTATTAATAAAAATATATTAAAATACCCCTGCTGTCCCACAATTCCTCCAAAGTCCTCAGCTACCAGAACCCAGACCCCACTGGGGGCAGCCACCCATAGCTAGCACATGAGAGAGTCATCAGTTAGAATGTAGGTTCAGTCACTCCTTTATTCATTCAACAAGCACAGATTGCATGGAGTGTTGACAAGTCTGAGCCCATGTGTAGGGCATTTCTTGTGTGCCAGGCACTGTGCTAGATTCTAGAGATGCCAAGACAAATGCAACAAAGTCTATTGCCTGTGATGAACGAATCGGGGCAGAAACATATAAACCGGCGATTGCTGGCCTGGCTTGAATTCCAGGCCGGCCACTCCCCGCTGCACAGCTCTGCAGAGGGACTGACTCTCTGAGCCTGTTCGGGATCCCAGAAAAGAGACTTAGCAACCCCTGCAGTTCTTCAGCTGCCACATAAGGCAACTGACAGCGTATCCAAGGTTTGTAATGCAGATTCGTTCATTCTGCAAGTCACTGCCTGCAAATCCTTTAGCGCCCCACCTGACACATAGTAAATGCTCACTAAATGTTAACTTTATTATTATCACAAACATGAGACAAACGTGAATATCAGCATCGAAAACTACGGGTTTGGTTCTGACTCCCCCCCCCCCCCCCCCTTCTCCAACTAGTACTTCCAAATCGCCTACCCATGTAGTCTCTTTCTGCTTGTTTAACTTTGTTCCCCAGTTTCTTGGTGCACTCGCCTCCTCTCCAAAGTATACATCAAAGCGATCAGGGGGCCTGGCTCTGGCGGTCACAGCTCAGTATTGCTGCCTCTGACTGGGAAGTCACGGTTTTGTGTCCGTTGCTGCACTGCCCTCCTCTGGAACCGCCAAAGCTGGCCCCTCACTCTGCG
>NW_005355115.1:1730844-1734913 GCF_000412655.1 Myotis brandtii
CAAACTTGCTTTTCACTCCATTTAAATGGAGCACGGACTTCCTCATGACAGTCTCCAGACCCCACACTGAGTAAGATGCTGCAGGGGCTCGCCTTCTTCTCAGGGCGGTCCCCCCACCGCCACCCCTGGTTTGTGGGGAAACAGGAATTTGTTTCTGGACGTGCCGCATGTCCCACGGTTCAGTCCAGGTGAGCGAACAGTAACAGCAGCTCCCAGAGCCCCCATGCTCCACGCCAGCGGCTGGCCACCGCCAGCAGGCAGCGGGGACCCTACAGTTGGCTTTCCCAGAAGAATAACAAATATTCCTGATTTGGGGGCTTGAGTCGCAGGCGGGAGGAGCTGTTATTTTCGTTTTCTTTGGCCTTTCCCTCTGTGACTCCCCTTCCCGTTGCCTGCAGACGCCAGGCGACTGGCTTCCAGCAGATGTGACCTCTCTCCAGCGCCCCCTGCAGGCATCCTGCCACCCTCTGGTCTTCACAGGTGCCTTCTCCACACCTGAAGGCCATGTTTCTTCTCTCCTTTTAAAAAATATGTATTTTTATTGATTTCAGAGAGGAAGGAAGAGGGAGAAAGAGAGAGAGATATCAACAATGAGAGCATCATTGATTGGCTGCCTCCTGCATGCTCCCTACTGGGGATCGAGCCTGCAACCTGGGCATGTGCCCTTGACCGGAACCGAACCTGGGACCCTTCAGTCCGCAGGGTCTCCATCCACTGAGCCAAACCGGCTAGGGCTCTCCCCATCTTCTCTTGAGGACCGGGGAGACCTCCCTGCAGCCTGAGGCCCATGTCACCACCTTTCCTGCTCCTCTTCGTCATTTTCAAGATTCAGAGCAGCCTGCCTATGCTTGTCTCTTTGTATTATCTGCAGCCTGAGGGAAGGGTCCACTGAGGGAAGACACTGTGATCTCTCAACATACTCCTCCTGAAATGTTTCTCCTCCTGAAATGTTTGTCCTTGTAAACTCCTTCTAACTTCCCACCTCGCTTCATTGGGTGCGCATGCTAGATGCAGTGCTAAGCTTAGAGGGCAAGTCCCAGCCTCAGATGGAGTTGTCTCCCTGGCTTGACCCTTCATTTGTTATAAGTGTAGTGGCTATATTTTCCAGTCGGAAAATCAGATGTCTAACAAGTTGCCTTCATTAAAATGAATCAAATTATTAGAAGCTGGTACTGGTCCCAGAAAATCCAGGACACGTGTCCCCAACGGAAAAGCACCTGGTCGGGCTGAGCCTTCTGTTTCCACCCCCCCACCCCTAGTCCAAATCCAGATGTGGCTGCCACTGTGGGCAGGAGGGGCCTGCATCACATCCCCACCGCCTCCCGCCCCAGATCCTCCGCCAGAACTAAAGAGTCACCATTAACCACAAAGCAGTTTCCAAACAAGGACCGAGGTTTCCTCTTCCCTAAGGCCCCTGTCAGTAACTTCACTCCCCCGGAGCCAGAAGCAAGCAGGATGCTCACTGGGCCTATTCTGAGAAAACTGACAACTATAGCCACATATCCTGAAGAAGACTCGGGGCACTCTAGAAACCTCCGTGAGCTCATCTCATCATGGGACAAGCATTCTTTTATATTTTCTCAAATGTTTTTGTTGTTGTTAATCCTCAACCAAGGATATTTTCCCACTGATTTTTAGAGAGAGAGTGGAAGGGGGAGAGTAAGAGAGAAACATCCATGTGAGAGAGACGCATCGATTGGTTGCCTTCCGCACACGCCCTGACCAGCTGGAGATCTAGCCTGCAACTGAGGCACGTGCCCTTGACCAGAATCATACCCAGGACCCTCCAGTCCACAGGCAGACGCTCTATACACTGAGCCAAACTGGGGAGGGTTTTTAAAAATGTTTTTATTGATTTTTAGAGAGAGAGGGAGGGAGAGAGAGAGAGAAACATGGATGTGAGAGAGAAACATCAAGCAGTTGCCTCAGGTACGCACCCTGACAGAACCCGGAACCCGCAACCTTGGCATGTGCCCTGACAGGGAATCGAACTGGCGACCTTTAGGTGCATGGAATGACTCCCAACCAACTGAGCCACACCGGCCAGGGCAGGGGACGATCATTCTTAATGGAAATCGTTCTTGATGGACACGCGACTGAAGGGTTCCATGTGGTTGTTATCACAGTATCAGGCAGGGTGCTCCTGCACCATCTCCCAGAGCTCAGGGGAAAGGAAGGATAGCCAAACCAGCTGAGGGTTCCTCCTTCTGGCCTCTCTCCTTCCTCCACTCAGGCCCCACTGTTCAAATAGCTCCTGGTTTCTCTCTGCTGAAAGGTGCCCCTGCCGATGTTGATGGAACACGAATCTGTCTGTAGCACTGCAATCTTTCTTTCCCTGTCATATTCTCAGTGGTTTGTGTCCACACAAGCTCACCCCTACTTCCTACCTGGCAGCCTGGGGAACCACCCCCACAGACCGAGGCCCCTGCAGCCTGCTCTCTCCTCCCACACCAGTGGTCAAAGTGCTCCCTCCAGCATTTACCCCTCACTCGGAATCCAATCTGTAAGACCCTTGACGTGACTATGTTAAACTAAGACCGTCCCCATTTGATGTAAAGAAAATGGAGGCTCACAGACTTCAGGTCAATGCTAAGAAGTTTATCATGAAATCTGTCGTCAACTAAAGAAATGAGTGTCCCATCCATGGGAGGGTAAGAAGGAGGTTGGTCCTGCCTCCTCTAAGGTGTGACCTATTGTAAGACACTGTTGTTTAAGTGAAATTCTTTCACTTAAACTAGAATATTTTGCTTTCAGAGGTGTCAAATGTGAAAAAACAATGCGCATCTTAGTCTTGATGAGATATGGTAGTTGATTCCCATAGCCCTTTCTCATTTGAACATTCTACCACTTCCTAGAGGCTCTGCAGTGAAAGGTCAAAGCCTCCCTTCTGCTTGACCTTGAGCCACCTTGTGGAAAGAAAGTGGGTCAAGGTCGGCCTTGCTTCCTGGCTCTGGGCTGGCTGTCCCAGCTCCATGCCCAGTGACCTGTCAGGTCTGCTGCTGTCTCCTGCCTGGAGGTAGCATGTACCTCTGAGGTCAGGAGCGGGCACTCTTTCTATAAAGGGTCAGATGGTAAATATTTTGGATTTTGCAGACCCTGCAGGCTGTCACAACTGCTGGGCTCTGCTGCTGGAACTGTAAACAATGAATGCAGCCGTTCCAAGA
This sequence comes from Myotis brandtii, assembly GCF_000412655.1. NCBI lineage: Eukaryota > Metazoa > Chordata > Mammalia > Chiroptera > Vespertilionidae > Myotis > Myotis brandtii. The sequence continues at coordinate 1,734,009 of NW_005355115.1, forward strand.
AAACTTGGTTCATGGACCCTGACATTTGAATCTCACATCATTTTCAGGTGTCAGGAAATAGTTTTCTTCTTTTGACTTTTCCCAACCATCCAAAATGTGAAAAAACAAAAACATACTTAGCTCGAGGGCCGTGCCAGAACAGGCAGCGGGTGGATTTGACCCCGGACTGTAATCTGCTGAGCTCGGTGTTAGGCAGCCCCAGGCTACACTAACCTCCTCATCTCCGACGTGGAGATTATAACAGGGCTCTTCCTTGTGGCGTTGTCACGTTAATTAAATGAACAAACGCATTAGAGCAGGAAGGACAGTCCCTGGCACACAGTAGGCACGAGCATGTGACAGCTACTGGGGCTGCTCTTGTTGATTTCAGGAGCCCTCCTCACAGGCAACCCAGCTTTTAGTGTAATGTTGGCGCCTGTGCTGCCCTCTTCTGGCCGGTGGAGGAATCAGCGCCAGACACAGCTAATCATGCTTCCCATAAGGAGTCCTGTGGGTTTTCAAGCATCTGCTAGACTCAGTTCTGCCTGAGCGTTGGCCTGGGGTCCCAGAAGAGAGCAGGTCTCCTTCAGGGGCTCAGGGCCACCTGCCATCATCTGTCCCCCACACCCAAGCTCGGGCATGTCCACCAGGCCCCATGGATCCTCCAGAGCTCGCCGGCTGCCCCATGACACGCTGCCACCAACCTCGTCTTTCTCCTTTTCCTCTCCCTCTTCCACCACCTCCGATCTTGACTTTTATGAACTTCCTTGACCTAAAATAGAAAAGTGTTTGGAAGGGTGCAGAGCGGCCTGGGAGGGCTGTTAACCCAGAACCAACAAGCCCCCGTCTGTCAGAGGGAGGCTCATGCTTTCTCTCCGCGCGGCATGAAAGCAAACTGCTGTCGGGGGTGTGGGGGGAGCGGGGTG
>NW_005355115.1:1735246-1736511 GCF_000412655.1 Myotis brandtii
GGGGTCCCAGAAGAGAGCAGGTCTCCTTCAGGGGCTCAGGGCCACCTGCCATCATCTGTCCCCCACACCCAAGCTCGGGCATGTCCACCAGGCCCCATGGATCCTCCAGAGCTCGCCGGCTGCCCCATGACACGCTGCCACCAACCTCGTCTTTCTCCTTTTCCTCTCCCTCTTCCACCACCTCCGATCTTGACTTTTATGAACTTCCTTGACCTAAAATAGAAAAGTGTTTGAAAGGATTCAGAGCGGCCTGGGAGGGCTGTTAGCCCAGAACCAACAAGCCCCCGTCAGAGGCTCATACTTTCTCTCCACTGCAGCATGAAAGCAAACTGCTGTCGGAGGTGTGGGGGGAGCAGGGTGTCGGGGAGGCGAGGTGGAGCATTTTTCCAGATTCCCCAGGATGTGGCGAGCCATGTTTAAAAGAGAGTGTGTGTATTTATTATTCCAAGCCACTTCAATCACAGGGCGCCGATTTCCTTCTCCTCTTCCTCCCCCGGCCCTCAGCCCCACGTTACAGGGTGGGCTCAGTCTGCAGGCCCGGCCTCTCCAAGGGGCCGGGCAGGGTCCCCACCGCACAGCCAGCCTCGTGCTCTGTAAAATGTGGTAGGAACAGGAGTCATAATTGCACTGTTCAGAAGCAGAAGCCAGCAAGGTGGCAGTGGGGCCCTGTGTCTGCTCTGTCACAGGGCAGACCCCTTCTTTTGGAGGAAGACTCAGGCTTGGGAGCCCTGGAGAAGGGCTCAGGCGGGGGCTATCACCATGGCGCTCCGGGCGGTCCCCGGCCCACCCTGCTAGGTGGTGAGGATAACGAGGTCTTGCCACTTCCTCATAAAGCAGCCATCCCCGTCTCCTTTCAGAAAGCGCCTCTGGTCACAAAGGAACCCTTCAGGCTGCCTTCCGCGGCCACCCTGCGTGCAGGGGCCGGAGAGCCAGATCGGGGTGCTGTGTTTGTTTGTTTGTTGGGTGGAAGTTTTGCTTTGATTCGCATTCTTACAAGGAAAAACAAATAACCTGGCTGGGAGGGACCCACCTCCGAGGTTTGGTGCCTGCCCTGCAGGATGCACGCCCTCCTGCGAGGAGGGGCCTGGAGGCCAAGAGCCAGAGAGAGGGGAAGGGGCGCTGCTTCCCGCTGGCGCTGGCACCTCCCAGGATGGCCCAGGGGATTCCTCCAGAGGGTCTTGGATTTGGCTTCTTCTTGAGGCAGATGCTGGCAATTTATAATTTAACAAACATTGCTCCTGAAATGAATCCTTGGGCGGTCATTA
>NW_005355115.1:1736689-1761365 GCF_000412655.1 Myotis brandtii
CTCCGCGGAGAAGGGCGCTGGGTAAAGGGCATGTAGCTTGGGTTCCCCCATATTTGGTAGCGGGGCTGACAGGTCACAGGATTGAAATCCAGGTGGTGTGTGAACCTTCCAACAAAATTTCAGACAATTATACACTTTCCTTGTCCGATCCATCACTGCCTCCCGGGATGGCAATGTTCTCTCCATTTCACACGAGAGAGGCTGACGCGTGGAAACGTTGTCCGCAGACCTGGGGCCAGTGACGGGCACAGGAGAGCCAGGCTTCCCTCGACGGTTACGCTCTTTGGCTGCAAATGAAATAACAGTAAAACATAAGAATTGAAACCAGGGGTTAAGTCTGGTCTGGTATTCTGAAGGTATCAGCCGCTTAGAGAGGATAATTTGTTGGGGGAAAACAGTTGCTACGCCGAACTTTGGCCCTAGAACCCCTAACCTTCTTTTCAAATGTGCTCTAGAGCTGCCTTTCAGGAAGGCACCCACCCACCTTGGCCCCCTCCTGAGCTTAGCCTGCGCAGCCCCAGGAGCTAGAGAGATGTAGCTGTTTGGGAGTTACCTGTCATGAAACAGTTCGTTTTGCTTGTCTTGTTGTCTAGGCTGTTTCCCCATTTGGAGGCACATTTGAGTCCCCTGGGGGTCTTGTTCCAACGCGGATGCTGATGCAGAGGGTCCGGGATGGGACCTGAGAGCTCCCAGGTGACTCTGCTGCTGCTGCTGGTCCAAGGGGCTCAGGAAGAGGGTTCGGGCAGTGGTCTCCATGTGGGAATCTCCATCATGACTGTCCTGAGAGCCCGGCTCAGCACCCACCCACCCACCTTGGCCCCCTCCTTAGCCTGCGCAGCCCGAGGAGCTAGAGAGACGCAGCTGTTTGGGAGTTACCTGTCATGAAACAGTCCGTTTTGCTTGTCTTGTTGTCCAGGCTGTTTCCTCATTTGGAGGCACATTTGAATCCCCTGGGGGTCTTGTTCCAATGTGGATGCTGATGCAGAGGGTCCGGGGGTGGGACCTGAGAGCTCCCAGGTGACTCTGCTGCTACTGCTGGTCCAAGGGGCTCAGGAAGAGGGTTCGGGCAGTGGTCTCCATGTGGGAATCTCCATCATGACTGTCCTGAGAGCCCGGCTCAGCACCTGGCTCAGAGCAGGTGCTCCATAACATGTGCTAAATGAATGAATGAACCGTAACTCAAGCGCTTCACCATGCCCCTCCCCTGCCTGCTCATTACCCGAGAGGTGTTGGAAGGGCCTAACCTGACACTTCAAGGTCAGGGGCACTTCCTCTGCGCAAGAATGAATTCTTGTATATAATTCACTTTTAACTTAAGGTGGTTTTTAAAAACGATGGTGAAAATATCTGATCTAACCCCGCCAACAACAACAACAGAGAAGACACACTCTTTCAACCTCTCCTTTGGGGTGATCAAATCCCCCACCTAGATTTTTGGGAAGCATAAAACCGCACTGTTAATCTGCTACACTCTTACTTCCAACTCTTACTTTCAAAGCTGTGCAACTAAAACACCCAGCGAATAATAGCTCCTTCCCCCAGACTAATCTCCATGGAGGCAAGTGAGGGCAGCTAGAGAACTGCTATAAGCAAAGGGGTGGCGGGTATAATTGTGGCATATCAGGGGAATTCTACAGAAGTATCAGCCCCCCCCAGCCCCTGCTGAGCCTCCCCTCTATGGCTGCCCATCGCACTGGTAGGAACGAGGCTCGCTCTGGTGGGGCTGTGGTCAGGGCAGCAGTCAGGTGAAAGGATCAGCTGAGTCTGCAAGAGAAGACTGCAGATTCATCTCGGATGACTTCCTCAGGGCGGAGGCTGAGCCAAGGACAGTACCCACCAAGCAGACTGTTCTCTTGCAACCCGAAGAAGGTATTCGCAGTTCTGTATGCTTTGGTTCCTATACACCAGCATCATCATGAATTGCACCTCAGAGCCACTCGTGGCATGCCCAGCACCGTTCTATGCCCTCTGCAGGCATGACTGACTGTAACCTTACATGCCGTGCTGTGTTACGATTTCCATTTTGTAGCTGAGGAAACTGAGGCACATGAGGTTAAGCAGCCTGCCCAAGCCAGGACATGGCAGAGCTAGGACCCCAACCCGGCGGCTGGCCCAGGGTCTGTGCTCTTCACACAGTGACTGTAACCCATTATGTAAAATGCATGTGGTGCTGAGTTTCTAAGCAAGAGCAGGTAGGTCATTTAGGAAACTGTGATCCAATCAGGTCATAAACCAACAGATACTCATTGAGCAACTACCCTGTGTGTTTCCCTAAATATACTCAACAACCCAGCTTCCCCATTGGACTCAGCAATCCTGGAGGGACCAGGGGCACCACGCCTGGCCCACTGTAGGCTCTCCGTAGATACCAGCTTAACAAATGAAAGAATGGGCAGCCGGCAGCAAACTTAGGACAGTCACAGAATGACTAAAACCAGTAGTTATTTACATTTACAGTTGTGGTGGCAGGGTGGCTGTTTTTAAATTTGTTAACGGCTCTTGTATAAAAGATGTGGGCCTTTGAGGATGAAGCAAGACAAAGTGTGGTTAAATCGTGTCAGCCTGAGTGTTTGGAGGAAGCGAGGGTGGAGGAGAAAAGTTTCTAGGCCTAAGCACTAGGACAGATGCCCCCCCATCCCCCCGGAGGAAGTTAGAATCTCCCCTGACCAGCTCACTCCAAATGTTTGGACATCAGCACTTAACCTAATCTATGGCCTGATACTTAAAAATAACCTGTTATAAAGTCACCATAAAAAACTCACAGTTTTCAGCCTTATGCAGTCTTCTACATAAACTACAACCAGCATTAATAGCTTCAGTCAGCATTTATGTCGTTCTTTCTATTAGCACAATGGGTTTTACAACCATTTATGAGTTTCTGGAAAGCCTAATAGAAAACACACATACATGTTCCCTGTGAAAGACGCAGAAGACTTTTTTAAGTCGACCAGCAGGGGTCGCCACCGCCCCATCCCTAAAGCCTGGGCGGGCTCCCTAATTAGGGAACACATTCTCTGCCAGTGGCTCCAGCAGCAAGCCTCCCTGGTGAGTTCCTGCAGTTTCCTCTCTGGGTTGGCTCCATTCAGAGTCCGTCTCTCTGTCTCTCCTCCTCCTGTTGGTAAATAAACATCTGGGGCGCTTACCTGTACACAAAAGACACCCTCAATGTGAAGACCTATGTGATTAACTTTGCCTTCAAATTTACTATGGCTTTTTAGGAGATCCAGAAAACCATCTGAATCTGGAATTGCCTATACTGTCCACATCTCCCTTAATCCTTATAAAAAAGTCTTACGAAGGGCTCACTGAAGTCACCTTAAATTCTTTACCATGTTTTAAACGCAGCCAAAGACTTGCCTTTAAACCCATGTTTTGTTGTTGTTATTGGGAACAATATTTCTGAACATAGAGCAAATCTCAGATTAATTTGTGGAGCTGTGTAAAAAACTACGATTCTTCACAAGGATCCCCTATAGGGCTTGGGGGTCGAGGGAAGCGATATACTCAAGCTATACAGAGATGGGTCTCTTCCCCTAGAAATCCCTGAATTTCCCAGAAGTAGATCAGTGTCTCATGCTCTCCGTGATTCTCTCTGCCAGAGGGGAGTGGGGCATCCAGCAAGGTCCTGTATCCCCATCCACCAGAGTTGTAAGACCTGGATCCTGCTTTGGGAGTAAAGAATCACTGACTGGCCTCTTACTGGAAAGAGCCATGGGAGTCTGTCATTTAATTCACCCTCCCATTCAAGGCCAAAATCCTTCCTAGAACAAACAAGCACCAGCCACAGCCACGTGAGCTGCCCATGCCTCTCCAGCCGGGCTGACGCAGCATGAGGGAGCAGGAGGGAGCAGTGGAAGCTGCCCTTGCAATTTGCTTTCTCATAAACTGCTCTTTGTCTCCCCACCTTCCCTGTTTGCACCAGTGCCTAGAAACGGAGACCCGGGATTGCTTTCCCGTGGGAGCCCCTGGGTCTGTCACAGCCGCGCCCATGCGACCAGATCTTCTCTTGGGCCGTGAGGCCAAGCCCAGTGTTCTCGGTCTGATGCCAAAGGTGGACACGAATTCACCAAACTATCAGACCAAAAGCATTTGACACACCCACGTAGCCTGGAGAGAACAAGGACAACCCCAAAGAGGAGATTCCGGGAGACTCGGGACACTGGGCTTGTTGGGAAATGCAGGAGTGAGCTCCATCCTCTCAGCTCCCGGCTTCTCCTTGCACCCGGGGAGCTCTGGGAGGCCCAGACAAGCTCCCTTCAGACGACTTCTGCCTCGAGCTGATCGCTTGCTCTTAGACGTTCACTCACTCTCCCCTTCCTTCCCATCCTCTCACCAACTTAAGTTCTACCACCAAACAGAAGTTCACATCTTTTGTGAGATTCTGCTGTGCACCGGACTCTGAACAGGGTGCTTCAGTAACAACTGCAAACAGCTGTCACCAGAGGCAGGACTCACACCCAGGTCTCTTGGAGATCAAATGGCACCACTCTGCTACCATGTCTGTTAGCACAAGAACTCTCAGAGAAGCCTGGTGTAGGCCTACCTGACACCCCCCACCCAAGCTCTCTCTGGCCCTTCCTTGATGATAGTGACATGCTCACATAGCAGTAGGCCCAGGCACACAGCAGCGGAGGGCCAAGCAGACCTGAAAGAAAGCCCCATCTTCTACAACCCTGCTTTTTATTTCTGCCTCAGCGTGTTGTAAGGATGGGCACAGATACTGCCTTAAGAGACAAAGGGACCATGGGGATCAGTCACCCGCTACCTGCTCTGTTCTACAAGGGACACGATGGATCAGACGGTGTGACCCCCCGTCTCTGCCTGGCTGGTAATTTTGCCTGTGTGGTCATTCTCACGTAACCCAGCTGTAACTGGGCCATCATACCATGTTTTTAAGGACTTTTCCAGGGAAGAAAAGCTACACAACTTCAATTCCCCAAACTGGAAAGATGAATGGGGATCTTTACCGAAGTTTCTTGGGGGCAGGGAGTTACACTGCCCACCACCAAGCCAGCTGTCCTCACACTTCCCTTAGCACATCTATGCCTCGCCTCAGAACAGCAGCATCTGCCTTTCTGCCTGCCGGGCCTCCATCTCCTCTTGTCGCCCCTTATAACTCTCCCGCTCCCGGGCGCTGCTGCTGCTCCGGCCCCGCCTCTCCCCTGCCCCCTTGGCCCTGGGCACCTTGCCATTTGACTTCTCTCAGTTTCTAAAGAAAGGCTTCTTCCCTGCAAAGGTGAAGGAGAGATGATATTAAATTCTTATTTCATTTTTCCCCCGTGACATTATCATTCATGTTTAAAATGATCAAAGTCAATATGGTCATACCAGGTATGGTCATCTTTGTACTTTCTCCCCAAGAATAGAGGATGGCAGGAGAAATATTTGCTGTTATCTCCCTTGAACCACCACTGTGCTTTTTTTTTATCCTTTGGTTATATCGACATGATTTTAAAAGAGAAGATGGAAAGTAAAAACTTCATTTAGTCCTCCGGGTATTTCTCCATATCTAGATAATTCTTTCTTCATAGGCAAAACCCAACTGCATGTCTCACTTTTCACCCAGGTGTTTTGCTGTCACACAGACAATGTGGCATCATGGGTCCAAGTACAGGCCGAGTTGAGAGTTGGTATTTGTTGCTCAGAAATGATGTGAAGGGTCCTGCTAGGCTCTCTCCTTGTAGACCCAGTCATGGTCCCTGAGAGCACCAAGGACTCCTGGCATCAGGGCATTCATAGCAGAACACAAATATGTTATCAAACAAATTAGCTGGAAGTTCCCGGCTGCTGTGGCTCAGTTGGTTGAGCATCATCCCATGCACCCAGAGGTTGCGGGTTTGGTATCTGGTCAGGGCACATGCTCAGGTAGTGGGCTTTGTGTTTTTCTCTCATCTCTCTCCTTCTCCCTTCCTCCCTCTGAAATCAATTTAAAAATGTATTTAAAAAATTATCTGGAAAGTAGGGCATAAGGAGTGACATTATGATGGCCGCATTCTGGTCAGGGAAACGGGGGTGAGTGGGAGAGGTCTGTGGCATTAAGAGAAGATGGCCGCCAGGGAGCCATGGGGTGGTCCTGGCACCCAGCGACACCCTGCAGAGTGGAAGAAGTTTACATTTTGGAATCCAACGGCCTGTTTTAAATCCTGATTTTTCTCCTAACTCATCTAGGAGGGTTGCTATTTTTAAAATATTTTCTCTTCGCCTTTCTGAGTTCCTGATTCTAATCTGCCCTAGGCATCCATCGGTCCCATGAGAGATGAGGGTTTCTTTAGAGGAATTCCAAGAAAGAAAAATAAATTCAATATTTAGCTTCTGATATTCAAAATAGCATTTGCAGCAAGACAGTAGCTTTGCAAGCCAAGCTATTGTCTGAAATTTTCTTTAGTTTTTAATTTTAGCACATTAAGAGCCGGGCCTGGAGGGCTCAGCTCACAGGGAGGCTAGCTGCTCTGTGGTTGACATAGGAACGCGGACAGGAAAGGCCACCCCTTCTTGCCAGGGGGCTTGGGGATGAAGGAGAGGAGACAGGCAAGGGCGCCAAGGGACTAGAGACATGTCCGCGAAGCCCCATGGGGCACTTCACTCGGTGTCCTGCCAGGGTTTTGGAGGGAGGCCAGCAGCCCACCTCTGACCACACTTTAGGGGCATCACCTCAAGGTTACTCTGGAAGGAAGTAGAGGTTCAGCGTAACAGGGAAGAGACGCAGGACTTGTGTTAACTTCCCAGACCTTCTACCCCGTGAATCCCAGGACTCATACCTCCAGGGTGCCATGAGGTCACAGGAGACTCCTCCCCACCCACCCCCAGGACTCAGGGAGAAGAGCAGACAAGGAGACTGTCTGAGAAACAGCATTTTTATGCAAAAGCAACTGGGAATTCTCTGAAGGGACCATTCGATTATTACATCAGACTCAGTTATAATCCAGAAGACACTACATTGAAGTTGTTTTCCCACGACCCAGGGGTGGGAGCTTGTCAGAAAACCATACAGTTAAAAACAGGCAGGTACCTTTGCTTTGTACGCCAGGAGTGGTTTGAAAAGTTGCTTGCACGCGTGAGCCTCGGGTAAGTCTGAGACCCGTTTCTTTGTGACATGGAGATGAATACGAAGGCGCATCTCAATAGCTTCACTGCGTATTTAAATGCTAGATGGCGTAAGCATCCCGGTGGGCCACCTCAGACGTTCAGCCAGTGCATTTCTTGCTGGTGCTGGGGAGCAGGACTAGAGCAGGAGAAGAACCCAGTGGGGTGGAAGGTGCTGGGCCTGGGACCAGCCTCCAGAGCCGCGGTCTCTTCCATGGCGCGTTGAATAGACCCCCATCCAGCCTGCGGATGTCGTTAGAGGGGAACCGTGGTTCTTATCTCTCCCAAGTTCACAAGCCAGGGAAACTGAGCACAGCACCCTGGGCCCCTAGAGCCACACCTGTCTTTCAAGGAGCGCCTTTGCCATCTGCTCTGCTCGAGGGAACGTGAGCGAGGGGTCTGCATGGCCGTGTGCTGGTCAGCGCCCGGGTGCACAGAGCTCGCCAGCAACCCAGGGCTGAGCTGTGCTTGCAAGAGCCTGTTGGAGGCCGAGCTGGAGTCTTGGCTCCTGGGTCCCCATTCAGCCTCCATGCCCTGGTAAGAATATACTATTTTCTTAGCTCAAATTGCCATTCCCAAGTCATTATTTCTCTATGACGAGAAAACAATATTGGGTCTTATGTAATAACAACCTCAATGAATCTGGAAGCGATCATGGAATGGGTGGATATTTTTTCCCTCCTTAAAAAACAGAAAAATAAATTTGAGATTGTTTGCATATGGCTGAGAATATTTATGAACTCTTCCCCCTTGTTTCCTCATCTCATATTTTACCCAGTGCGTTTGTGTGTGGTACAGAATAAATCTTTACGGGAAGGGGTGGAGAGAGGAAGAAGCAGTTAAAGGACTGGGTATCCATCAAGTGCCTGGGATATTAGTGGTTCTGAGTCTCGGGGTCCCCTGCCCTCAGGCTTGTTTGCTGTGGTCTGAGGGTAACCCATCCTGCTATTCAGAAGGAGTTTTTGGAGAGAGAGCTTTACATGCAAACACTGAGGGATCAACATCCCGGTTACTCTGGTTTCCTTTCTATCCCCCACTCTCACCAGAGCAGAAAGTTCAACACCAACGGTTCCACGGCCTGGGTGCCGTCGGCGAAAGAGATAATTAAGTCCCATGGATGCCAGACTGAGCCAGGGTCAGAGCAGTGAGTTGGCAGGTAGGACGGAAAAGACCTGGCAGGCAATGCGTTGGCGCTGGCACTTGTTATTCGATAATAGGCAGCGTGTTAGCACACAGGCCTGTGGGCCTATTCCCTCTGGCCGTGCCTCTCAGCACCGCTTGTCCCTGAGAAGGGCCCCCAGGGGGTACAGGATCAGGGTGGTGGTTGTACATTAAATCGGCAGAAGCAGAACATCCACTCTGGCTGTTTATTTCCTCCTCGGGGGATCGGGCTTCACACCGGAGCTTCTCAGAATCGCCCATTCTCTGCCACGCCGTGGATTTTTCAGGAACACACTGACCAGGGGTGTGGGGTGAGGGCCCGAGAGCAGGGTGACTGTCACCTTTGGTGATGCAATGGCAGTAGCTGTCATTCATTCCTACGATGGGCCAGGCACTGTCCCTGCATAATCTGAGTGGATCCTCACAGTGGCTGTACGAGCGTTAGAGATTTTTAGTCCCATAGTTGAGATGGGAAAACTGAAGCATGCGGGGTTGAGAACCTCACCCCAGGTCACAGTTAGTAAGTGCCAAGATGGAGGATGTTTCCAAGATTTGCAGGATCTGACGCCAATATAATAAATACTAGTAAATAATTTTAAAAGTCAACTCCAAGGTCTTGGAAGGGGTCCACACAATTATCGGGCCTTGAAGCGTAAGCTTTAGCAGCCTCACAGTAAATCCACCTGGGCAGGGTCAACATTTAAGTACAGGATTAGCTCCTGGCCACACGGCCCCATCCCTCCCGCCTCATCTCCTCTTCTCTCTACCATAAGGACCACCAACTGCACCTTCACATTCCTGATCTAAACACACAAAGAGAAGTGATGAAGCTGACACACTCAGAGGCCACACGGCCCCATCGCTCCTGCCTCATCTCCTCTTCTCTCTACCGTAAGGACCACCAACTGATCCAAACACACAAAGAGAAGTGATGAAGCTGACACACTCAGGACGGGCCATCTTGGTATGTCACCATTGTGACATAAGGCAACAACCAAGCCCATTGCCAAATTTTACCTTTCCATCTCAAGAGATCACTGGAGAGACAGTTTAAATTATTAAAAATAGTTTTTAATTTTCAAACACAGTTAACTACAATACTATATTAGCTTCATGTGTACATTCCAGCAATTAGACATTTATATAACATACAAAGTGATGCCCCCCCCCCACCTCGGTAAAACTAATTCCATCTGACACTATGCCTAGTTATTACAATGTTGACTGTATTCCCTGTGTTATACTTTACATCCCCATGACTATTCTGTAACTACCCAGACCAAGCCGCCCAAGGAGCTCCCGTTGCTATCCTGGGCTGGGCCTCTTTCACCAAATGACATGATAGTTCCCAGGCCGGGTGACTTGGGCACAGATTTGAGCAGAGGCCTGCTCAGGGCATTTGGAATCAGAACCTGCAACGTCTCACTTCCCTTCATATGTCTCTTCGCCTCGGATGATAATCAGTTGGTCAAATTTCAACAGGCACTCTATTAGATTTTTTTCTTCCTTCATTTTAATTAAGATTTTATCATAATCTCCCAAAGTAAAAAGGGTAGAGGATTTAAGGATGCAAACAAACCCAGCATAAATCACAAGTCCTTGGAGGGCGGGGAGGGAGCATAGTAAGTGTTGTTGGGTACCAACCCTCGGCTATTGCCCTTGAATAGGCTTGCAATCCCATCCCAGTCTAGACGGTTACTAAGGGGAATACAAGCATTTCCCCGAGCCCTGCTTGCTCCGTTCTCCCAAACTGGAAACACAAAGCAGATGATGAAGTTCAAATTCAAATGCCACACCAGGGAGAAGGAAGTATTGAGAAACCATGTCCAACCTCCAGTCTGTTTTTACACATTCCAGCAAGCATTCGATTGATTTGTCTTGGGCTGGTGTCATCTCATTGTCTCAAACAAAAGGCCTTCTATGAAAAGACGGACTCGGGTTATGTGAGGAGTGGCTAACAGGAGGCACATTTGGGAAACTCTGAAGGAGAGACAGTCCCCAGGATCTTCCTCCAGGGACAGCACCTCCCATTTATCCACTAGAGTTAACATCGGGACTGATTCCTCTGATCTCAGCATCACGCTGTAAACCAGAGTCTGGGAAATACGGCTGGTGGGGGCTGAAGCTGATGAAACAGATGCAGTGGCCAATGAGTGACGCGGCCAGCCACCTCCTCCAGCTCCCTGCTCTGGGCTCAGGTGGGCAGTTGCCGTGTCAGCGCTCCATGATGGAGTGGTCTGTGTGATTCTGGGTGGAACGACTCAGTGGGAGTGAGTTCCTGGAGTTATTCTATTGAGTATTTTGTTCTGCTCTTGTGACTAAACGAATGAGTGGGGAGATAATTATTGGGGCAAGACTGTCAAAGTCTTCTGCCACCTTCTCTTCCTATGAATGTGCATCCTCAGAGCTGTGGCCTTGGCAGGTTTCCATTCGGCTGTGATTGCACGTTCCCAGTGGAGCCCGCCGCCTGGGGCCCTGGCCCTTCCCTTGTGGACAGCGCTGATTTTTAGGGCAACTCAAGCAGGCCTCCCTGACACCCACCGGTTCTCTGGGGGCAGTGCCAAGCAGGGGCCGCCACTTTCCTATGTCTTGTCCTCCAGGAAGCCTGTTCCCTCCCCTCTCAGGTTGGGTTAGCCATGGTCAATGCTCCCACAAAATCTGGTGCATATCTCTGTCCTCGGGCTGCTATACAGTTATTAGTTATTTAACAGACCTTTCTTTATATAAAGATATGTGGGTTAATTGTGGAATATTGGGAAAATATACATACACAAGAAAGGATAATGAAAGTTGACTACTGTTACATCTTCTGAAGATAAGCACTAAGCTCTGATCTATATGCCAATGATTGCATATCTATCTATCTATCTCTCTATCACCTATCTGTCTATATTTTTTAAAAGGATTAGCTAGTGTCTACTGTTTGTCAAGGTCTCCTTTTTTAGGCCACTTGATACTCTTCTGCATCGTGCTAATGGCTGCCAGGTATTTGTATCGTTCAGGGAGCTGGCAGTGTGATGAGGGGAACCGGATTCGGGATAAAGCCACTTTACTGTGAAGACTGTGGCTGTAACCAGTGGCAAGGATGACTAAAGAACTTCTTTCTCTGTCCCACGCCAGCCCTTGAGAGAGGCCTGAACAAGGCACTGAAGAAACTGGATGACTACCTGAGCACCCCTCTGCCAGAGGAGATCGACGCCAACACTTGTGGGGACGATGACAAGGGGTCCCGGCGCAAGTTCCTGGATGGGGATGAGCTGACCCTGGCCGACTGCAATCTGTTGCCCAAACTCCACGTGGTCAAGGTAAGAGACCTCTCCCCACAAGTGCTGGCCAGATACAACTCCATCTTAGACTGGGGTTACCTGTGTGGTTAAGTCAAGGGCAGTGCCGCCTGCTGGGTGAGAAGTCACATGAATAGGGACCCCAAGCCAGTCTCCACTGCGTGCTGGCTATATAGCCTCCTTGTATAGTTCAGTTTTCACCCATAGATTGCTTATTTCTAGGGTTGTTGGGAGAATAACATGCATGAAGTGCATGTTATTGTAAGGACTCGAAATATAATAGCTGCTATTGCGTTATCATATATAGTTATACAAAGTCGTGTCACTCCAAAGGCCTCTTCCTTGCCTCTTCCTCACAGGTTTCCACTGGCTACACCCCACATCTGTATTAAATGTGCTCGCATGTGTATGTTTTCTCTGTGCACAGACCCACCTTCTCATTCCCGCTAGCAACCCCTTAGGGCGGCAGGTGACCTCTTCCTCCTCGATCAGTTGAAGGGATGGAGGTTGCAAGAAGGGACATCATTGTTTTACTATTTTACTTTCTGACCACCTTTGACAGGCAGTGTAATCCTTTCCTAAAAGAATCTTAGGATCTGTGAGGTGGAAAGAAGGGAATTCTGAGGTTATCCCATACAATGTCCCTTCCCAAACTGGGCCACTGTCTGTGCATCCGTAACAGCTGTGACAAGCTCCTGTGCATCTGTGGCCTCACCCTTCTGATGATGAAGAGCCCTCTGCCTCACGAGCTAGCCCCACCACTTTGGACGACTCAGATGATTAAAACAGCCTTCCAAGTGGGCCCCTGCCATCCGTTATTCTCTGGAACAACAAGGGACAGGCCTGTTCTTTTCATCTCATTTGAAGACAGCAGTGTGTCCCCCAAACTTCTCTAAACTAACACTTCTCACACCCTTTTTTGACCCTGTCAGCCGGGAGAAAAATGCAATGGGGTCGAATTAGACTCTTCTCTATTTGTACACATGTTTATGTCTTATTTTCTCAGACAACAAGCTCTGTGACATAGGGCCTTCTCTAAGCATGATGATGGGCATATAGTGGCGGCCCTTTAAGAAATACTCATTGATCAATTGTTTTATCATCTAGTTGTGTCCTTATGATACTCAGTGTCTGTCTGCCTCTCACTGAGAAGAATCAGCTTCAGTCGTTGATCAGCTGGATATCTGCCTGTCTTTTCCAGCTGAGGTCCTGGGCTAGATATGCAGGCTTCTCTCCAGCCTGCTTCAGTTGAAATCACTCAGCTGGGTGTGTACTGGTGTTCCCATGGGCTCGGCCTGAGCTGAGCCTGGGAGGGAATCATGCATAGCAGTGCTGATGGGCTGGGCAGATACAACCTATTCATAGGAAGACACTTTGGGTTCAGGGCCAAGCCAATGGTCAATGGTGAGTCCAGCCAAGCAACATCTCTTTGAAGTTATTAAGTAGCACATGCCCCACTCCACCCCCAAAACATCCTTTATTCTCTTTTCCTGAGGAACAAGTGACGCCATTTGGGGTGATCTGACTCCAGTTCAGTCATACTGTGACATAGTGATGCAATGGAAAGGCCTCCATTCTAGAAGTCAGGAGGCCCAAGTTCTGGTCTTATATCTGCTACCAACTGGCAGCATGAGCTGGGGCAGGTCATTTACTCTTTTTGGAAGTCATTTTTCTCTTGCCTAAAAGAAGAGATATGGATTCCATTCCTCCTCTCTTCTTCTTCTTCTCTCTCTTCCCTCCTTCCTTCTCTCTCACTCAGACATGTGCTGACTACCCGCTCGAGAATCGCTTGCTGAATAAGGTAAACAAACGGCTCTCCCAGGCCCTGTGCTTTATCCTATAATTTCTTCGGTTCCTCCCAGCCCTGAAAGACTGTTATGCCCCTGTCCTTGGAAGAAGTTCAGTGAGTGGCTCACTGGGAGAGGCTGGGATCAGAGGAGGATGGCCTGCGAGGGACAAAGGCTGGGCCTCACCTCCCGTCTCCTCGGATTTCTGCTGATCCAGCTTATCAGATCCCAGAGACCTGGCAAACCTCTGAAGTGTAGAAAGAGCGAAGGGGAGCCAAGTCAGGCCTCCAGCTTGGCTTCTGATGCCAAAACTTAATCTGGGCTGTGGGAGCTAACTGTTTTCATATGAAAGAGCAAATTCAGAACATGAGCCTAGAAGTCCCTGCAAACGTCAGAGCTTCCTGTGCGAATCTCACCCTCTCACTCTTATGTGCGCTCCTCTCTCTCTCTCTCTCTCTCTCTCTCTCTCTCTCTTCCCCCTCTTACCTCCCTTTCCCCCTCCCTCCCTCCTGGCTCTCTTCCAGGTTCATCTTCATCCATGGAAGCCAAGTGGCTCTGGCCCAGGTGCTCGCTGAGAGCCTGGTTTGAACTCTCATTGTCTGGCTCCCTTCTAGGTCCCATCTCCTCAAGTGAAGCCAACACCCAAGGAAACAGCCCGTTTTGTGACGAAGGCGGGCACACGATTCAGGCAGGCAGGACATGGTGTGCCTTTCATAGCCTCTGCTGGGCCCTCGCCGGGGGCTGTGATCTGTCCAGCTCTTGCAGCAAACAGGAATATATTTTCATACATTGCATTTCTTCTGTTTTCAAGCTCATAGTATATCCTTTAAAAGCTTGAGGGTAAATTCCAGCATGGAGAGGCCTGAGGCCGCTCTATCCATCAGCTAGTAACCCACCATTCCTGCATGGATTTGCTCCTTAGCCAAGACAGCCTCTTCCAAAGGCTTGTGGGCAAACCCAGGGCCCTTCGCTTGCAGGGAGCAGAGACCAAAGAGAACTGGTGGTGGGCGCTGGCCCCAGCGTTCCCTCTTGGTGGGTGTGGTGCTGAAGGCTCTGATTCCACTGCCTTTCCTTATTAGCCACACCCGAGCTGGACAGAGCAGGGCGGGGGTGCCTTCTTCGGTAACTACACCAAACCGGTCATTTTAACTGAGAGATTTTAATGTAAGAAGGTAGTAAGTACTGAAGAACTAGGAAGACAAAACGAACAAGGAAGTTCTACCTTTGGGAGGCAGCTACTACCCCCAGGGCAGGAGGCACAAATGGAAGAGGTTGGAATTATTAAAACCTAGAGACTTTGATGAGGGGCCTTGGACCTCTGAGGTGGGGCGCTGCTTAGCTGATGCTGGGGGGCCAAGTTCAGAGAATGGCTGGTGAGACTGGGACCGAACCTCTGCAGCGGGGTCACTGTTGGGTGCTGGCCTTTCTGAGCTGGTGTGATGACACAGGTTCCGTGTGCTGGCAAAACAGCAAACTGGATGCAGCTGCTGTTACAGGAGCAAACAAGACTGGCATGAACAGGAAGCCAATAGGAAGGGGCACCTCCTTCTGCCCTCCTCCACCATCACAGGCTTTATCTCTAGCGCCCCCGATTGGTAGAGCCTAACAGGGAGTCGCAGGCAAAGCAGAGGTGTGATTTGAGCAGTCTTAGCCCCAGCATCACAAAGAAGCAAACACAAGGGTGGGTTTGTAGAAAAGCAACAAGAGTGGCATAACCAAGGAGAGCTATTCCTTTATCATTTACACAGGGCTGAGTGGCAAAGTGGAGAGAACTGTAGATTAGAAAGCAGGGACTATAATAAATCTTAGTGATTACTCTGCAATATTGGTTGAATTAATTATTTTCCTGTGTCACATTGTGTAAGCCACCAAAATCTCTGGTGGCTTCAGTTTGCTCATTGCTAAGGATCTTCAGTCTTTAAAAATTAAGTGATTTGATAACATATGACACGAACCACACTTTGATGTTGGGATAGCTGGGGATGGTAAAGATGAAATATAACTGTTTATGGAATCCCTGCTTACTTAACCTTTTACTTTTCTCATCTGCAGAATGGGACATAATACACTCTGCCTTATACTTATTTAGAGATTTAAGTAGCTTGCAGAATGCTCACAGCAGTGTCTGGAGCAGAGCACCTGGGAAATAAATGTTTGTTATTGTGGTTACTCTTACCAAGAGCATTGTTGAGATTGTAGAGGGGCACAGAAATGAAGAAGTTGTGGTTCCTGTCCTGCTCACACCTAGGGAAGTGTGAGAGAGAGAGACACTAAAACAGTGACTGTGATTCAGAGTAGAACAGATCTCAGTGTTGTAATGGAACAAAACCAATGTAGGAGAATGGAGGGGAAATGACTCCTTGGAAATATGGTATCTATGAGGCTGAGCCTTTCATGCAATGGATCGTCATTGTTCGCCACTCAGCACAGCTTTCTGGGGAACCCTGCACATCACTGGCACCAAAATGAGGGTGAAAGCCCAGGGTGGCTGATTTGGGGGTTCTCTGAGTGGGAAGATCCTGACCACTGGCCGTCATCATTGTTCGCCACTCAGCACAGCTTTCCCGGGGAACCCTGCACATCACTGGCAGCAAAATGAGGGTGAAAGCCCAGGGTAGCTGATCTGGGGGTTCTCTGAGTGGGAAGATCCTGACCACTGGCCCTTGTCTAAGAAGAAAGCAAGGGAAGGAGTCAGAGAGGTGCTTTACGAGAGAGAGGTCACCTGTGCTATCCCCACCCCAGCCCCTGTGGGGCTAGAGGAAGGACCAGTTAATGTGCAGGCCCTCATGCCCAGTGAACATAAAGTATTCAGAACTTCCAGACATTGCCAACACGGCGTTAAACCAAGAGCATGAGGCCCATATGACCGCACAGGCCATATGTCTGTGAAGCCCCTGGCTTGTGAGACCTGAGAAAAGAGACCACCTTGCCCCTACCTATGAAGGAATGCATGCATATGGGACAGAGAGGTGCTTTAGGAGAGAGAGAGAGGTGACCCTGTGCTATCCCCACCTCAGCCCCTGTGGGGCTAGAGGAAGGACCAGCTAATGTGCAGGCCCTCATGCCAGTGAACATAAAGTATTCAGAACTTCCAGACATTGCCAACACGGCATTAAACCAAGAGCATGAGGCCCAGTTGACCGCACAGTCCACATGTCTGTGAAGTGCCTCCTGGCTTGTGAGACCTGAGAAAAGAGACGACCTTGCCCCTACCTATGAAGGAATGCATGCATATGGGTAAAATGTTGGACTCAATGAATTATAATAGTATGTCATGTTTCTTGAACACTGAGTCCGAGTCAGCCACCCCTCCAAGCATTTATGTGTGTTAACTAAATTTATGTGTCTCTACAGTTTTCTCCACTTTGCCACTCAGCCCTATGTAAGACCAGTCCTATTACTACCTCTATTTTAGAAATAAAGAAAGTGGGGCTCAGAGAGGTTAAGTAACTAGTCCAAGGTCACACAGCTGTTAAGTAGTGGAGTCAGGATTGCAGATTCAGTCAGTTGGGATCCAGAGCCCATGCTTTTAACCACTATGCAACTCTCAACACAAACACCACTTTCCCAAATGCCCAAGTCCCTGGCCCCCAGTGTGGCAAAGTAGAGAGAGAACAGAAATCACTTTGTTCACTCCCATATCATACCTGGATCCTAGATATACATTCAATATATAACTTACTTTTTATGTTTTTACTGGAGGCCTGGTGCACAAAATTTGTGCACTCGAGGGAGGGGAGGTCCCTCAGCACTCTCGCAGTCCAGGAGCCCTCAGGGGATGTATGACTGACAGCTTAGGCCCGCTCCTCGCTCAGTCCCGATTGGCTGAACCCCAGCAGCAAGATAAGCTGCCGGTCGGAGTGTCTGCCCCCTGGTGGTCAGTGCACGTCATAGCGACTGGTCGACCAGTTGACTGTCTGCCCCCTGGGGGTCAGTGCACATCATAGCGAGTGGTTGAGTGGCCTTAGCATATCATTAACATATTACACTTTGATTGGTTGAACAGACAACTGGATGACTGGACACTCAGCATATTAGGCTTTTATTATATAAGACTTCCTTCTATAAATAAGGATGCTTATGTAAAATAAAATGGATATGGAAACATAGAAAACAATTTGATTATAATTCTGTCAATGAAACGTGACCACTGGTAATACATTGGCACATACACTTCTAGTCATCATACATATTTCTCCAAATATCTTGAACTTTAAACTTAATGATCTACCTGGAAGAGTTCTCCAGGTCACTGGAATTCCCGCTGCAGCATCATTGTTACTGGCTGCCTGGGACACCATTGCCTTTATGTATGATAATGTGTTCATCCAGTCATATGTTGCTGGACATTTGTGTTGTGTACCATTTTTTTTTTGCCATTTCAAACAGTCCTGTAATCACATATGTGTAGCTAAATCTTTGTGTACATCCATGATTATTTCCTAAGGAAAATCCCTAGAAGCAGATTCACTAGGCCAAAGGGAAAATTATATTAACTTGAGAAATATAAAATAAAATAATGCAAACCAAAATCAAATACAGAGGCAGCACTGGCCCCTTGCATCACACACACTTTGCTGCTGGTCCGGTGTGATACATTGGGGGGGTGAGGGGGGTTGCTGTGCGCACATCCTGGGTCGCACCCTAACGCCTCCTCAATGACTTGCTTCCTGCTCTCACACCATCTCTGTTGTAGATTGTGGCCAAGAAATACCGCAACTATGACTTCCCAGCAGAGATGACAGGCCTGTGGCGGTACCTCAAGAATGCCTACGCCCGGGACGAGTTCACCAACACCTGTGCCGCTGACTCAGAGATCGAGCTGGCCTACGCCGACGTCGCCAAGCGCCTCAGCCGATCCTGAGCACGGCCACCTCGGCCACCTCGCCCCGTCACTGCTGCAGAACTCGGCTTCTCCCAAAGGACTCCTCTTCACAGACCCCCCTCCACTTTGCCTCGGGACACATCTTTAATGGTCAGGCCACGCCTTGCTGGCATCATTCGAACTCCAGCCTGGTCTGCGCCAACCCATCTGATCACACAGGACTCCGCAAGCAGAAATGCTAGACATAGTCAAGCTCTCAGCCTTTGGGTTCCGTCTGGGTTCAGCGTATTTGGGGTCAGTGTTGCAGAACCCACATACGGGATTGTCACTGGCCCCTTCTGCCAATATCAAAATATCTCCTCAGATGCATTAGAAACATGCAACGCCCTGTTCTCTTCCTTCCTCCTCTTTGTCGGTAACTCCAAGGCCAAGGACAAATACCATCTTAGTTCTTATTACATAAAGATCCCCTGCTCTTAGGGGGTCGGAGAGAGTGAATGGAGAGGGACCGAGCAGGCTGTGGATTTTGACATCTGGAAGACACACCTGGCATCACTTACTACTTCCTGACATTCCTGGACACCGAAGGCCAGACTGGAAAACCACTTCAGGCCCAGTCTCGGTTCGCTGCAGTGCTCTGACGGTCACAATGCCATCGTGCCTGGCTGACACCGACCTCCGTGTTTATGCTGTTCAGGCCTTGCCAGGAAAGGAAATTGGCATCAATTCCAAACTGGGGGCACGGGGATGGGGCGGGGAGGGGAGCAGTGTTGATGCCAAAAGGCCCTCGGGGGTCTACCAGCCACGGGGTTGCTTGCTTAGGGGTAGTTGCTTCCTTGCAGGTTACATGCCTGGGTTTGACTCTGTTTATCTTCGAGGGAATATTCGTCTGTGAGAAAGTAGATGAGCGTGGGAGGTGGAGGGATGAGTGAAGATTTAAAAAATCCTTTATGATGCTCAATGTTCCCTGGAAATTTTGAAGACAGGTCTTCTCTCTCATAAGCTAAGTCTTGAACTGATGTTGTCATGTAACTAGCAACCTGATAGCAAGAACCCAAGTATTGGCCAAAAATGACTTTGCAGGCTCTTCAGGTTGTTCCTGGATACGGGTCTGCTACCTGGGGGCTCGCAGGCAGCCACTCCAGGCTGACCCAGCCGCAGCCTCCCCTGGGAGAGAGTCACAATGAGGAGGTGGCATGGTCATGGAACCTTAGGAAGAAAGTCCTTGAGCTTTTCTGACTGGGAAACCATGCGGTTTGAGCTTGAAAAAAACAGGTGTGCCCATGTGGGTTAATGTTCCTACCACCTGACTCAACGACCCGATGAACAAAAGGAAACTATTTTTTAGATAATATTGCTCTCCTAAGTCCTTCTTCTGGAGTTTCGCCTCCTTAAAATCTTACCCTGCTTGAGTATGGTGACCAGTGCAGAGGAAACTAAGAGAAATGAACTAATCATCAGCTCCCTCTCCCAGGAACGCCTGTGTGAGGAAATCCACCGCCACAGACCCTCACCTTCAACAATCCTCCCTTCTGTGTTGCCTGCCGGTGGAGAGTGAGGTTCCCAAATGCCGGAAAGCCCCAGGACTTGGCTCATTGCTCAGGGAGGGCAGGACAGCATGGGTCCTCGCCATACAAACACCAACAAATTCCAGCCCAAGCAACCCCCGGAACTAGCTATCTCCAGGGATCTCAGGAGAAAAAGGGGACCCCTTGATCAGAGCAGAGGGGAGGAAACGGGGTCTCCTTCAGCCCCCTGAGGAAGAGGAAATTGCTCAGTAGGACGTTTTATAAGCCTGAGAGTTTGGAAAAAGCAGAATGAGTTGATTCATTTCCACCTCTAAAGGGTCCTTTCCACAATTCCCTGGAAACTTGTCTCTCCCCGCTCCAAGGTGTTTAAAAAGGAGACATGGTGAGGAAATAGTCCTTTTGCCATAAGGGAAAGCCCGCGACTGGCCTTCTGGGGGATGAAAGCTTGAATGATCCCAGGAGGCCTTTTCATTAGTGTGAAATCCTTCCCCACCTTCACAGCTCAGGCCACGACCCTAAGGCAGCCTGCTTTCCTGAGCCCCTCCGTGGCGCTGTTCTAGAAGCATATTCGGGGAACAGAGAAAACAGGGAGCCCAGGCGGGCCAGCTCCCCCGGAGGTGTTGGCACCCACTAACAACCCTGACTGGATACTCAGAATTCCAACAACTGGCGAGTCTGTAAAAGCAGTTTTTAAAAACAAACAAGCCAAACCAAATCAATATTATTGTTTCTAGATGTTCCTTCTGTGGCTGACTCAATTTTACATAAATAACACTAATAGGCACGGGGTGGGGGCCATTATGATTAATTATAACCATTTAAAAGAGGGGGAGGAGTTAGAGATGGAAAGAGACTTAATTCAGGAATATCTTTTTATTTCAACATTAGATTATTATATAATGCAACTATTGACTTAGAGATTGAAGGTCTTATGGCCAGATTTATCAGAGTATTTTAAAATAATAATAATAATAGTATTACCTTCTGATTATTTTTTTTTAAAAAGAGATTTTTCTTCAGCCTTCTGAGGCGAGGCCATCACCTTGTCATATACACAGCAAATCATCTCCCAGCAAGTGTGGTAGGCTCTTAGGTGTCCCCAGGACGAACTCACGGAGTCTTGAAGGTTTGCAGTATGGTCCTACACTCCAGAGTTTTAAGATAGGAGGCAACCCTTGTCATGGGTCCTGAACGAACATTGCTCCCGCAGAAAGCATTTCAGTGGCCCCAAAAAGG
Organism: Myotis brandtii; assembly: GCF_000412655.1. Taxonomy (NCBI): domain Eukaryota; kingdom Metazoa; phylum Chordata; class Mammalia; order Chiroptera; family Vespertilionidae; genus Myotis; species Myotis brandtii. The sequence continues at coordinate 1,757,595 of NW_005355115.1, forward strand.
GTTGAAATCCTATTTGTTTGTTTTTTAATTTATCTCCTGCGACTTTCACATAACTTTTTTTTGTGTGTGTGTGTGTGTGTGTGTGTGTGTGTGTGTGTGTGTGAGGGGCAGAGGCAGAAACAGTCAAACTCAATGACTGTGTTGAATTTACCCACTTACTCAGCACTGCCTACCTCTCAGGTTGGCCCAGAGTGAAGATGTTGGGTAAGATTTTAATAACTCTGAAAGGTGAGCTGGATAAGTAAAATCTTGACTGATCCAGAGCATAGTTCCTTCTATCACTGGCCTTCATCTCTTGACAAAGGCAATCAAATAATTGCCCAACAATTCAGAATCACAGGCACAAGTAGGAGGATCTTGTTTGAAACGAGGGATACAGCTACCTGGCACGAAACTAATGCCTAGAAAAGTGAAAAACACTCCTTCGGTTCCTTTGGCCACAGGATCTCAGACTAGGCTCAGCTTTCCAGGACACAGTGCTGTCCTTTGTGTCCACTTCTCCTGCTGTGGGGGGGGGGCAGTGAGGATCTTTAATTTTCATTAGAAAAACCATATTTTCTAGCATTTGTCAAATGAAGCAACAGAAGCTCTTCACCACACCAGTGCCCATCGGCCACTTTGCCAACAGACAATACAAAACATCATAGAGTTGTCACAAAGTGATCACACCTGGAAAAGACCCTGAAGATCCAAGAGTCCCAGGAAAGTCTGGAAAAATAAAAGTAAAAGGGAGGCGGAGTCAGGAAGGTGCAGGTCTATCTACAGGAGTTTCTCATCCTGAGAAACCAGTGGGAGTCTGAACCTAAACTTAATTGGCCCAGAAGCAGCAGGTAGCCGGGAGGGGCTGTGAGTCTCAGCCCCGTTCCTACTGGCCTGGAGCCATCTTGGAGCAGAGTGGATTAAAAGGACAGAGTCTCTGACTTTGGAAAGGTGAAGCATGAACTCATAGTCAAACTTCAGTCCACTATTCCCAAGGGATCACTGGCTTAGTTTTGTGTCTGACATGAAAAAGAATCTTAAGCATTAGACAGAGATATGTGCCCGCAAAGCACCCTGGTTCCGATGTCGGGAACACTGAGGGGTCACAGCACTGGCTTTGGGCCCCTTCTGCACACAAGGCCTATTGTCTTCTGTTCATCGCTCTTCAGCCCTCAAACCAAACAGCAGGTGTCGCCTCAGGGAGGCATGTTCCTCTCCCTTTGTCAATATTCTCCTCCCAGCTTAGTTTCAGTACCCTTTCATTTCATAATTGGGTATGATTCAGGTGTGCACCATTTTATTTAATATCACTGAAGGAAATAGATCCAAACCTTCCCTCCCCGACCAAACATAAAATAAAAGATGGCCTCGCGAGAGGGTTTGGGCTAATCTGTGTGTCTATAAAAGCCATCTGTTTTATGGCAAAACATAGTTTTAAGGAACCAGTTATCTACGGTATATTTTATGTAGCCTGAGATTTCACAATCTTGACTATACATATATTTAAAACATAAAATGCCCAGCTGATGTTTGAATTTGTCTTACTTTCCTGACCACCTGGTTGTCCCATTTGATAAGCTGGAGAGTTAACTAATTTAGCAGAAGATGCCTAGATTTTAGGAAAGAACAAACATCTCATGTAATAAAGACACTTGATTTTCTCAAGACCTTTAACTGTGGTGATAAAATAACAGGACTTGCTTTCCAGCCTTAATGAATGTAAAATGCCTTTTAATGAAGATATTGCTGAATGTTTTCCTCATATGAACCGGTTATAAATTTGTTTTCCAGTCTCGATTGGTATTGATTGATTCAAATAAAGTTGGTTTATTTTCAAATATTACCAAGGAATCATCAGACTTCTTACTTAAGGTGGGGAGTTCCTGTGCTGTTTTGAATGACAAGTATGAAATACTTCTTTTTTTCAAAATAAAGGTTTTCTTTATTATTTTTTATTATAAAAGAACATACAAACTTATGGTTATAAAATAAATTTTAAATGAAAATATGTTTATTCTCCTTAAGAATTAAAAACAGATAAGAAAAGACAGAAGAAGAAAGGGAAAAGCAAAAAGCTTGTGCCCCAGCCATACAAAAACGGATTTTTATTTTAGCAAGGCTAAAATTCTATCATAGTACATGGCTAGGTAAAAAAAAAAAAAAAAATTCTGATGTTCCTTCATGTTTCTCATTTCAACTTCCTGTCTGCATTGTAGACCCTGGGGGTAGGCTTATAGAGACAGTCCGGGAGTGATGTAAGAAATACATTAAAATGCCCTCTCGGCATTCCCGGCCTGAAATTCCCACCTTAGCACCACATCACTGACTCTGGATTAAGGACCCGAGAGTCCTCAGCCAGTTTTCCCTGAAGTCAGCCTAATTCCTATAAGGACCGCTGTGAGCATTCACATTGCTCGAAGGTGCGAAGGTCCTGCCAGTCCCTGTGTCCTCCCTGCTGTCTCAGAACCTAGCTTCTCATCATCTGGGACAGGAAGAAGCACCTGGCGCAGGGGACAAGTCCTGGTGGGAGAGGCAGCCTCGCGGGTGTAGCAGATGCTGTCACTGGTCACCTCTCTATCCTGACCACCCCTGTCTCCCTCCAGCAGAGCTCTGATTGGTTGGAGTCCATCTCCCCTGCCTCCCCACTTCCCTCCTGACCACCCTCTCCATACGCTTGTGTGACTCAGGTGAGTGCATTTCCAAGCCCATTTCCAGGGGTGAATCATGAACGGTCTGAGCCCTTCCTCGGGCTGTGGTTGGTTTCTGAGTGGGCGCTTGACCAAGTTCCGCCCAGTATTGTGAGGGAATATTTGCTCAGGAACTTCTGAGAAACATCTCCTTGTTCTTAAGAAAGTGGCTCCTGCCCAGCTGGTGTGGTTCAGTGGTTGCACGTCAAACTATGAACGAGAACAAGCATGTCAAACTCAAAGGCTAACACAGGCCAAATAAACAAGGTTTAAGTTTATGTGGGCTGCAAAAAACAAAAGCTGCAATTTTCATAGAAATGTAGGTTTATTTCAATAGAGACATGCTGAATACAAAGGGCTGAAATAAATGAGTAATCAACATAAAATAATACATTTTAATAAAAATTGATATTTTTCCTTGAACATTAACTTACCAGACACTGAATAACTGCACAAATTAATAAGCGTAACACAAATAAACCTATTTTTCTTGTTTTCTTAAAGTGAAATATTTCCTGTTGTGCACACCAAACAAGTCAGTCCAAGACTAATGATGTGGCAATTGGCTGCTAAAATATTCGCTGCTGGTATTAGTGGAGAGAAATGGTGCGCCTGTGAGTAAGGTGCATAAGGGAAATGAATACAACATGATTATAGTAATCAGACATTAGCAAATGTTGTAGTTCCTTATTAATAACTAGTGCCCAGGTGCACAGATTCGTGCAGATTGAAAGGAAATTAACTAGAAGGTAGCCACTGGGGCGGGACTGGGCGAGAGGGGCGGGACAAGCCCTGGAGCCAACCTCCAGCAGTCCCTTCCAAGGGCGTCTGTGGAGTGAGTGTGGTTCCTCAGGCCGGTGGAGTCCCTCAGCCTAGCCTGCAGGGATCAGACCCAAAACCAGCTCTCCGACATCCCCCAAGGGGAACTGGATTGCAAGAAGGCAGTTCCCGGGTAACGCACCCTGAATCATGTTCCCGCCTCTCTGGTTCCTGGGTGCATCACCTGAGAACCATGGCTCCGAAGTCACCACAGTTCGGCAGCTCCTGCATTGAGCATCTGCCCCCTGGTGTTCATTGCATGTCATAGCTACTGGTTGGATGGTCG